>NW_024070196.1:53840481-53861369 GCF_014754425.2 Oryx dammah
CACCTCTCCCGCACAGAGCGCATCGTCGTCCTGGGTGTTGGAGGTGGCTGTGTGAGGGTAGAAACAGGATCTTTCATGCCCCTAGCCATCTGGAGAGAGTTGTGCCTGAGAGGTTTATGCACTTTGAGTCCATGGGCTGGAGAAAGAGATTGTCATTGGCTTCTGTTGTGCTGTTTACCTGCAGGCCTTAGAAACTCTTGCTTCCACAGTAGAGAAAGAGGCTATGCCTGGGGAGTCTGTTTAGTAAGATTCCAGAAATCTTGGGGGAAGTGAATATTTAGGGACATTTAAATTTTTTCACAGCAGCCTTACTGCTACTAAAGATTGTTTCCTAAATACCATGTATACTGTATATGCTATACATATTATATTTTATACTGATTTAAAATACTTTTTCTAAAAACAGATAAACCTGCATTATCCTTTATTAATCCAGAAGTGACTGATGAAAGCAGTTTTGATAAATTGAAGGCACCTGATGGTTTTTCACTGAATACAGAATCAGATGTTTCAACCAGACTGGATGCTCCCCAAACTGCAAAATATGAGGTGAGCCAGGAGCTTAAGTCCATTCATCCTGTCATAAATATCTTGTCTTTATAAGTATGTTCCCAGTAAGCTAGCTTCCCTGAGACACAGAATTGATATTATAAACCAAGAAACAGTGTTTGTGTCTGTAGATCAAAAATCATGGAAATTAAAATTGAGTAGTTGAATTCTAACATAGAGTTTTGAGGCATATATTCTCTGGTAAGCTTTCATTGGTCTCTGCAGAATTTTTTCTTCTCTACCTCAAAAGATGTAGCCAAGTGCTTGAGAGATGCTGCTGGAAACGGAGTGGATAGGCTGGAGGCCGGTTCCTCTTCTCAGAGTTGTGTGTAGTTTTACAGACTTTGGGAAGATGTGTGGTATTTGTTATCCATCCCTCCATAAGCCTTTAAATATGTTGTGTGTTAAATTGGACTAAATGTCATAATATATGGAAGCATCTTTTTAAAAGAGAAGTATAAAACAGCCTGTGCTAGTTCTAAAAGGTGAAGGTATAGAAGCACAGAAGTAAAAATGGAACGGTCCCCATCTCCAATTAAAACCAAAGCACACTGCAAGGAAATTCCCTGGTGGGCCAGTGGTTGGGTCTCCATGTTTCCACTGCAGATGGCCCAAGTTCAGTCCCTGGTTGGGCAGATAAGATCCTGTAAGCCATGTGGCTTGGCCAAAAACAAATAAACTGTGTACACTGAAAATCACTGTTAACAGATGGGTGTATATTCCCGGTTTTTTAGTGCATCTACTAAAATATACATATAATATTGTGCAGAAATTCAATTTCTAGTTATCCACATTGTGCTATAAATTTCCTTTTTTCTTCATGATCAATTTTATGCATCTTCCCATGTCACTATAAAAGTGGCCATTTCTGGAGCGTTTCCCACCTGCCAGGCACTGGGCAGAGCTCTTCAGACATCACTGTACACAACCCTGGGAAGGATACTTCACTTTAAGTGAAGTCCCCATTTAAGTGTTGAGGAAAACATAGGTATAGGAAGGAGCTAGTGTTGGAGCTGCATTTTACTGATACAGAGTATTCCTTCCAGGGATGTGTCATTATTTATTACTGAACCATTCCACTATCTAATAGACATTCATTTCAAGTTTTTGCTATTATAAATAATCCACAATAAACATTCTTATAGATATTTTTTTGTCTGATTAAATCCATAAGTATGTTCCTATAAATGGGTTAACTTGGTTAAAATGAATGGAAATTTAAAATACCAATACCAGCTTGCCCTCCAGAAAGACTGCAGGAGTTTATTCTCTCAGCTCTAGTGAAGGAGAGGGCTTGTTCCCTGCTTGCTGGCGCCTGTGTCAGCCTCTTAGATAACCTTCCAGTGGGATAGAAGTAGAATAGCCTAGAATAAAAAAGCCTCCAAATTCTGTAACATGCATACACAGAAACACACAGCCTTAAAAGGAAAAGAGTGGGGCAGCTAGAGGTTTGCTCCCTGCGGGCAGGGACCACATCTGTTTTTTAATCATCCGTGCAGTGCTGCTCGTCACGTAGTAGCTGTGTAGTGAGTGTTGAACGGATGCCTTAGTAGCACCCTGACAGCTGTTGGTTGTTCTGTTTTGCAGTATGGGGTTCATCTGCAGACTTCAGATTCATTTTTGAGATTTCCTTCTCCCCTTACATCATCTCTGTGCACTGATAATAACCCTGCAGGTAAGAGAGTGGGCATTTTTCTTTTTCTCTGCAAACAGCATTTGTTCTTAGTTTAAGTTTACAGCAATCATAATAAACAAACTTTGTAACTAGAAACAGAGTCTTAGAGTTGAAAGACACTTCAAAGATTGCATAGTTCAGTCCCTCCCCCTCACCCCTGCCCAGTGCCAGAATCTTTTCTGCCACCTGTGGTCACTGCTTAAGCATTTGTAGTGATGGGGAACTCACTACCTGCAACCAGCCCACTCAGTTCTTTAACTCTTGAGGTGTTGGAAAGTTCTTTTCTTTTGTCACTGGAGCAAAAGTTTGTCAATAGCTAACATTGATTAACTGTGTGCTGGGTGTTGTGTTAAGTGCTTGCATGTGTTTTTCCCATTGATCCTCACGATGATCCTCTCAGGGAGCGTTATCTTCATTTTTTAGATGGGGAAACTGAGAAAAAAGATCAATTTCTTACTCAGGCAGTGGTGAAGCAGGGATGCAACTCACGCAGCTGCCTCCCACGGGTCCTGCTTCTCCTTCAGGAGCATCGTAGACTCTGGAGTAACTGCTCTTGGCAGCAGAAGGCAATAGACCTGGCTCTCCTGTCCTTAGCCAGCCTCACTATGCAGAAGCCCACTAAGCTGTGGAAGATAGCGTGTGGTCTAAGGAAGCAACACTTGCTATATGAAGGAAAATGTGTTCTGTTGAAGAGGCTTAACCTTGCTCACACAGTAGGAGCAGTGTAATTTAGAACCAAACTGAGATACCATTTCCACCGAATGGGTTGCAGAACGTAAAGAAATTTAATGCTGTGGAGAAGTAGGTGCTTGTCTATATTGCTGGTGGGACTGAAAATTGGTACAGCCTTGGTGAAGGGCTCTTGGGCAACGTACATCAAAATTGCAGGCAAATATGCCCTTTAACTTAGCTGCTCTACTTCTAGAAGTTGGTCCTACAGAAACTCTGGCCCACATGCAAAATGATAGATTGCAGCATTGTTAGAACAAAACTGGAGACAACTTCCATTAGTGGGGAACTGGTTGGATAGATTATGGTGTGTCTGTAATAGGATACGAGTTACCCCTACAAAGAGGAGGAGGAAGCTCTTCATACTGAGGGAGACTGAACTCCAAGATACGTTGCTCAGTAAAAAAGACAAAGGGGAGATATATGTTGTGAGTTTGTTTCCAAAAGGGGAAAGAAATACTTTAAAAAAAAGTGTGTGTGTATACACACACAGACACACACATAAACTTTCTGAAAATATCATAGGGTATTTCCAGAAAGATACACAAGAAACTTCGTGCAGACTCTCTCTGGGGAAGAGGACTGGTGGCTGCTGGGGGTTAGGGGTTGGAGGGAGACAACTCCTCAAATCTTTTTCTGAATTTTGAATCATGTGACTATATTACATATTTGAAAAATAATTTTTTATACTCTATCTGAAGCATAATTGTATACATGTCATAACTTTGCAGTTTTACTTAGATTACAATTTCTTAGTTAGAAATTTTTCTTTTTAATTTTTTTTTTCCTTTTCCCTTGGGAATGTTATGATTTCCAGCATTTCTGGTTAACCAAGCTGTTAAGTGCACCAGGAAGATAAATTTGGAACATTGTGAAGAAATGGAAACCCTGAGCATGGCTTATTACAGCAGCCCTAAAATTTTGAGGGTAAGAATTATTTTGAGGTAAAACTCAATTCATTGGGTTTATTTTCTGTTCTTTGTACCCTTTTAAAATATGACAAGTAGAGAATCATTGCAGTACATGATTGACACACAGAATTTTTCTTCTCCAGTTCTTTGGTGTACTGATACCAAAGATATTGAAATAATCACTTAAAATAATTTTTATTTTTATATAGTTAGCTCATAATTTGCTTTCATTTTTTTCTTTTTTGCATTCATTCACATTGATGGTAACCACTAATGTCTGTCTCCTGAATTTAAAAAAACCTTTATTAATAACCAAAACTTTCAGAATTATAAAAACATCTAACGATGTCTGTCACAGAAATGATCATACTAGCACCAAAAAGTTATATTTCTGATTGGCAGATAAAATAAATACCCAGGAAAGGACAGGAAATAGGTTTGCTGGAGAAAGAGAAGCGGCCCTTTATTCCTGGATGTGGTGACTGAAGCCTGAACTGAATAGATGCGAGAGGCCACTGGCCCACTTGGTGGGTGACATGGAGGGTTGCAAGGGGAGAAGACATTTTTCAGTGATTAAAAATCGTATGGTATTGTGAAAGCCCCCATCCCCTTCTGATTTCCTTCTACTGAGAGGGGAGTGTGGTGATGGTGGCAGGGGGTGAGGGGTTCCATGGCATCTGTATTCATCTGAACTTCACTTTTCAGAATCAAGTTTAATCTTTTCCTCTTCCCACCCTTTCCCTCTTTCTTTCCTTGAAGTCAGCCATCTACGCCTGTGAATTCTTCCAGTTCATGTGAACCCTAGCAGTGGTCCTGTAAACAGTCCCCCAGGCATGCAGGCACAATTCTCTTTCATCTCAGAGCCCCTACCCCGAGACATGTCTACTCAACCCCTTCCCCAAAAGCTCCCATTGGCCTAATAGGGCCTCTTGTGGTTGGACAAGTGGGATTGGGGGTGTAGGGACAGGAATGGAGGGCGGCAGAGCCCTTCAGGAAGAGAGCCCCGGCCATGCTGGTGAGTCAGGAGCCTGGCCTCCAGGGGGCTCGGGCTAGAGACAGGAAGACCAGGAGACTGTGGAGCCACCTGGGCAGGCGATGCTGTCCTTCCCATGAGGACAGGCACAGCGCAAGTGACCAGAGGAGGGGAGCTTGTCTTCTCTACAGTGTTATGTCACTGATGGTAATGTGAAAAACAATGGCTAATTACACTGAAGCCTGGAGGCTTCCTGAGACACTCTCTGTTGGGCTGTGTTATGGAGCTCCCAGTCTGAAGGAAATGAATATAGAAGGAAAATGTAAAGTTACCTCTTTTATGATGACACAGATACAAAAATATATGGGTGGCAAGCTTTGATTAAGGAAATTCTGTTTTTCTCTTTGAGAAGTCTTTAATGGAATATGCCCTTTAATGCACCATCTGAAAAAGCAACAACAGTGCTTCTTTTTGTTGTACCTAACAAAATTTGTTGTTCTTTTTTATCTAGGTGCCTGGTTCAGGAATAGAGGTAAGAATACATAATGGACTTATTGTCTTACCTTAGAGCCCTTTGAAATGAATACACTAACAGCTGGAAAGGTACCTTACTGCCAGTAACAAAAACATTTGCCAAAAAGCAAGCAGAAATGAAATAGGGAAATTCCTTAGGTAGACCATTCTTTTATTATCGTGAAAGGGTCATACTTTCCAATTCCTTTAGTTTTTGTAGTCCACACTTGTTCATGTTTAAGTGGCCTAGGTGTCTTGACTGACAAGGGGTGTGATTGGCCTCTGTGCCTTCTGGGCATCCCTTGATATCTTCTTGGCCTCTTGTCACGAGGGCTGGCTAGCTCCCAGGATGCTGTCTGTCCAGTGTAGAAGATAGCAAGAAATCTTGTGCCCAGTGAACGTACACACCTGTGTAGGAGATGAGCAGTCAGTATAGCTTCCAGGGTTGAGTTGCAGGTGGGTTCTAGTCAAAGCCGTGGCCCCAGCTGATGGCCCTGGAGAGCCGTGGTCAGGAGGCTGCGGTCTCTTTGCAGCAATGTCAGAGAGAAAGATGATGGGGTTGTTCTTGTTCTTGGGGTTGTACCCTGCTCCTCCCTGTGAATACCACAGTCCCCAAGGAGGTCAAAGCATTGACCTTGGCTCCCAGAGCCTGTGGAATTGGTTGGCCTTGGTTCAAAACTCAGCTTTGCTGTTATTTTCTCATATGACACCTGCCTCAGTCTCCCCAGTTGCAAGTGGGTGGATGGTAGTGTCTGCCCCAGAGGCTTGAGGGAGAGAATGCGCATAATGTGAGGTCCGGCTCTGGGTAAGGCGTCTGTTGCGCAGGAAGCTGCAGACCACGGTACCTGCTGTGACTGAGTTCATTACGTCTCTGGACACAAACTTGTGAGGTAGACGTTTAGAAAGGGATAGTCGTCTGACCTTGGACTCCACACTACTGTGTGTGGCCCTGGATCTCCTCATCTGTGAAGGTGCTTTCAAACTTATTTTAGTTACAGTGCTTCTTCAAGTGAAATCTTAAGCAGAGCCTACCTAGTATGTAATACGATTGAATCCAAAGCCCCTGGTTGGAGCAGAGGTGGGTCAGAAACCCTTTACCTGCCCAACTTCCCCATTTTTCTCCTTTCTGGTCCCTTGTGAGGAACACTACAGCTCCCAGGGACCCAGTTTGAGAATCATATAATAGACTAGCTCTCAAATACCTCTGATCACTAAGAAAGTACTTTTTAAAAAGTTATTTATATTTTAAAATTTTTGGCTATGCTGGGTCCTCATTGCCTTACATGGGCTTTCTCTAGTTGCAGCAAGCAGGAGCTACTCTCTAGTTGTGGTGTGGAGGGCTTCTCATTGCAGTGGCTTCTTATTGTGGCTGCTGGGCTCTAGAGCATGGGCCCAAGGGTTTCAGTACATGGGCTTAGTTGCCCCATGGGATGTGGAATCTTCCTGGACCAGGGATCGAACCCATGTTCCCTGTATTGGCAGGCGGATTCTGCCAGGGAAGTCCTAAAAAGTGCATTTATTATACCATTCAAAGTTGAACTGTCTCTGGGGGCAGCTGCCCTGTCCACCATACAGCGTTGGTGCTAAGGCGTGCCTGGAAGGTACTGGGCCCTTCATGGGTTGGGTGTTAATTGAATGACTAAGGATTGGTTCAGTCAAGTAGGGAAGACCGATTGTGAGGAATAATGGGACTTTACTCAAAGGCACATGCTGTGTGCCAAGTGCTGTTCCAAGTGCTCGGTGTGTCTGCAGTCCTTTGGTTGTCCCAGTGATCCTAGGAGGCAGGTCCTGTTGTTGGCACTCTCTGGCACGTGGGTCACAGAGAGATGAATTAGTTTGCCCGAGGCTACACAGCGGGGGAGTACAGAGCTGGAATAAGAAGCCACGCTATCTGGCTCCAGAGACATTATTCTTAGTGATGACTGGACCAGCTCTACCATGTGCCAAGCCCCAGGATAGAAGTTTCTCACACATTCTTTCTTTGTATCCTGTGGCCACGCAGTCAAGCCACAGCAGTCTGGGACTTCCAGCTCAGATCTGTGTGGCCTCAAAGCTCCGAAGGACGTCACCTAATATCATGGATGTGTCTAATTTTTTTTTTTTTAATGCAGCTTCCAAAGTCTGTTAGAGGATCAAGAATATAAAAGTTGGATCCAGTCTTCCCACTAATCAAAGCTCATTGTGATTGCTTGGAATTGTTGTCAGTATTTGTTGAACCATCAACAAAAGATTGTCATGGCCCTGTAGTTTTGTTGCTAAGTGGGCTTTAGTTCTTTGCCAGTGGTTAGTTTGGGCATGGGATATGATTGAATAGGACATTCAGGAAACCAGAGCAGCCCTCCCATTTTTGTTCTCATGACTGAATGCACGGTGACAGCCTCGCGCAGTTCTTGCCGCTTACACTCTTCTCTGTCTTTACAAAGCTAGTTTAAACTGAGCCCTCCGCTTTCTGCCAGTCACACCCACATTCCACGGGGATGGCGCTTGCTTGGAACACAGTATATCATTGCTGAATCAGGGCATTTCAGATAAAGGAATCCAGGGTCATCTTTTGATGACTTTCATAAGAGCTAATTACCCTATAGCTAATTAACCAGTAGTGTGGAACTCCTGTTATTCAGAGGACTTTCTTTGTGGTGACTGGAGTTGCCAACCTGCAGCTCTGTCGCATGACAGCTCACCTTTGCGTTTGAACAATATCATGTTTCTTGTATTAGAGGTTTGACTATCAAGGGACAGTTGCAGGTCTTCTTGGTCATGGGAACAGAGACATAAGAACTACCTGTTTATCTATAAAATGACACCTTAAATACTTAGTAATTTTGAATTATAATCAGCATAGTACATGGTTGAGGGCAAAGGTCAAAGCAATATAAACAAACGGACACAAGTTGGGTTCCCTCCTAAACAGTGGTTTCTAAGAGCAGAGATTTAGAGCAAACGTCAGACTTGTCTCATGATACAAAGAGGCCAAAATATCCAGAGGTTCAAGCCATTGAAAGGATTGCTTGGTGCTCTGTCACTCCACTGGCGATGGCCATAAGTGAAAAATGTCCTTTAGTAGCGTTGATCTAACCAGGGTTTCTTGATTCTGCTTAAAAAAGTTGTTTCTATTTTTCTTCCTCATGACCCCACCACGAATATGTGTGTGTATAAGGGTATGTGTAGAAGTTGTGTATAAACTGGGTCAAGCATATATTCAGAGAGGTGGTGGGGGTTTAGGAGGATGGATTCTGGGACTCTGTGAAGAATGTGTACATATGTATAGAGAGCAAGTGCATCTATCAGTAGGAGCTGTGGTTGGAGGTGAGAGTGTACGTGTGCCTTTGATGGCATGATGGGAGGTGTGTGTGTGTGTGTTTGGGATATAATTCACTTACCATAAAACTTACCATTTTAAAGTGTACAATTCAATGGGTTTTGGTATATTAGCAAGGTTATGCAGTCATCACCATTATCTAATTCCAGAACATTCTCACCACCCCAAAAAGAAACCCTGTGCTCATCAGCTGTCACTCTTCATTCTTCCCCAGCCTTCTCCCCCTGCCCCTGGCAACCACTGTATGTACTTTCTGTCTCTGTGGATTTGCCTGTTCTGGACATTTCATACAGATGGGATCATACAGTACGTGGTCCTGTGTATCTGGCTTCTTTCCCTTAGCGCCGTGTTCTCAGGATTCATCTATGCTGTTGCATGTGTTAGTGCGTCATTCCTTTTTATGGATGATTCTTTTTATGGACAATATCCTTTTGTAGGGCTAGACCACCTTTTATTTGTTCATTCATCAGTTGATGGACATTGGGGTTACTTTCAGTTTGGGGCTGTTATGAATGCTGCTGTGAACATTTGTGTGCATGTTTTTGTGTGAACGTTTTCAGGGGTAATCACTTAACATTTTGGTTACATCCATCTCAGATATTTTCTATGTGAATGTGTGCAGAAATATTTGTGTTTGTGCAAGTGTGGAATTCTAGTATGCATATTGTTCTATACCGTGCTTTTCCCTCCTTGGCAGTGTATCTGGAGGTGTGTTTCAAGTTTTACACTGTTTTTACCCAGTAACTTTCTCTGTTCAGGTGTGTATTTGGTAACCCAGGACTTTACTTTGCAGGTCCCTATCACGGTTCAGTCCATCGTCATTCGATCTCTAAATAAAACACTAACCCGACTGGAAGACACGGAAATACTGAGGGTATCAAAGCAGGGTGTTGTTGAGGCGGGGCATATTAAAATCTGCACTAACGTCGTTCTTGAGGTAGGCACCCAGTTTGGCTTTGAAAGTTCACTGTCTGTGGCCGACTCAAGCCAGGTGTGGTCCTGAGGGGTAACTGGCCACCCTCTGGCCCATCGATGGTATTGCTTTTCTTGTCTTGGCCGCCTGCTTGCCTTTATTCTGTCTCATCAGAGGTTACTTCTTTGTCCCTGAAGTAATCACATGTGATTTTCTCCACAAACCTCATGACTTATAAGCATACATCATAATTTGTTGCTACTGCTGTTGTTTTAACACATTTATCTGCAGAGATAGGCTGCTTACATTCTGCTCAGGCCAGCTGACTTGTACCTTCTATGACTGGGCATGGAAAGGCTCAGATGCCCCTGTCAGTGGGGGCTGATGCTGAGTTAATACCTCCCATAATCCGGTTGGACAGGAAAGACACGTTTCTCTCTCTGCATGAGAAGTGGGAAGGGATAGCCTCCTAGATGTATATTTTTTTAATGTGAGTTATTAATACAGCTATGGAAACATGTTGGGAACAGGTGTATCTGAAGTATCCTTTTGTTTTTAGGTGACATACAGCCTCACATATACAGATGCAGGTGAGGTAATAAAAGCTGATCTCTTTCTTCTTCTGGGAGCAGTGAGCAGTGCAATGGTTCCACTCCAGCAAAAGTTTGAAATTTATTTTATTCAGGTAAGTTTGATCAGTTTTCATATAAGTATCAGTAATTGCCAAGTATAAAGAAATCATGAATTAGTGAAAAAAAATCTCAAATTAGAAGTATTACTACAACCATTTGTTTGGAACAAAGGGCTCACATGTAGCCTGTGGAAGCTTGTCACAAAATCCAGCCAGAGTCCTTGTGTCTTTTCCACTTGGGAGTAAGCTTCTCCTCCCTGTGAGCTTGTTCTTATACAGCATGATGTACGCCTACACTCCACAGCTATATTTATAGTTCTGAGTAGGGGGAGAAGTTCTTTCATTGGTTGGTAATCCCAGATTTCATTATGAAAACCATTTCATTTTCCCTCTGCCATTTCCTTATTAAAATGAAAATTACTTGGGGGGCATTTCTGCACTGTCTTTCAGCAAAACACAAAGCCAGTTCCTCTCAGTGGAAACCCTGGTTATGTGGTGGGGCTCCTGTTAGTTGCCGGATTCCAGCCTCAGAAGGGATATCCTTTTTGGCTCTATAGAGAAGCTTCATTTCCCTGTCCGTGCATGTGGGCTGCACTTCTCCTGATTGCTGAGGATCCTGAGGGCTGGAGAGGCTGGTCTCGGCCAGAGCTGCCTCTGGGGGGCTTGGCCTGTACAGCAGGCAGGGCTGTGTGGAGCCTGATGGGGTGGGACAGCATGGCCCAGGGGACTGGCAGTGTCTTACAGTGAAAGTCTTCAGACAGAAGGGTTGACAGACGTTTAGAGGTATTTAATTTTACACTTAACTGAGACTGTTAAATTAGTGGTTTTGAAAATGTAGAATTAATTTTGAAGGGCCAGTTTCTGAGAATTTTTCTTCTGAGGCTCTCCTAATCAAGGAAAATAGTTACAACTATTTTTCCTTCTCCTGGGAAATAACTGTCAAAATCCCCAAGGCCCAGAGAAGGGATATTTGGGTCTCACTCAGATCTCGTCAGAGAAGGCAATGGCACCCCACTCCAGTATTCTTCCCTGGAAAATCCCATGGACGGAGGAGCCTGGAAGGCTACAGTCCATGGGGTCTCTGAGGGTGTCACACATGTGACACCATCTCCTAAGAATCTGCTGCTTCAGTACTGGGCAACTCCCTTAACCTTCTATGAATGTCTGGGATCATTCAGACCACGAATAGATATGGACAATTTACTCTTCTTCGTAGCACAACTGAGCAAGACTGCTTAGCAGTAGAGGGGATCCGGGCCCCAGTATTATTTGGTTACAACATGCAGTCTGGCTGTAAACTCAGGTAAGAGAGTAACTTGCTTCTGTTGGAGCCTATTTTCATTGATCAAAAAAACCAAAAACATTCTTACTCTTCCCATTGTTTGCCCTGTGTTCTCCCACTGTACCTTTATATATATATATATATGATTTTTATTGGAGTATAGTTAATTTACAATGTTGTGTTAGTTTCAGGTATACAGCAAAGTGAGTCATAATACATATATCCCACCTTTTTAATTTTCCCATATAGGTCATTACAGAGTATTGATTAGAATTCCCTGTGCTATACAGTAGGTCCTTGTTAGTTATCTAGCCCTTCTCATTTTAATCAAAACTCTGCATCAGCGGACAAGCTCATTAGCATATTATTAGTGGGTAGCAGCAATAGTAACAATAATTTATTTTACAATGATGCAGTTTCTGGTTTTCTAATTTTAATTCTCATAACCATAAACTATTTGTCATGATTCAAAGGAAAATTGTTAAAACCCTTTTTGCTTATCAGATATGGCAGAGTAAAAATATCAAGGTTTTGTATGTTTTATCTTTTTATTGTCAAACATAATGTAAAATGTTGAACAGCTCTGTGTGGCTTGTTCTAAAGACAGCACTTCTTAACCTTCATTTTCCCTATCCCAGAATCCCAGAGGCAATCACTTTCAACTCTTATGGTTGAGTTTTTGAAAATTTGTCCCCAAATTTTTATTTTTATTTTTTATTTTTTTGAATATAAAAATTTATTTTTTTAAGTCAAAGTATGCAACAAATAAAACCTACAGAAAACAGATTTTCCCATCACAATCTGTTGCTTTACCAAATAATATTTTGAAAACACATTCCTTCAGTCATTATAAAGTTCTTAAAATACAAAAGAAAGTAATTCTGTAAGAAAGTCTAGTAGACCAGATGCTGTTGTCAGGACTTTTCTATGTGTGGTTATGCTTTTAGTACATCCCACGCCATCCACCTCCACTCATGCCACCTTGCCCGTAATAACCGCCACTGCCTCCACCACCACGGCCATAACCACCCAAGCCATCAGGAGTACCATACCCTCCACTGTAACTGTTCCCCATTCCCATTCTTCCAGCAGATCCATAGCCTCCCTGATTATCCATTCCATCTCTGCCGTAGCCTCCCATTCCAGAAGCTCCCAGTCCAGAGCCACCTCCAGGAGTTGAATTCAAGAAAAGTTCAATGTATCGATGTTGCATGTTATTCTTATCTTTAGACATGGCAGCTACCGCATCTTCATGTTTCACAAACTCTACATCTGCTTCTCCTGTTGCTCTGCCATCAGCTCCAATATCAATATGCGCTCGGATTGGATTTAGTGGTGAGAAGAAATTAGCAATATCATTTTCAGTTGCACGAAAAGGCATCCTCTCATATGTACAGAATGACCACCATGAAAACCCGAACTTGCATCACCAGCTCCACCATAACCATGTCCTCCCATACCTCTTCCATCTCTCATTCTGTCATCAAAGCCATCATTTCCATAGCCATAATTATTATAGCCACCATAGTCATCAAAACCTCCATAACCACCATCATATCCATCACCTCCTCGTCGCATTCTGTCATACATACTTCCACGCCCAGCTCCATAATAACCCCCTCTTCCTCCTATTGGTCTATCATATGGTCTTGGTCACTGGCCCAGCAATCTTCTTGGTGGATCATAAAATCCTTTGATTTCACTCCTGCTTCTTCTGAAGATCTCAATATACCTGTGCCCTATTCTTTCCTTGTGTTTCCCCAGAGCATTTTCTGCTATCTCCTTTGAAGCAAACTGCACGAAGGCCTCCCCTGTGCTTCTCCCCTGGTAGTCCATCGTCAATGTTAGCCCATTTGACACGATTTCCAACCCTTGAAAGAACTGAACTATTTCCTCTTTGCTGCAACCAAATGGCAGTCCACGAAGTCGTACTGTCCCATCACTAGTGTCATTTGGACCATTATGTTTCATAACCCAATCCATCTCAATACCGTTTGATTTAAATCCCTGTCGGGCGACAGTAGTGCCAACTCCGGTGCTCACGGGGCCTGGCTGTGAGGAAGTAGAAGTCGCCTGCCTCGGGTAGCACTCCCACAACGGTTCTTCCAACCGTCTCCAGCGGTGGCAACCGCTAAGGGAGCTGCGCAGCAGAGCTACTGGCTTGGGGCCCCAAATTTTTAAATAACCCATATATAATGCTTCTTCTTCATTTTTCTGGTTTTGTGACTTTTGTTTTTATTTTTTTATTCAGGTATAAAGTTGATTTATAATGTTTCAGGTGTAAAGCAAAGTTATTCAGTTATATTCTTTTCAGATTCTTTTCCATTATAGGTTATTATCGGAGAAGGCAATGGCACCCCACTCCAGTACTCTTGCCTGGAAAATCCCATGGACAGTGGAGCCTGATAGGGTGCAGTCCATGGGGTCGCTAAGAGTCAGACACGACTGAGCGACTTCACTTTCATTTTCCACTTTCATGCATTGGAGAAGGCAGTGGCAACCCACTCGTGTTCTTGCCTGGAGAATCCCAGGGATGGGGGAGCCTGGTGGGCTGCCGTCTGTGGGGTCGCACAGAGTCAGACACGACTGAAGCAACTTAGCAGCAACAGCAAATCCTTGTTTATTTTCTTATGACTATTTATTTGAGTTCCCACTATGGGAGATGAAGATTTGGCTCTTTCTCTTTTGGTCCCCTACCCCACAAGCCACTTGCTTCCCATCCTTATATCTCCCCAGGGTATCTACATCATTATTTTGGTTAGACCAAAATTCACCATTTACATTTATTCTGATCATGTTAGATTAGCATTTCTGAAAGGAGGTTCTGTGGGGATACATTTCTATACATGTCAGCAGGGGTAAGTCTGTGGTTTAATATTTTGAGAAACACCAAATTAAAGTTCAAAACATGATTCCTTACCAAGTAAGCACTTCTCAGAGTCCTTAGTAATGTCAGTATACTTCAACGGGGACATGGGTATGTAATATTTCTCAAATGTTTGGCCATGGAACCCTTCTTGTACAGAGCTTCTCCATGGAATACAGTTTGGGAAACTTTGTTTTGGATTCATCTCCCTGGCTAACCAAAATTTCACAAAGTGAGACACTTTAACTTCAAATAATCTCCTTTTTGGAGAGTGAGAAAATAAACTAGAAAGAATATGTGTATTGTTGAGGAATGTAAAAATAAAAAAAAAACACTGCAGGTACAGTATTCTGTAATCAGAGATATTATGGGTACTAACACTGTTCTTGATGAAAGTGATAGAGGAGAGTGAAAAAGTTGGCTTAAAGCTTAACATTCAGAAAACTAAGATCATGGCATCTGGTCCCATCACTGCATGGCAAATAGATGGGGAAACAGTGGAAACAGTGTCAGACTTTATTTTGGGGGGCTCCAAAATCACTGCAGATGGTGATTGCAGCCATGAAATTAAAGGACGCCTACTCCTTGGAAGGAAAGTTATGACCAACCTAGATAGCATATTGAAAAGCAGAGATATTACTTTGCCAATAAAGGTCCGTCTAGTCAAGGCTATGGTTTTTCCAGTGGTCATGTATGGATGTGAGAGTTGGACTGTGAAGAAAGCTGAGCACCGAAGAATTGATGCTTTTGAACTGTGGTGTTGGAGAAGACTCTTGAGAGTCCGTTGGACTGCAAGGAGATCCAACCAGTCCACCCTAAAGGAGATCAGTCCTGGGTGTTCACTGGAAGGACTGATGCTGAAGCTGAAACTCCAATACTTTGGCCACCTCATGCAAAGAGTTGACTCATTGGAAAAGACTCTGATGCTGGGAGGGATTGGGGGCAGGAGGAGAAGGGGACGACAGAGGATGAGATGGCTGGATGGCATCACCGACTCGATAGACATGAGTTTGAATGAACTCTGGGAGTTGGTGATGGACAGGGAGGCCTGGCGTGCTGTGATTCATGGGGTCGCAAAGAGTCAGACATGACTGAGTGACTGAACTGAATACTGTATTAAAGTGAGGTATTTGGCAGATGTAACATAAAGATGTCTAATACCTGAGACAGATGCCCTTGTTTCTTATTTTTAGTACTTTTTTGTGCTAGAGAAATGTCATCATTAAACATAACCTTGACATTTATTAAGAAAAGAAAAAACTGTAGGTTTGAACAATCACCTCATTTGACCTCATTCTCCTTCCCAAAAGACTGACCAAAGCTCTCACATGTCGGCTGGTGGCGCAGAAGATGAAGAGCCTGCTGAAGGGTCAGGGCTTCCCAGACTATGTGGCCCCTTTTGGAAATTCCCAGGCCCAGGATGTGCTGGACTGGGTGCCCGTCTATTTCATCACCCAGACGTCACATGTGAAGGTAAAGGGGGAGAAGCTGAAGGCCACTTGCTAGTAGTCTCCAGCGTGCACCTGCCCCTCTCACTGTGGGGAGACGGAGGCAGGGGGCACCTGTTGAGGGGGTGAGTGGCTGTGGGTGGGAGTTTGGACTTTGTTATCAGATGGGCCTGGATCTTGAATACTGATTTTGCCCCTAGTTAGCAGTGATTCAGCCAGCAATCTTACCAGTTTGAGCCTCTTTTTCCTCATAGCTGTATTACTGTCCTCAGGGCTTGTTGAGAGTTAAAATCGGGTAATATTAATGGTGCCTAGTGGTCTCTATAAATGGGGACCACTACCAGTCACCATCCTGTTCCTGTTGGTGTTATGCAAGGTTTCTCTGGGTATCATGATACGATAGGTGAAGTGTTAGGACTGTTTCAGTAAGACTTCCTCCCATCTGCAGAGCTGTCCTATCCATTGTTCCCTGGTCTATAAAAGCACTCCACCCATGAGAGCTTTCAATTCTAAAGTTCCCAGAAGAGTTTAATGGAAATTGACATCCTACAAATAGGTTCCAGATCACATGTGGTTCTCCTGCCCACCTTTTTCTTTTGTCTCCGCAGTCAGTGTGGGCTGGCCCCGTCAGCTGAGGCGTGCTCTCCATCTTTATCCTTTAATTGCCCGGCTTTTTCTTGTCACCGTTTCTTCAGGCCTCTCATTATCTGCTTAGCACATTTATAGCATGGGGACAATGGGGTGAGGACTAGCTCCGATCCCATCATCCCCACTGAGTCCCCAGCAGAGACCCGTGATTACTCAGTCCCTGCAGTTCAGCTAAGTCTTGGCTCAGCTCTGCTGCCTCAGTGAACCAGGCAGTTTGCTCCCAGCTTCTCGCAGGTGGGTTAAGATGTCCAGTTGTTACTTCTGCCTCAGAAGGGAAGACACAAGTTGTGGCGGGAGAGGCAGCAGAATGGACGCAAGCACTGTCGGGGTCTGTGCCAGTCGGGAGCTTAGAGGGCCTGGGCGGGTTTCATCCCAGCCTTCTAGGCAGAGCCGACACGAGGGCATCTGCTGGGCACAGTTGACACCAGCTGCGTGTTGCATCTTCTAATGACAGGATATTCTCAAGGATTTTTGAGCCTGCCACCCTTGCCTTTTCAGCCGGCACCAAATTTAACAAGTATGCTAGCTTTGCATGCCCCAAAGAAATATATTTTAAAAAACTTTTCATTGTGGAAAAATTTCACACATACATAGACAAAAAGTAGAAGACTCCAGTGGAATTCCATCTCCCTATCAGGCAGCTTTAACACATTTGCCAACTGAAGAAACTGTAAAGACAGGAAAGAGGTCTGGAAGGCCCCCTTCACATGTTCCCCTTAGGGCTGAGCAAAGACCCTGGGGCAGAGGTCTCAGGCCCAGCTCCCAGTGTCCAGGCCTGCACTGGGCAGCTCCATTGTGGCACCAGTGCCCTCGACTGAGAATGAGAGTTAACTTCTTTGAAAACTTAAGACAGCGCCTGTATACCCCGATGTAACATCTTAATTGCCAACCAGTGAAATCAGATAAGCGAAAAGAAAGGACTTGAATTTCCTCTAAGTACATTTTAACATGATATGCAGTCAGGCTTCACTTCTGACTGTTAACAATTCTATATTCCCTTTCCTCCTCCTCCCCCCATGCCAACTCCTTTCCTAAAGAATCTCTGAGTGGGTGGGTGCAGTTAGACCTGTCGGGGCCCGGGAGGGTCCATAGTTGGGGGTACAACTTCCAGGTAATGCTGGTCTCTTTAGAAACAGGAAGGGCTGGAAAAATTATGCTTTAGCTGTTAAAATTTTTTTGGAGCATTGAATACTTTTAAAATACATGCTGCTTCTAAGCTGTTTTTATCTGAACTTCTAGAGTCTATTCATTCTCTTGTTCAGAACATTTTGTAATATGGGAAACATTTTATAATTAAAACTCTGAACTGCAGATTAAGTTTGACTTAAGGTTGTATAATACTCAAATTGATTAATGGCATATTATTGTACAGGATTCCTGCCAGCTCCCAGTGGCTTTGACGGTAGAAGTGAAGTGGACTAAATACGGATCCTTATTGAACCCACAGGCCAAAATAGTCAATGTAACTGCAAATCTAATTTCATCTTCCTTTCCTGAGGTAGGTCTAATTTTAAAGATACAAGACACAAGGCCAGACAAAACTCAACTGTGATAGGTGAAATTTATTATTTTGTAAAAAAATAATTAAAATTTAAACAGTCTGGATTCTTAGAACAATTTAGCAGTCATCGTTTACTTAGAGGAAAAACCTCCACTGAACAAAATGGTTTTGTTCACATTTGCATTCTTGTTTAGATTTGATCTTTAAAATTCTTGTCAGAATTGAGTTATGAATGACATTAGTGTGTGAGGGACAACCTGAGTGAAAACTGTCTCTCTGAGTTAGACTGATGAGTCCTCCATGTATCTATCAGATTCACGAACTGACAGCTATTGGGTGAGGAAGGGCATGGAAGCTTGTCCCATCTTTGTTATCCTGATAACACACTGGAGGGCAGGGCTTGCATTATTCTGATTTTGTATTACAGACCAACTCAGGAAATGAAAGGATGATTCTTATTTCCACTGCGGTTACTTTTGTGGATGTGTCTGCCCCTGCAGAGGCAGGCTTCAGAGCTCGGCCAACCATCAATGCCAGGCTGCCCTTTAATTTCTTCTTCCCATTTGTTTGATGTAAGTCGTTAAATAAGGAAACTACACCATATCTGCAGAATTTAGCCCGTGTGGGGCCCACGGTCCCTCGGAGACATTCCACTATATTATAACCCTTGAGATTGCCCCCAGACCAGCACACTTTCTCTCCACTCACTTCCCTCCTCTCGTCTCCCTTCGGGAATGTCCTTCTAGTTGGTCTGACATTAGAAGGGGGCATCATCTGGTCTTAGCCAGTTCCAGTACTCTCAACGCATAGGTCAAATGTGGAAACCAAGTTGCACCTTTGAGAAGACACGAGGACAGACCTTCAAGTAGTGCAGGCGTTAAGGGTTTATCCAGTTTATTCATCCCCTGCTTTAAATGTGAGTTATTTTTAAAATATTATTTTTCATTCAGGTTTTCTTCCTTTTCAGGTCCTGCTGAAATGTGTACAAAAATAGCAAATTGTTTAAAATCATCCGAGTAGAGGACAAGGCCTCACAAGGGGACCTTCCCCCAAATGTCATGTTAATTACAGTGGAGGCTTGGGTCTAATTGCCACTTCTGTACTAGGCACCGGAGCTAGCTTGCTCTCCAGTTAGTGGGCTGGTCTGGGATGCCACCAAGTGATTCCAAGCAGTTGAAGCTGGAAAGGATCTAGTAGGAGGGCCCGAGGGAAGGAGAGAGTTTATTTTATACATTAATTGTACAGTAACTGAGGAAAATGTTGTCAGGTGGCAGAACTAGGTGGAGCCAGCTAAAAGCTGGAGGATGCAGAGGAGGGGGCTGGGTACTCGAGAATGGCCTCCTTGGGGGAAATTGTGGTTAGCTATTTAGAACAGCTTGGACATGTAAAAGACTTCTAGAATGTGCTGATAGCTAAGATAGCTTTCTTTTTTGTTTTTCAGAGTGCTCATATGAAAGGATGTACTGATCCCTCAATATACATGTGAAAAGTGAAAACTGTACGTTTGATGAGATTAAATTTTATATACAGCTAGTAATTGTCCAGCTTGTTCATTTTCAAGCAAGAGTAAAGTGTTCAACATGAGAAAAAATATAGTTTATGATACATTTGTTACACAGTGTGGGGTGGGACATTCTCAGTCACACCAAGGAAGAAATAGAGCCTCTAAAAGGCTGTGTCCCCCAGGATCCGAGCCGGCAGCAGTGAGGCAAAGCCATCAAACCAGATCTCTCCCCAACATGGCCCCAGAGGGGCGGCTGTCTTCCTTGTCACAAGCCCATGAGGCAGGTCATCCCTTTGAGCTGGAGAAGGTGTGCGTCTAGTTCACCTCCCCGAGAAGTCCATGCTGTCTCAATAGCTTGTTAAGTCTCTCAATTTCTTGTTCCTGTTATTACAAAAGCAGACAACCGAATTTACCTTCTGAGCCTCCCCAGGCACATACTGGGCCACAGAGCTGAATGAAAACCACACTCCTCATGGAAATCACTTAGTCGGGGCCCAGTAGTGACAGCAGAGAGGAGAGACACTAGAGCAGGGGGGTTCCTGGCGAACCTGCAGAGGTGGAGGCAGTGCCTGAGCTGAATCTGAAAGGACCAGGAAGCCTGACCCAGGGAAGCAGGGCTCTGGGCTAACAGCCCCACGAGAGCAGAGGCCTGGCTGGGAGAGAACAATCTGTAAACAGAGGGTGTTTTCCCAAGCGCCTTCTTACCTTCTCAGAGCAGCTGAATTCAAGGTGCTGTATCTTGGTGGCCAGTTGTATGTTTATCTGTTTTAACCTTAACAGTTGCCGTTCTGAACGTGTCTTAACCGAGATAATTATCCCTGAAAAATAATGGTGAGGGTCTCCATGATACGAGTTTCTGATTTAACCACTTGGGAAAAAACCCTGCATTCCTTATAAATGTATACAGTTGGGAAGAGCAGTGACAAGTAAAACAATCATGGCTTAAAGGCATCATAACTAGGAGGGTCAGGTTTTTCATTTCTGAGTTACTCAGTACCCAGCTGAGACATACTTCTTCAGCTTGCCTGGTGTGAAAAATCCTTAAAAATAATCACTGACCAGATGAGGGTTAAGCTCCTTAAGGGACCTTGTTCATAACAGTTCTGCTACTTAGCAGCAGTTGCTCAGGAGGCACTAAGTACAAGCCTAGAAATGCTCAAGCTTGGGGTTGTCACTCTCCCCACGTTCTGCCTCCAGGGCTGTGGCCAGTTTAGTTGTCAGGCACTAACCTGAACCCTGGTTGGGGCAGGGCACCCCGATACCCACACCACAGGGGGGACAGAGCTCCCTGATGCCCACACCACAGGGGGGACAGAGCTCCCCAGTGCCCATACCACAGGGGGGACAGAGCTTCCCCGATGCCCACACCACAAAGGGGGACAGAGCTCCCTGATGCCCACACCACAGTGGGGACAGAGCTCCCTGA
>NW_024070196.1:53861379-53875012 GCF_014754425.2 Oryx dammah
ACAGAGCTCCCTGATGCCCACACCACAGTGGGGACAGAGCTCCCTGAGGCCCACACCACAAAGGGGGACAGAGCTCCCTGATGCCCATACCACAGTGGGGACAGAGCTTCCCTGATGCCCACACCACAGTGGGGACAGAGAGCTCCCCAATGCCCACACCACAGTGGGGACAGAGCTCCCCAATGCCCATACCACAGGGGGGACAGAGCTCCCTGATGCCCACACCACAAAGGGGGACAGAGCTCCCTGATGCCCATACCACAGGGGGGACAGAGCTCCCCAATGCCCACACCACAGTGGGGACAGAGCTCCCTGATGCCCACACCACAGTGGGGATGAGGCCTTAAAGCCTGTGCTGCAGTGGGGCTATTCTGCCCCCTTCCAAGTGTGATTGACCGAGTCTGGACTGTCACCCATGTATGTGGTGCCCACTAGGCCTGGAAGCAGCCATTCCTGGTTCACAGTGTTCCTGGCTGTCCCACCGAGTCTGGTTTAGCCTATGTACAGTCACGCTGAAATCTGATAGCAGTGTAATAATCGGCAGTAGCTAGTCGTCCTCCACCTTGCAGCCATTTTTTTTTTTTTTAAGACAAAATGAACACTTCTTATAACAGTGTGATGTGAAGAGTGCTGGGTAGTAGCTGGTTCATGAGTCATTTATAGTCTGTCACAGTCTGGCTACCTCACATAACCTTTGCACACAGTATGTTTCTGTCCAAAAAAAATCAGTTGGCATAAGCATCTTCCACATTATCTGAAAAGCTTCCTTTATTTCCTTTGACAGAACCCAAATAAATGTTCTTAATAGGCTTTACTCTAAATCACTAGATCTGAACTGGCAGGTTCCAAAGCCCACGTCAGAGCCGCTGCACAGGCCCTTACCCTGCCGGGTGGCACCCAACACAGGAGGTGCCTTGGGACTCACTGCGCCTGGCAGGGGACAGGCCCGCCTCCAGCAGGCCTCACTGTTGCTCACTTGGTCTCCTGACAACCACCCACAGCCCATTGGCTTGGGCCCTAGTCCAGGGATTCCCAAACCTGCTGGACACCGATTGCCAGGGAGTGCTTCACGAACAGACAACCCCGCCTGGGCTCCTCCGCCCCAGACTCGCCACTTAGAGCGCTGAGGGTGATTCTGATGCGGCAGGTCCACGGACGGGCACTCACTAACAGCTGAACCACTGACCAGTCACTGAGTCCACATCAAATCACAACACAAACAGCTGCTCTGAAACAGAGGCTGCCCACACCAGCAGGGAGTGTGTGAGAAACAGGACCTGTGCCTAAAATCCGAGAAAGCAGTGTTTCCCCGGGTGTGTTCTCCAGAGCCAGAGTCTACAGCAGGCTGACAGGTGGTGTTTCCTCCCAGTGTCAGCTTGGAAAACAACTATGGTTCTCAGAGCCTTCATCATGCTCGTTCATGCTGTGATTTTCTCCAAGCCGGCAGAATCTAATGTACAGTGTTTCTCAGCTTCCTTGCTCCCCTCCCTGATGGCTTCCCTCCCAGGGTGGGATGGTGTTTGATAAAACACTCTTGAGGAAACACCTCGTAAGAAACAAAAGTACTTTGGCAACAGATCAGGGATTGGTCTATAATCCTTTTTATTAACATCTTTCAATAATCATGAAAATAGAGCCTAAAGGAGAAGGGCCCTTCCTCTCAGAGCACATGTGCTGGTGTCAATTTGTAACCACAGAGGTGGCAGTGGGACACCAAAGCAGACCATTTCATGTTTCTCTTGGCTGCCAGGAGAAGGACCGGGGGCTCCGCGCCCCTTCCAGGCTCTACCCACTGTCCCACCCCCCAACCCCAGCTCCCTCGCTCAGGCGTGCAGGGGACATACCATTGATGATCCGGGCCACCCGCCACAGCCGGAGCAGGATCAGCAGTCCTAGAGCCTCGAACTCATGCTCCCGGAACAGGAGGACGATGTCAAGGATGAAGGAAATGACCACCACGATGGCGTCCAGGATTTCAAACTTGTGGTGAAAGAACTCCAAGCGGAAGACAAATATTTTAAAGAAAATCTCCATCATGAAAAAGGTCAGTATAGCAAGGCTCATGTAGTGGAACACCTGAAGGGAACAAGGAGACACACGAGTGTAGACACAGGGTGATCACGGGCTGAGCTGGTTCACACGGATGAGCCAGCTTTGAATGTACCTGCCCAGTCACCAGAGAGAATCCATTCCCTTCCAATCCCGCATTCCTGCCAGCTCCAGGCACTGGTTTCGGGCTCCGACTGTAGCTGGGAACAGCACAGACATTGCTCCCTGAAGGGCAATGAGGCAATGGCAGAACTGAAAACATCCACCATGCCCTCTGGCCCAGCGGCTACATTGCTAGGAATTTATCATACAGCTAAGTTCACATGTGCACAAAGACAGTAAGGATATTTACTGCAGCACCATTTGCAGAACAGACGATTTTCTTCATTATTTGTAGAACAACAGAAATGTTCATTAGACTAGGGTCCTTTTAAAAGCATTTCAGTACTTCCTCGTGGAGTACTACACAGTTGTTCAAAAGACCAAGGCTGATCCATAAGTATTTACTAGAAATGATCACCAAGGTGGATAATAAATGAAGAGAGTTCCCAGATCTAGATTTATAAATACTAGTCTTTACTAAAGTAACCATTTCCATTCTGGGGCAGGGAAAGTATGAAGAGAGCTGAGACATCATCCTGGCCCAAAGAGGCTCACAGTGACCAAATCTGGGACCATTTGAAACTGACCACTGAAAAGAATGACTGTGTTCTTGTGATACACACTAAGAAAGGCAATGCCAAAGAATGCTCAAACTA
The DNA here is from genome assembly GCF_014754425.2 of Oryx dammah. Classification (NCBI taxonomy): domain Eukaryota; kingdom Metazoa; phylum Chordata; class Mammalia; order Artiodactyla; family Bovidae; genus Oryx; species Oryx dammah. The sequence goes on from NW_024070196.1 coordinate 53,864,187, forward strand.
CCACACAATTGCACTCATCTCACATGCTAGTAGAGTAATGCTCAAAATTCTCCAAGCCAGGCTTCAACAGTACATGAACTGTGAATTTCCAGATGTTCAAGCTGGATCTAGAAAAGGCAGAGGAACCAGAGATCAAACTGCCAACATCCATTGGATCATTGAAAAAGCATGAAAGTTCCAGAAAAACATCTACTTCTGCTTTATTGACTATGCTAAAGCCTTTGACTGTGTGGATCACAACAAACTGTGGAAAATTCTGAAAGAGATGGGAATACAAGACCACCTGACCTGCCTCCTGGGAAATCTGTATTCAGGTCAAGAAGCAATAGTTAGAACCTGACATGGAACAACAGACTGGTTCCAAATAAGAAAAGGAGTACGTCAAGGCTGTATATTGTCACCCTGCTTATTCAGCTTATATGCAGAGTACATCATGCGAAATGCCAGGCTGGATGAAGCACAAGCTGGAATCAAGATTGCCGGGAGAAATATCAATAACCTCAGATATGCAGATGACACCACCCTTACAGCAGAAAGCGAAGAACTAAAGAGCCTCTTGATGAAAGTGAAAAAGAGTGAAAAAGTGCTTAAAACTCAACATTCAGAAAACGAAGATCATGGCATCTGGTCCCATCACTTCATGGCAAATAGATGGGGAAACAATGGAAACAGTGGCAGACTTTATTTTGGAGGGCTCCAAAATCACTGCAGATGGTGACTGCAGCCATGAAATTAAAAGACGCTTGCTCCTTGGAAGAAAAGCTATGACCAACCTAGACGGTATATTAAAAAGCAGAGACGTTACTTTGCCCACAAAGATCTATCTCGTCAAAGCTATGGTTTTTCCAGTAGTCATGTATGGATGTGAGAGTTGGACTATAAAGAAAGTTGAGCGCCAGAGAATTGATGCTTTTGAACTGAGGTGTTGGAGAAGACTCTTGAGAGTCTCTTGGACTGCAAGGAGATCCAACCAGTCCACCCTAAAGGAGATCAGTCCTGAGTATTCACTGGAAGGACTGATGCTGAAGCTGAAACTCCCAATATTTTGGCCACCTGATGCAAAAAGCTGACTTCATTTGAAAAGGCCCTGATGCTGGGAAAGGTTGAAGGCAGGAGGAGAAGGGGACAACAGAGGATGAGATGGTTGGATGGCATCACTGACTCAATGGACAGAGTTTGAGTAAACTCCGGGAGTTGGTGATGGACAGGGAAGCCTGGCGTGCTGTAGTCCATGGGGTTGCAGAGTCAGACAACATTGAGCAACTGAACTGAACTGATAAAAGGATACTGATTAGTCAATGTAGAAGGAAAGGCATTATTAGAAATCACTGGTTTGCAAGCCAGTGTGTTCACAGACTCACACACAATGATCATCAGTGGATGCTAACTGGGGAAGAAGTTTGTATGACATTAAAGTGTCACCATGTGGATTATTTACAACTGCAAAGGGAAAAATGCCCCTGGACAGTGCAACAGCTCAGCATTTACAACCTGAATCAAGTGAGCAGACTAATAGTGGGTCCCTGGCCCAAGGTGCCATGAGATTTAAAAATAAATAAAAAATAGCCCACCCTTGAAGAACTCTTGCTTTTTAAGCCTCTTGACCTAACCTGTGTTGTATAGGAAACAGAATAAAGGAATAGGGTGGTTCAGATGGTAAAGAATCCACCTGCAATGTGGGAGACCTGGGTTTGATCCCTGGGTTGGGAAGATCCCCTGGAGAAGGAAAAAGCTACCCACTCCAGTATTCTGGCCTAGAGAATTCCATGGACTGTATTGTCCTTGGGGCACAAAGAGTTGGACACAACTGAGTGAATTTAACTTTAAAAGAGCTCAAATATAATGTCAGAAATCTAGTTTGGAAAAAAAAGCGCTATGAAAGAGGAAATTTGAATGAAAACTGGTTATTAGATATTATGGAATTATAACTTTTTTAGGTATAATAATGCTATTATGGTTCTATAGGAGAAAAACCTCATTCTTAGGCATTGTTGAAGTACTCAGCGATGAACTGTCATGATGTCTGACTTTCAAATGGTCAAAATATATGGGCATGCTTGTGGATATGTATATAAAGAAAGCAAATACAGAAAAATGTATGTTTGCCATTTTTCATAATAAAAAGTAAAGAAAAAAGGCACAAGACAGTGAGCATAGGTGCTAAGTTACTGATTATATTAAACAGTAGAGGGAGAGAAGATTACCCATCTACGGGAGGACTCAAGTGTCACAGAAGAGAACGTTAACGACTGCCTTGGTCAAAGGGGCCACGAGTAGGAAGGAGGTTTAATGTTTTCTTCCTGCCCTTTTGGCAGTTGAAAAGACACTTATGCACAGTCCACTGAATTTTTTTTCAAAGGGTGTGGGGAGATTTTTTTTAGCCCCTGGCCTCCTCCCAGTTACTGGTGATAGGGTCACAGAATGCACCCACTGCCCTCTGGATGACTGTCCGGGATGGGCCAGGCAGTAACGGTGAATCAGGGAATGAATGGTGGGCGTGTCCCCCCAGTGGCTCCAGCACAGGGACCACGTCAGCATGTTGACAGGAGGACAAACAGCCCGTCCTCCTCTGGGGAATGGGAAGGAATCGTTCTCCTGGTTTGAGAATCAGTGACAGACAGTGTCTTGGACAGCTCAGGATGCAAGCCTGCAAGCCATCAAGTGACCTGAGGTCTTCTGCTTGTAAGGAACTCATATCTACAACTGGGAAAGGAAGACATGTGCTCTGCTCTTTGACTGAAAGCACCCCATCAAACTACTCTCAGAGAAGCCCTGGTTGATTCTCTGCGGGTGCTGCCCCCTCTGCCCAGCCTCAGTGCAGGTAAAAAGAGGGAACCGTGTTAAAGGGCTGTGGACACACTACCCTGGGGGCATAGTTATTCTTGTCGGGCTGGATGATCCTCAGGTCCAGAACGAGCTCGGCAAGCACCAGGAGGGCGTCCAGGACGACCAGGCAGATGATGATAACCTGTGGACCGACGGAAGAAGCAAGAAACCATGAGACCTAAACAGGGACCTTCCTTCCATCTCTCAGGGCTGTTAACACCTGGAGGTCAAGGATGGGAGGCCAGTTGCCCACAGCAGCTCCAGCGCCTCGCAGGAGGCCTGCTGGGGGCCGGCTCCTCTCACAGGAGCCCCTCCTTCCAGCCTGGGGCCATGCCTGTTCTCCTAAAGCCTCCGTGCAGCTCACTGACTGACGCTCGGTCACCACTGGTCTTTCTCTTAACTTGGAAGTTCACTGCTTCTCAGCATCTCTTGGACCAAACTGCTAATGCCTAGATGGCAAAAAATAAGTAGTAATGTTTTTTTAAAGCTTTTGTGTTTCTAGTTCTGGGAATTGCTCTTGCCAGGGCTCAATAAATAAAACATCCAGCCTCAGAGAGCCAAGTTGCGGGAGGATCTCTAGGGACGCCTCCTCCAGGCAGCTGGGTTAGGGTGATGTCCACTGTGCCCGTCAAACAGCTTCAGACTGGAGACCTGAGGTGCCCACCCCAACCCCATGTGCTCACTTTGGGGGATGGGGCAGGGAGTTCTGGGTGTCCTGGGAAACAGAGGAGCTGCTGAGGGAAAGACAATCTTGTGGGATTTGTGACCTGCTGGAGCGGGGAGCTGGAGGAGGGACCAGGGTGAAGTGAGTGGGTGGTCTCACCGATGGCGGTAGGGGTGGTCATGGTGACGGAGGCAGTGATGATGGTGAATCGGATAGTGAAGGTGGGGTGGAAGTGATGGCCTCTGGGGAGACCACAGGGATGAGGTGGGAGTGGTGGAAATGGCAGCAACAGGAAGAACCCCAAGGTGGGGGGCTCCTCTTTTTCCCCTTGACACTTGTGTGACCTCTTTCTTCCCTTGAACATACTGGACTGTCACTTACTAGCCCGGGGGCCTTGCCTCTTACACTGTCAGGCAGATAGATCTTGACCTCTGAGAATTAGTCTGCCATTATCTTGGCAGTTTCTGCAGTTTCAGGTCACAATTGAACCAGTTCAGGCCTATAAAGAATGGACTATTAAACTTTTTTTTACCATTTCGACCTGTAACAATTATGTCACTAATTAAAGTATTTGATGACATGGTTTATTGCTGAAAATTGTATGGCAAAGTGCTCTGTAATGAGATATTCACACAAATCCGAATTCAGTAGCTTAATGAAGACTCAAGCCTCAGACGGCATCTTTCCTTCTTTCCTCCCTCCCTCCCTCCCTCTTTGGTTTCATGTTGGAGCTAAAAGGATCTAAGAGCTCATCTAGTCTAGAAGCAAGGCACAGAGATATTAAAAACAGACCGGATACTCAGCCGTAAAAAGGAATGAAGCACTGACGGATGCTACAGTGTGGATGAACCTAGAAAGCATGATGCTAAGTGAGAGAAGCCAAACACAAAAGATCACATACATGGTAGGGTTCCATTTCCGTGAAATGCCCGGTATAGGCAAAAGATAGATTAGGGTTTGTCGGGGACTGGGGGTTACTGGGTACTGGGTCTCTTTGGGGGTGATGGAAGTGTTCTGGAACTAGATAGTGGTGACGGCTGCACAACATCGCGAATGTACTAAATAAATGCTACTGAATTATCCACTTTACAATGATTAATTTGATCATAAAATGATTTAATTAATTTTAATTTCACCTCAGTTTTAAAAAGTGATTGAGAGACAGACCCAAGGTCACAAAACTACAGTGCCTGGGTCCCAACCCCGGCCTCTATGAACTGACCCCTAGGGCTCTGAATCCACCAGTCCACAAGGCAGGACAAGTTCTGAGGGGAGCCACATCACAAGCAAAAAGGCTGAGAATTCAGGGAAGTGGGTTAATTCCAAATCCTCACTGGAAGACAGCCATCCCTAGCAGCAGCACCCAGAGGTGCAGGGTGCAGCGGGCTGTGGGGCGGCCAGTCCTGAGCCGGCTCCCCTGTTAGCCTGGACCTTGGGTGCAGCTCTCAGCTCTGCTGCGCCTTGGCGTTAACTCTAACAAGCTTCAGTGTCCTTCCGGGGGAGATGGGACTTTGCTGCACTTTCCACCCCGACTGACAATGGCAGCATCGAGTCAGATAAAGTGTGAGGTGTGCTTAGCAGACGGCCTGGCCACGGTCAGCAGGTGATAAAAGTGAGGCTCCTCCCGGCCTTCCTGGCCATGCTCCCCTGCCTGTCTGTGCCTACCACGGAGGCCTGACTCACCCCAAGTTCTTTCCTTTGGTTGGTTGTGCCATCCTGTGAGAAGTGACAACAGTCAACTATATATCATGTCACCTTGGTCACCTCAAACCATGGGAACAGGTGGAGACTGCACCCAAGAGAGGGGATTCCAGAATCTTCTTGTATGCGGATTCTATCTGCAGAGATCAAACCCTTGAATCCTTACTCCCTACCCAGAGGTAGCCTCTCTGCTTCCACTCTGGGCTCCTCTCCAAACTGCTCATGTCGCTGCCTCCCCACCGCACACTCAGACTCTGATGCTGCCCACTGCCGGAGGGGGGACTTCCAGCGCCTCCGTTCCCACTACTGGATACACACAAGCCTCATGGACCCTTCTCAATTTCTGCAATGCTTAAGACTCTTTCCTCCCTCAGGCCCTTTGCAAACATGGCCCCTCTGCCTGGGAAGCACCTCCCTTCCCATCCACAGACCTCACTCCTGCCCAGACTCGTGGTGTTAGGTGAAGTATCACCTGCTCTGCCTCACATCCTCGATTGGGTCTCCCACCCCGAGGATCTCTCAGAGCCACCCGCCTCTGTTTCCCTGAAGAGAGCTTCCCTCCACTTGTATCCAGCATCTGTCTGGTTTCTGGAATGCCCATCTCTCCACGGAGCATCCATCCTCTGCAAGTGAGGGCAGGGATGTGTCCACCACGCTCACTGCTGTGACCCTGGTGCATAGCAGAAGCTAAAAAGTGACCACTGAGTGAATGAATAAATACCTCTCCTATGCTTTTCCCCAGAGCCATGTGGCCTGGGGGGCCCAGTCAGGAGAGGGGGGACCTCCCCAGGGCTCCTCTTGCAGCTGGGAGGAAGCTGGCTCCTTCCTTCTGCTCCTGAAATTGAGGGTTTGGGATTTCAACCCCAACAACATAATACCACGTTTCCTCTTCTGTCAGAGCTACAGAGCAAAGTGCTGAGCTGCCAGGAGTGCTGGGTTGCCTGCTTTGTAAGTCACACGAGAGTGGGAAAAAAAAGACCAAAATAATTCCTTCTCTTTTACTCTGGAACAAAGTCAGTGATGGGAGAGGCAAGGGCTGCTTCTCTCTACTTTCAGAAGGGACACCAGCTCCAGGGAGGAGCTGGGTTATCATGGTTGAAGGGGGGTAACCTGCAGCAGGGGCCCTCAAAGAGTTCCATTCTGGGAACTGACAGACTGGGCTGACAAGGAGCCTCCCGCTTTCTGCTGGGTCTCAGAACATGCTTCCAGATACCTGCTCACCCATGCTGGGGTGGCAGAATGGGGTTCAGACAGGGCTGGCCAGACTCCACTCATGTTGGGACTGACCCTGAACCCTGTAGTAAGTCCTATTCCTTCTGCTACTCTTTGAAGCCTGCGTCTCCCTCTCGGGGTCTCCCCATAACCACACCTAGAGATTGGTGGCGGGTTGGTTACACCAGGCAGATATTTTCAGCATCATTTCAGAAAAGTAGAGACTGCGCCCACCTCCCAATTTATCCTTTCATTTCCTTTGTGTGTGTAGGGGGTAAATTTTGCATAACTTAACATTTAACATTGCAAAACTTCACATTTTTACTCCTTTACGGTTGGCATAAAGTTCACAGGCCTTAAGGACATTCACAAGGTTGTTCAACCATCACTGTATCTAGTTCTAGAACATTTTCATTACCTCAACCGGAAACGACATCCATTGAGCGGTCACTCCCCCTTCCATTCCCTCTACTCTGCTGTCTCTGTGCATGTATGCATTCAAGACATTGCACATTAATGGAATTGTGAGACACGTGGCCTTCTGTGCCCAGCTTCTTCCACTTAGGATCGTGTTGTCAAGGGGCATCTACACTATAGCACGTGTCAGTGCTCCATTCCTCTCTGCAGCTCAGTAGGGATGGAGCACATTTTGTTTAATGGATTCATCAGGTGATGAATTTTCAATTGACTTTTGCATTAGCACTTACTCTGCCCCTGACAACAGGGGACCTGCCCTGCACAGGACCCGTGCTGCGTAGGCATCTGCGGAGTGAAGGAACTGGTGACAGCGATGGGCCCCCACCTGACCTCGTGACTCGGGGCTGATGGCTCTGCCCCACCTGAGGCATTTTGGGCCTCTGCCCACCTACCTGAAACCTGTGGGCGCTGAAGAGCTTCCTCAAAGTGGTCCTGAAGTCTAGGCGGGGCCTGGGCACAGGGGCCGGGGCCGGGGTGGGGTCAGTGGCTCTGCCCTCCTCGGCGGAGGCCGAGGCGGCAGTGGGCGGCGGCTGCTCTTCTTCCTCCTCCTCCTCCTCATTCTCCCACTTCTTGTAGTTGATGTTCCAGGCGTGGTAGTCGTCCCCGACGACAGTGAAGTGTTTCAAGAACTTGCTCATCCTCTCGGCCGGAGCCACCCTGGCCCTGCGGGTGACTGCCTGAAAAAGGGAGACAGACAGCGAGTGCTCAGGCAGCCTGTCCGTCAGTCTCCGGGGGAGCAGAGCCCCCGCTAGGCCGGCCCCGGGGTGAAGACGGTCCGGCGCTCAGAGCACCCTGCGAGCGCAGACCGTGAGGTCACAGTGGTTTTTCGTGCATTTATTTTTGGAATCCAGGGTCTCAGCACCGGTGAGGCAACAGGAAACCCCAGACTCCGTCAGGCCTGCCACTGCGGTCTGGTTGGCAGTAACCAACAGGAGAGGTACTGCCGCCCAGTCGCAAAACACCCACTGCAGGCCCGCATGTAAATACCGGAAGACCCAATAGCAGCCCCTGGTGCAGAGACATCACAACCTAAAAACCCAGAGGTGAGAGTTGGCAGGCCAGGGAGAGGGCAAAGGCAGAAGTAAAAGTGCCCAGAGTTTCATACAAAAGTGAAGCCACCCTCGCCACTGATTGGTCCTGGAAAGGTCTGGGCAGCAAGTGGATTTTTCCTAAGTTCAGCCAGTGCTGTTTTGAATAATTATAGACAGTTGTTTAAAAGACCGATGACTTCAAAGTGAAAAAGCAAATAAGCTTCCCACTCCTTTACCCAACTTAACCTCCCAGACATCAAACTTTTTCTAAAGTTCAATAATGAAAACTTTCAGGTATGGCTAAGAGAAGAGGCAATATGATCAGAATAACAGGAAAAGAGAGCCCCAAACAGACCCAGCTCACTGTGAGAACCTGGATGTGATGGCAATGGGAGTCCAGATCAGTGAGAAAACACGGGCGAGGTTAGGACATTTGGTTTTTCCAACAAGGGGGAAAAAAATCCTACCTCATGCCACACAGAGAATAAATTTCATTTGTATTAATCTATATAAATGCATTTTAAAGTCTAAAAACAAAATACAGACAAGTATCTTTATGATCTCAGTACTGTGAAGGATTGGTTAAATAAGACAAAAAGCACAAAATAAACCAACAGACCTGACTCACCAAAGTTAAAAATGTTTGTTTCTCACCTGTACAAAGTAAGACACATCCCAGACTGGGAGTAAGTATTTGCAATGCATTTAATAGACAAAGATTTTAGTATCCAGAATATAGAAAGAAATCTTACCCCAAAAAGACAACTCCATGGAAAACTACCAGTCAGGTCACATGAGAGGAAACCCAGATAGTTAAGACACTCAACTTCACTAATATTTAGGAAAGGGTGAATTGAAGTAACAATCACACACCTTTTCATTCCTTAGACTGGCAAGAATTTAAAAATCTACAATAGCAAACAGTGAATGTGTGAAGCAATGGGGGTCTCTTGAACCCTGAAGGTAGGAACAGACACTGGAACAGCTATTTTTCCAAGCAATCTGGTACTGTTTTGTCAAACTGAAATTATACTAGTTAATGATCTAGTAATCCCACCCCTAGATAGGTTTCAAAGAGAAACTCGCCCACATGTACTCAAATCAGTGACATGTTCAAGAACGTTCACTGCAAATGTTCACCTAAATGGTAGGAGATAGAGAAGTGAGTTTTCTCTATTCAGGTGATGGAATTTTATACAGCAGTTAAAATGAATGAGCCACGTCTCTGTGTATCACTGATGACATCCATGTGTACCCCCTCAGCAGTACTGAACACAGAAAGATCACTCCCTTTCTTCAAAAACATCCTTCACTGGCTTCTCAAATCCCACTTTCTGAGTTTCCTGCTATACCAATGGTTAACAAATACTACCATGTATTGTTTTTGGAATGTGTGAAAATGTGAGCATAAATATACGAAAGAATGAGATTTGTGCTTCTGACCAATGACACAGTAACTGGTATAAACAACTATACCAGTTACAGCAACTGCCATAAAAGTAACTATACCAGTTAGAGTACCTGCCATAAGACTAGATGAAATATAACTCTAAAACTGGGTAAAATGTATGAAATTTACTGTGATCCTTGAAAGAAGAGAAACAAATAAGATGACCCCCCCCCCCAATCACTCTAGCCTTCTGCCTGGAGGTACTTTTTGGACTGTGGAGACAAAGATTATAGTTCAGGGTTATTGAACTTTACTTCCTCAGGAATTTGCATGACAAGGTACCAGAGAAAAGGAAGCAGTGCAGAGAGAAAACACTCTAAATATTGGACTTAGGCTGAGTCCTAAACGTCACATGTGCAGAGCAAGACTCCATGAAACAGGGCAAAATATAACTTTCAGGAAAAAACAAAACATAAAAAAACTCACGGAACTGTGAGCTGAATAACTACCAGAGAGTTATATAGGTCTGGATTGGGAGATCTGTGAGTTCCAAACAGCAAGAGAGATCTTGTTGAATACTCTTGAGTATTCAGTAGAAATAAAAAAGCCATGCCTTATATATAGACCTAATCTAGCCCTCCAGTCAGGGCTACCTTAGATCTGTCCCAACTAAGCTTAAAAATAAGGCTTTTTAAAAGATCATGCTTATCTCTAAGTAAATTAACTGCCCCTTGAAACAAAACTCAGTACTCTATTGAAGAAGACAGCAAAATACTCTTAACAACATTCATAATGTCCAACATATAATAAAAAATTACCAGACAGATAAATAAGCAGGAAAACGTGGTCATAAACAAATAAAACATCAGCTTATCAGCTCAAAAGGGATGGAGATAATGAAATTGGCCAACAAAGATTTGAAAATAGTTAATTATAAATATGTTCAAGGATTTCAAGGAAAACATGGAACATTTCATGCAAAGATGGGCTCGATAAAGGACAGAAATGGTATGGACCTAACAGAAGCAGAAGATATTAAGAAGAGGTGGCAAGAATACACAGAAGACATAGGCAAAACACTCTCCGACATAAACCACAGCAGGATCCTCTATGATCCACCTCCCAGAATTCTGGAAATAAAAGCAAAAATAAACAAATGGGATCTAATTAAAATTAAAAGCTTCTGCACAACAAAGGAAAACATAAGCAAAGTGAAAAGACAGCCTTCCGAATGGGAGAAAATAATAGCAAATGAAGCAACTGACAAACAACTAATCTCAAAAATATACAAGCAACTCCTGCAGCTCAATTCCAGAAAAATAAACGACCCAATCAAAAAATGGGCCAAAGAACTAAATAGACATTTCTCCAAAGAAGACATACGGATGGCCAACAAACACATGAAAAGATGCTCAACATCACTCATTATTAGAGAAATGCAAATCAAAACCACAATGAGGTACCACTTCACACCAGTCAGAATGTCTGCGATCCAAAAATCTGCAAGCAATAAATGCTGGAGAGG
>NW_024070196.1:53875412-53877609 GCF_014754425.2 Oryx dammah
GTCTAGTCAAGGCTATGGTTTTTCCTGTGGTCATGTATGGATGTGAGAGTTGGACTGTGAAGAAGGCTGAGTGCCGAAGAATTGATGCTTTTGCACTGTGGTGTTGGAGAAGACTCTTGAGAGTCCCTTGGACTGCAAGGAGATCCAACCAGTCCATTCCGAAGGAGATCAACCCTGGGATTTCTTTGGAGGGAATGATGCTAAAGCTGAAGCTCCAGTACTTTGGCCACCTCATGTGAAGAGTTGACTCATTGGAAAAGACTCTGATGCTGGGAGGGGTTGGGGGCAGGAGAAGAAGGGGACAACTGCGGATGAGATGGCTGGATGGCATCACTGACTCGACGGACGTGAGTCTGAGTGAACTCCGGGAGATGGTGATGGACAGGGAGGCCTGGCGTGCTGCGATTCATGGGGTTGCAAAGAGTTGGACATGACTGAGCGACGGAACTGAACTGATGAACTTAATGAGGGAACAAGTGGAGAATCTCAAAAGAAAAAAGGAAACTATAAAAAATCCAAATGGATACTCTAGAATTGAAAAACACATATATGAAATGAAAAATCACTGGATGGGCTTAATAGCTGATTAGATGCTGCAGAAGAAAAGATCAGGGAACCTAAAGATAAAAAACTGAAACTATCCAGTGGAAGCAAGAAGAGAAAAGAGGCTAGGGCTAAAAAAAAAAAAAAAGAACAGAGCTTCAGCGACATTTAGTTCCTAATATACATGTCCCTGGAGTACCAAAAGGAGAAGAGAGGGAAAATATTTGGAGAAATAACACCTGGAAGAAATCTCCAAATTTAATGGAAAAATACAAACATACAGGTCCAAGATTCTGAGTCCCCAGAGTACCACGTGACACCTGACCTAGAGCAGAAGCCCGTCAAGTGCCTGTTGGTGGAGGGCCCTGGTGCCTTCAATTGCTGGGCTCTCAAGGTTGGCCAAGGACCAGGCCCACAGCCAACCTGAATCTTTCTGGGTGGTGAGTGGCCATGATCCCCTCCACCAAAACACTTCATCTGGCACACAGAAACCTCTTGCACTAATTCTCAGCATGGTGGGAACCTCAGGCTGTGCTACAAAAACCACATTCATATTTTATACAGAAAACTTTTTTTGAAACTTTGCATCTAATAACGAAGCAACTTTCAGTAATTTGGAATGAAAATATGGCACCCAGCAGAGCAGAAAACAACTCTAGTTTTAAGTCAAAAATCCGTCATGCCAGAAGCAGCAAAGTTCCAGAAGACAAAGATCATGAAAACATTCTGAGCCTCGGCAACTTCACCACCCACCCTGGACACTCAGCTCTCGGCACCCGCCCACCCCCCACCTTGCCCAGGCAGATGGAAGGACTGACTCAGCGAGTTGCGGGGACCACCAGCCTTAGTGCCTGTAAGTACCCACTGGTATTATTATTCCTCAATAACAGACACTCTCACCTCCACTCCTCCGACTTCTTCATCACCTGTGGATATCTCGGTTCACTGGTTACTGGGCCCAAACGGTCTGCCTCTGCAGCCCCATGTGTTTAGTCACATGGACTGAAAGATTCCTTTTCTGGCTGAAGCTAGATTTAGTTGCTTCTACCATGTGCAATCCGGAGAATCTAGACCAGTGGAGTCCCTGGCCCTGAACTGTCCCCACTGCTCCTGCATTACCCTTTGCCATCCCAGTATATTCTGGCCCTGCTCTCTCTGGGGTCACTTTTCAGTATCAAAGCCCACAACTGTGGTTCCCAGCTGGACTGGGCTGTATCCTCTCACAGTGTGGACTTTCTGTTTGACAATCTTGCCTCCTCTTGATTTTTCTCCCATCTCTGGCTGCTCTTCCTGTACCGTGTCCCTGCCCCCACGCCACCGCAAGTCCTCGAGTCCCCAACCCTGAGCTCGCCCTGGCACAGGGCGACTCCCGCCTTTGGTGGCCTCTGCACATCTGTGTTCTCAAGGCTGCTCAGATGCCAATCAGTCTCCAGTCTGCCGTCTGATATCCCGCCAGGTCATTAGTCTGCTGTGATCCAAACGGAACTAATTTTTTTTTCTTTCCCCTCCAAATCCACTTCTCCTTCCACACTGGCCTAGGTCATGGAGTCACACCCACCCCGCCGCTCAAGTCCACAGCTAAAGATCACTGTCTCCATCAGGCCCGTCAATCTAACCTCCTGAAACATCAGGCCCGTCAATCTAACCTCCTGAA
>NW_024070196.1:53877619-54180079 GCF_014754425.2 Oryx dammah
CAATCTAACCTCCTGAAACATCAGGCCCGTCAATCTAACCTCCTGAACAGCATTTCTGCTGCATCTTGTCTTCGTCTCTCTCCTACCCCCTCACCTCTTTTTGGGACACTTGCACCAACCTCCTGATTTGGCCTCTCACCTCTGACCCTTTCTCCACCCAGTGGTGGCCAGGTCACCTTTCTCCAATGCTGGGCTGGCTGCATCCCTGCCCTTGCCTATCTCCCTCCCCCGCTTCCCATTACTTTCAGTCCCTCCACCCTCACCCCCTGCCAGCTGCTGCCTTCAGGACCAGGTCAAAGCTCTCTTGGTCCCTTCCCCAGCCTCCACCACACTCCAGTTACACTAAACACACTGTGGTTCTGGAATAAACCGCTCTCTCTTGCTTCCAGAACTTCACACGACCTGCACGCCCCCCCCCACCCCCACCCTGCCTGGAATACCCACCATCTGCCTCACCCTAGTTCTTTTCACGTTTTATAGAATCAATTTTACCTCCCTTGGGAGGACTTCCTTCACTGCCACATGTTGGGTGAGGGTCCTTCCTCTCTACTTCCCCATCAAGCCACTAACGAACACTGTGACATCTCAAGGTTGTCTCCGGCACTAGTCTATGAACCCCGGGAGGGCAGATGTTGTTCCTCTCTCAGTCACAGGGAGGGGCTCAATATTTAATAAATGATTTAACAACAAAACTGCAGGAGCTACCCATCAAAGGTAACTACCTACTTCTCGTTTAGACATGACAGGTATTATACCAGAAAAATTACTACCTGGGAGAGAGGGGGAAAAACAAACAAACAAAAAACAGACCTACAATTGACGCGGAAGAAAGTGTTCTTGTGAATGTCTATTTTTCAGACTCTGAAGCTGTCATCTGTAGGAGGGGGAAAGCCCCTATTTCATGGTCATCCAGCAATCACTGAAATAGGTACTTTTTAAGAAACTCATCTGACTGCTGATTCCCAGGGCCGAATGTCTGCTAAGTCCCCATTTCCCCATTCCCTCTCAGAGCCTACTTTTGGGGACTTAATTTGCTTATTAATAAACACGTGTGTGCATGCATGCTAAGTCACTTCGGCTGTGGTCTGAGTCTTTGTGACCCTGTGGACTGTAGCCTGCCAGGTTCCTCTGTCCATGGGATTCTCCAGGCAAGAATACTGGAGTGGGTTGCCATGCCCACCTCCAGGGGATGCTTCTGATCCAGGAATCCAACCCATGTCTCTTATGTCTCCTACACTGGCGAATGAGATTTTTTTTTTTACCAATAAAGCCACCTGGGAAGCCCCATTAATCAACACTCCCACCCCCAAACAAGACACAATAGCAGCAACATCTATTATTGCTGATTGTTTATAATTTGTTATAACAGCACACTGGTAAGTTCCTTAAATGCACTATTTCATTTTAATTTCTAACAACTCTCTGAGGTCAAAGTCATCATTTTGGGTCTGGGTGAAAAAGGTGATATGTCCAAAGTCACACACTCAGAAAACGGCAGAGCTAGGACTTGCCCTTGGGCTGGGCTGTATCACCTGGAGGCCCCCATGTTACAAGACACGGCTGAGAAAAGGCCAGGCAGGCTGTGACGAGACATCTGCCGGATAGGAGGGTGCAGTGGGTTGAAATGCGGCTGTCCCAAATCCATGTCTACCTGAAACCTCAGAATGTCACCTTGCTTGGAATACAAGCCTTTGCAGGTGTCAAGATCTTGCTGGGAATTTCCTGGAGGTCCCAGTGGTTAGGACTACCGGATCTCATGGCCAAGTGCCTGGGCTTCAATCCCTGGTCAGGGAACTAAGACCCACAAAGTGCACGGTGCAGTCAAAAAAAAAAAAAAAAATCTTGACATAAAACCATGCTGGATTTAGGATGGACCTTAATCCAGTGACCTGGTGTCCTTATAAGAAAAAGAGGGGGGACTTCCCTGGGGGTCCAGTGGCTAAGACTCTGCACTCCCAATGTAGCGGGCCCACGTCTGATCCCTGGTTGGGGAACTGGACCCCATATGCTGCAACTAAAGAGTGACATGCTGCAACTAAGACTCGGCACAGCCAAATAAATACATAAATATTAAAAAAAGAAAAGAAAAGGAGGGAACACTCAGAGGAGACGGCCATGGGAGGATGGAGGCAGAGAATGGAGTGACACATCTACAAACCAAGGAGTGCCAGAAACCACCAGAAGCTACGCTTCCCAGGAGGCGCTAGTGGTAAAGAGCCCACCTGCCCATGCAGGAGACTAAGAGACTCGGGTTCAATCCCTGGGTCAGGAAGATCCCCTGGAGGAGGGCACGGCAACCCACTCCATATACCCACTCCATATACCCACTCCAGTATTCTTGCCTGGAGAATCCCATGGACAGAGGTGGCTGAAGGGCTACAGTCCACAGGTTTGCAGAGTCAGACACGACTGAAGCAACTTAGCACGCTAGCACCAGAAGCTAGGAGAAATGGAGCCGACCCTCCCTCTGAGCCTCCAGAGGAACTGAGCTGGCCAAGCCCCTGATTTTAGAACTCTGACCTTGAGGACTGAGAGAATAAATTTGTTATTTTAAGCCATCTGGTTTGTGGTCATTTGTTATGGCAACCCCAGGAAGCTAAGACAGAGCGGGTGTGCTCGAGTCAGCTCAAGGGTGCCACAGATCAAGTGCTCTCTCTCCTCCTTTATATTCATGGGCCACACATCAGTCCCACACTCCTGAGATGAAGCAGGCTCCTTCGGAGGTCAACAAAACCACTTGGAAGAAATTTATTGCTTTCTCTTTGCAGCATATTGGCCACCTCCATCTCCTCTTGCTCTCACTGGATGCTGACAGTCATGAGAAATTGGCTGGGCAGGGAGAGGCAGCCTCTCCATTCTACAGAAGGGGAAACTGAGGCTCAGGGAGGAGAGATCTACTGCCCAGAGTCGCCTGCTGTAGCAGGGTGACAGGGGTGGAGGAAGGAAGGCATGTCTCTGCACCACCTGGTGGGCATGGAAATGGGTACGTCCTTCTTAGGAGGGCGATGAGGGAGTTTCTTTCATCTTTTCAAAGGATATTTGAGTCTCCCCAATGTGCCAGGTGTGGGAGCAAAGGAAGGATCAGCCTTAAAGTAGTTCTACAAAACTTTAAATGTCTATATTGTTTGACCTGACACAAAGGACTCACGCACAAACACAGTCAGTCACACATGTACTCACTGCAGTCCTGTTACAACCTTAAGGTCCAAGGTTAAATATGCTGTGGTAGACCCACACTGTGGAATACCGCACAGCTGTTAAGAATGCCCTACATCAGTGTGGCTGCAGGGACTGACACAGAAATGTCTCTCTCAGCTACGGTCAAGTGAAAATCGGCATAGTACTAACTCTAACCTAACCAGACCACAATGTATAATTCTATGTTTGTTAAAAACAAAATCAACAACCCAAACCAAATTGTTACTTCTGTGAAGGAAAAGGGATTGGGACTGGGTTGGAAGGTGAAGAGAAACTTTTTTTTTCCTGTTAGATTTAACAATAAGAAATAGCCATTTTTGGAGTCAGATCTAACCTACAGAGAATGAAGTATTGGGTGAGGGGAAAAGGGAGGAAGCATTTTTTAAAAATATATATATACACACACACATATCCAATATGTACGTAACTGGAATCCCTAAATAAGAGAACCAAAACGATGGAACAGAATGGTTCAAGATATAATTCAAGAAAACTACTGAAACAAGACTTCTTTAAAAATTACCATTTTTGCAGATCAAAACTGATAGAAACGGAAAGTTATGTGGTTCAACCTAATATCTACCTGTTTGTTGTTTTAATTTCTTATACTGAGAACTTGTTTGTATACAGTTTTTGAAAACAAACATAAGTAGTAAAGCTGACATATGAACTCAATTCTACTAGCTTTGTTCTTTCTGAGACGCTCTGTCAATGAGAGGAAAACATGCCAGAAGGGCTGATTTTTAAAGCAACAAGAATGATGATACTGAAAGAAGTGGAATCAAGGTTCTGAGATGCAAGCGTTTCTCCCTCAGTAGGGGAAAATAAGGACTCGCTGTATGGCAATCCTCGCCACCCGGTGGAGAGCCGATGGCCTTGCATCTCTTACCTTCTGGGTCCAGGGGTCTTAACACCCACCCAGGCAGGGTCAGAGACGTTGTCCCCATCCCTGCCTTCCTTCCCTCTCCCACAATGCTCATCTAATCACTAAACCATGTGCATTTTAGCATCTAAATAACCCTTGAATGCATCACCTACTTCTCTCATCTTCTGCCTCAGCCTCCCTGCTGGGGCACCTCCCTGCCCCAGCCTGCACATTTTACTTGGAAGATGTATCAGCCCTTCACTGTTCTCCCCATCGCTTTTACACTCATGTCAACAGCCTGAGAGCACCCCTTGAAACAATCATGTCACTCCCTGTGCAGAAAAGGCCTGGGGCTGTGACCTTAGAAAAGTCTGCCTGGCCCCTGGCTGGAATCTGGGAACTTGTATCTCGGGAGGGTTCTCATCTGGTGAGAACAGCTCACTGTGCCTGGACTGTTTTTGTAAATGACATTGCGGTTTATGTTGAATACCTGCTTCCCTCAGGGTAGTCTGGAACTTCTGGAGTTTGGAAGGCACCCATGTGACCACCTCTCAAATAAAAACCTCGAGTGCTGAGTCTCTTAACAAGCTCTCCCAGCAGATAACATTTCACATGTGTTGTCACAGCTTCCTGCTGGAGGAATTAAGCAAGTCCTATGTGACTCCTATGGGAGAAGAATCTGAAAGCTTGTGTCTGATCTCCTCTGGACTTCAGCTCATGTACCTTTTTCCTTTTCCTTTGTAAAAATCTTAGCGATGAGTGAACTGTGTGCTGAGTCCTATGAGCCCTCCCAGTGCGATCTTGGGGCCCAAAGGTACTCCCTCATTTGAAACTCTCCTTGGGATTCCCACTGATCTTAAAGACACAGGGAAGTCCCTGATACTCCAATGGTCAGGACTCTCTGCTTTCACTGCTAAGGGTCCAGGGTTCGATCCCTGGTCAGGGAACTAAGATCCCACAAGTTGTGTGGCATGGTAAGGAGCAAAAAAAAAAAGACCAAAGTGCCTTCCAGAGACCTACAGCCATTGCACAGGCTGTGACCTCTGGCTGCTTATTTGATCTCACCTGTTACCGGTCTCTGGTCTGGCCACATGGTCTCCATTAGCCCTCCATACTCAACAGGTTCCTTCAAACACAGGCCCTTTGCACATGTGATTTTCTGTCAGTAATGCCATCTTATCATTTTTCTTTGTGTCCTGTAGGAGGTCTCTCTCAAGCAGCCCAGCTCCAGGAAGCTGACCATGTACCTTCCCTGTTGCACTCATGCATGGCCCACACCTCCCGCAATAGAGACGGATGCACCCATTTGTATAATGGAGTCTGCTTCCTCCCCCAGCTCCTCGTTAGGGGGCTGGGTGGCTGGGCTTCTGTTCATGCTACATTCTCCACAGCCCTCATGCCTGGAAGACTGCAGGTTCCTACTAAACATACCTGGAGGGTGGAACGAATCCCTCGAGCAAATCTCTCCTCCTGGGGGACTCCTGCACCCCAGCAGCTCACGTTCTCTTACCACCACCTCCCAACCCCCTAGTCCCCAGGGATTTGTGTTCTGAGGAATGCCTATTTTTAAAATCAGGGAAGTCTTTAAATAAGCGTAGCAGCTTTTCCTTCTCTAGGGTGGGGAGGAAGTTTGAGGTTCATGAAAATCACCACCACGACGGCTGACTCGATTGTGGGGGGTGGGTGCTGCTTGCAGACTGAGAAGCCTGACCAGCATCCCAGGTGCCTCCAGAGATGCATTCTCCAACTGTCCTCCCCATCCCCTGTGGGTCAGAATCACTCCTGCCTTGATGGAAGATTCTGTTGACCTGGCAAGACAATCCTGAGGCTGGGGAGCAAGGCAGTGCAAACTGCAGAGACTGGAACTATCGCCAAAGCACCTGCCATTTTCTGAGCTCTGTGCAGAAGCCCGTGGCAACATACAGCAACAACTCTATGAGGCGGAGACGGAATCCTCTTCATTTACAGGTGTGGAGACTGAGAACAGAGAGGCCAAGCAACCTGCCCCTAGGTCACACAGCCAGTGAGATGCAGAGCTCAGATTCCAAGCCAGGCTGCCTGGCCCAGAATCCCCTCCCTCCTCCATGACCTCTCTGAACGCTGCTCTGGACTCAGCTGGTGAAGAAGGCCAACACTGAGTCAGGAGTTCAGCCCGGTGTTACTCAATAAGAAACACATTTTATACCCTGCCACTTAGGACACGCTAACATATATACATTTTATAATCAACATTAAAGTTAATACGTGAGAGACTTAAGTTCTCCACTTTGTTTCTATTTCTTAAGAGGCTGATTGAAGCCCATTAATGGATTTCAGGAATCACCAATGGGTTGAGTCTGAAACACATGGGTACAGTAGGACATATTTTGTGTTTCCCTGCAGGAGGGAGAGGATAGCTGTTGGAAAGCTGGCAGTCCTGCCCCAAGTCTGTGACTGGGAAGCATAAGTCAGGCTGCTATTTGCGTTTTGAAAGCATAGAAAGAAATGAAAGCATAGAAGTAAAAATATATAGTTACCCAGCTAGAAATTAGGACCTATCACCAGTATGACTGAATCATCTGGGCCACCCCATCCCCCAGCGTCTTAGTGATGCTTCAGCTGTGGAAAAGACGAGATAAACAAGGGTTCAGGGTGCCCCTCTTTCTTGCCTCACTGTGGCTCAGTCCTTGGAAGGAGGCCAGTGCAGCTGCAGTTTAACCAATGGCTCTCAGATCTGCTGCACACTGGAACCACTTGGATGCTTTAAAAACAAACAAACCCCAGTGCCTGGCTCCCAGGCCCCAAGACTGTGATTCAGTCGGCCTGAGAGTGGCCTGGGTGGTTGGGATCTCCATTGTGCAGTCAAGGTCAAGAACCAGCATCATGAAAGAACCTGGTGCCTCCAAACACCTTATGAGAAAGGTGCCAAAGGGCCACAAGGATTTCTAAGCACACCTGGCAACCAGGTTGCCCAATGTGGCTGGTGACAGGTGACTGTCTGAGCTGAGGACTAGGTCAGCTGATGGGCTGAAAACCCACTTGATCCTCATGATGGTGTCAGCAGCTCCTGTGTATTAGGACGGCACACTGCTATGTGCTCTCCGGGCGCTATCTTGTTTGATCCTCACTGTTCCCATTTTACAAAAAAGGAAAAGGGAGGCTCAGAGAGGTGGGCAGGGGCAGGGAGGGCCTCTCAGGAGGGCAGGTGTCCAGAGTCTGCTGAGGGCCCCTCTGATTAGAGCCGGCTACAGCAGATCAGGAGAGAACCACGGCTAAAACCCCCACCCATTTCTCCTACAACAGAGCTATTTTGCTCCCAAAGCTAAAGGGGGCTGGATGATTACATAGCTCCTAAATGCAATCCTATTAAAACAATTTTTAAAAAAACATAATTAACTTCATTGGGGTAAATTATTAAAAGGAATGTGTTTTAGAACCAGTAAGAGGCTTATTTGCTACAAGTGGCCCTGGTCCAATCTTTCCTGCTGCTGCTGCTAAGTCGCTTCAGTTGTGTCCGACTCTTTGTGACCCCATAGACGGCAGCCCACCAGGGTCCCCTGTCCCTGGGATTCTCCAGGCAAGACCACTGGAGTGGGTTGCCATTTCCTTCTCCAATGCATGAAAGTAAAAAGTGAACGTGAAGTCGCTCAGTCGTGTCTGACTCTTAGCGACCCGATGGACTGCAGCCCACCAGGCCCCTCTGTCCATGGGATTTTCCAGGCAAGAGTACTGGAGTGGGTTGCCATTGCCAATCCTCCCTAGCTGCCCAACAATGCGGCTGGGACCACCCCTTGCTTTGGCCTCTGTGTGATGAAAGACAGGCTCCCACTCCCAGGGCTCCCCTGAGGTATGTCCCTAGTTGTGCATTCCAACACGCTGCCTGCCCTGATGTTTCATGTCTTCACCCCCACTCCTGTGCCCTGTCCCTGCAGCCAGACCTCCTGACCCATCCGGACCCCTAAGTTTTACCTACTGTCATTCACCCTAATGAGCAGACCGTCACTCCACATCTATTTCTTTTAGTATTACTATTGTGAAAACATGAGGAAAGATAAATTAATAATTCCAACACACCAAATTTATCATCTGCTTATCTATCCATCTCACTCTAATCTTTTACAGTTATAATCAAAGGCTGCACACAACTTTGTATCTTTTTCCCCTTACTACTTATATGCATCAGACTTATGCCTTTTTAATGGCCAAGGTTTTTTAACCACAGAAGACAGTGTTCTCATTATTGTATTTTCTGATTTTTCATTTTCAGCATCTTTATCACCAATTCAAAGGCCACATTTTTACACACGTTAACATTTCTGAAATCTGTCCCACAACGGCCCAATGTCAGGCTGTGTCACATTAGATCACAGTAAACAGGCGGGCCCTTTTCTTCTTCATAGCACATGAGAAAACGGGGCATTTACAGTCAAGGGCATCTTATGGACTAAGAAACACATACGTTTCTAAACTGTGCTGTAAATGATACTTTTGCCTTTCTGTGGGTTGCTTCCTTTCCCGTAAGTGAGATGACCAGGTTTGATTATGACCATTTTCATGACTCCTGATACACCCAGTCAAGTTTTTTCCAGCAGTTGTGTGGGTTGATCCAGCCCCTCGTGAGATGTAGCAGTGAGCCGGTTTCACCACAGCATAACCATCATTGAGAATTTCCGCTTGCTTTTTTTGTTTTGCTTAGTAGGGAGCAATAAACGAAGGGAACCGTTCCATTTGCCTTTCTGTGAGTAGCAATCATAGCTGGAACTCAAGGAGCACCTGTTACTGGGTGGCAGGCCACTAAGCTTACGGTATCTTATCAGGAATTGCCACAATACGGAGGGTGACTGTCATCCTCTACTGGAAATGCCACCGAATTTCATTAATGCAAAGATGGACATTTTCCCATTATTTCAACATTCTGAAATCAGAATTGGTAGCATGTTGTAAGGGCCATTGGTCACTTCCCCCTCCCACACTGTAAAGAGCTTTAAATCAGAAAGACTCTTACAATTAAAGGGGCCACAGATTTGACAAAATGCAAGATCATCACCATTGTCCCATGGTCCTCTGCCCCATTACTCTGCTGCTACCCTGAGCCTCCGGTGCTTCCCTGACAACTCCACCTGGCCAGGCCCCTAGAAACTCCAAGAGAACAGCTGAAACGGAAGCCAACATCTCCTTTCCACCTTGCACTACCCTTCACAACCAATGTCTCTTCAAATCCAACAAGCCTGCGCCCCAGATATCAAGGACAGAATTTATTAGTCCTCCTCTGGAGAGCCACACAATACAGGAGGCAGAGCATTCGCTTTGCCATCAGGCTAGGTTGGAAGCCCATTTCTGCCACTTCCTGTGTGATCTTGAGCAAGTAGCTTTCCTTCTCTGTTCCCAAGTGTCTCTACCTGTAGAATAAGTGGACAGGAGGAGTCCTGATGAGCTCAGTATCAGCCTAGCGATGGTCTCCTCAA
This sequence comes from Oryx dammah, assembly GCF_014754425.2. NCBI lineage: Eukaryota > Metazoa > Chordata > Mammalia > Artiodactyla > Bovidae > Oryx > Oryx dammah. The sequence goes on from NW_024070196.1 coordinate 53,887,127, forward strand.
CTTCTCTGGATGAGCCTTCAGGAGCAAGGGTGGTAACTTGGTTCCATTTTCCAGATAAGGAAACTGGAGGCTCAGGGAAGTAAAGGGCGTGACCAAAGGATAGAGGGCTATTAAAATGCAGAGCTGGGCTTTGAACAGTCTGTTTCTGATTTTGAGGCTATCTTGAGGTTCCTCCCGTAGCTTTCACCTCTGACTTTAAACACTTTGGTATGGTGCAAGCACCCTGAACACGTGTTTTCCCTCCATCCTGTTAGAAACATCAAACAATTACCTTCTCAAGGCTGGGAGCTCCATTAACTCTACTAGTCCACCTGAATTAATTTACCTTTTCATTCCACGTGGCCATTTTCTTGTCTTCTCAGGATCTGGAAAATAAGAAAACACTTGTCCAGATCTGTCATCCTGCCAGCATTTGCCTTACTATGTGCTTTCCAACACTTTCTTACAAATTATTTTTAACTTGCTTAAGTTAATAGTGTTTGAAAACAGTAAATAGTAAAGTTCAAGCCATACGTAGAAGGATGACCATATATACCCAAAGAACTGAAAATAGGCACTCAAATACATACACACAAATATTCACAGCCAAAAGAAGGAAACAATCCATGCCCATTATCATATGTATGGATAAGTAAAAGATGTTGTATCTATATAACAGAATGTTATCCAGCCATAAAAAGAAATGAAGTACTTTTGCAATACATACAAATTATAGAATCATTATGTTGTACACCTGAAATTAACATTGTATGTCAATTATATCTTAATAAAAAAGAAGATACGAAGTACTGACACATGCTACAATGTGAATGAACCTCTAAAACATTATGTTAAGAAGCCAGACATAAAATGTCACACATTACATGGTTCCACTGATGTGTAATATCCAGAATATGCAAATCTATACAGACAGAAGGCAGACTGGTGGTGGCCCGGAACTGGGGGAGAGGGGAACAGGAGAGTGACTGCCTAATGGGGACAGGGTTTCCTTTTGAGGTGATGAGAATATTCTGGAACTTGATGGAGGTGGTAGGTGTACTACATCAGGAATGTATTAAATGATACTGCTCACTTTAAAACTTAATTTAAAAAAATTTAATTTGATGTGCATTTCACTCCAATTAGGAACCAGGCAGACATGTTAGTGTTGAGACTGCTCAGGGAAGCAGCAAGGAATCTAACTAAATGTTCACCACTGAGGGTCTGGTCAAGTCAGTCACGGTACATCCAGTACTGTTAAATGTCCATAGGTGGATGAGGAAAGATATGAGGAATATAACAAGTCTCCCATCACTTTATAGCATAATATGATCCCATCCATGTGAAAAGATGATATATGCATTAAAAAAAAATCTGTTAAGGATAGAGCCGAATTCTTCACAGTGGTTACTGCTGGAGATTTGAGGGTGTAGTGGGTATTTTCTCTCTCTTGGCTTCTTTCTGAAAGGTCTGAACTTTTACAATGACTATGTGTGACTTCTTAAAGCTTATTTTTAATGTAGGTGACATATACAGTAAAAAATTAGACACAAAAATATATACTATGATAAGTCTTTCTATTCCTGGTCTTCCCAGAAACATCCTCTCCTATCAGTTTCCCATGTAGCCTTTGGAGGTATTCTATGTCTTCCGAAGCACAGACTTATTTATTCTTTTTTCCCTTTAAATGTGAGCTCTCACATTGCTCCGAATCTTGCTTATTTCCCTTTAGGGTGTGGGAGGCTGAAAGATGCCCTGCCCAAAGATGCACGGTGCAAATTCCCAGAACCTGTGAATGTGCCCATTTACATGGCAAAAGGAACTCTGCAAGTGTGATGAGACGAAGGACGTCAAGATGGGGCATTATCCAGGTGGGCCCAGTGTGATCAGAAGGGTCTTCACAAGTAGAGTGAGAGAACCAGAAGAAGAGGAGATGTGATGGCAGAAGCAGGGACTGGAGTCAGATTTGATGTTATGCTGTGTTGAAGATTGAGGGAATGTGGTTACGAGTAAAAAAAAAAAAAAAAGATATAATTGATAGCTTGTGGGAAGCTGCTGTGTAGCACAGGGAGCTCAGTTCAGGGCTCTGTGATGACCTAGAAGAGTGAAATTGGTGGGTAGGTGTAAACATATAGCTGATTTGTGTTGCTGTACAGCAGACACTAACACTGCAAACTAACAATGCAAAGCTTTCCAATTAAAAATTTTAAAAATAAGTAAGGGCAGCCTCTAGAAGTTGGTAAAGGCAAGGAAACAGATTCCCCTCTAGGAGCCTCCAGAAGCAACAGAGCTCTCCTAAGACCTTGATCTCGCCATACCGTGACTGATTTGGGGCGAGAGACCCCTAGAACTGTAAGATAATAAATTTCTGTTCTTTTAAGCCATCAGATTTTCGACCCTTTGTTACAGTGGCCACAGGAGACTAACAGTGAGCCAGAGACTTTCACAGGATGTTCTAGAGCAAATGCAGCCTTTAGGTGACTGCGCGGGATTCCCCTGAGGGAGTGTGTGTAGTTCCCACTAGCAACCAACATTTAGAGTGTTTCCCAACCTTTTCCTGCCCCAGTGTTTCAATGAATGACCTTATACGTTGTGTCACTCAGTAGTGTCTGACTCTTCGCAACCCCATGGACTGTAGCCCACCAGGCTCCTCTGTCCATGGGTTTCTCCAGGCAAGAATACTGGAGTGGGTTGCCACTTTCTTCTCCGAGGGATCTTCCCAACCCAGGGATCAAACCCCGGTCTCCAGCATTGGAAGGCGGATTCTTTACCATCTGAGCCACCAGGGAAGCGCCTATATGTCATGTACTACTTTTATAACTTAAAAAATATTAAAATTTTGAAAAAAATCACAAAGACTTAAAAAAATAAAATAAAAAAAAGACTTCTTTCTCTCCCCATGGTAGCGTGCTCAGGGCACAAGGGACTCTCAGTTTCTTGCTGGTTGACTGGCAGAGCAGCCTCTGCAAGCAGCACAGCTCACCTGGGTGTGTTCCTGTTCCAGCCCCTGGGGGCCCTCACCCTGCTCTCAAGAGATGGGGCTCAAGTGGAACCACCACCACAAGTGAAGGTGAAGGGAAAAATTCAGGTACCCTGGAGATTTCCTTCCTCCACAGGACAGGAAGCAGAATGAGCACATGCATAGAAAAACACCCAGATTCACTCATTCAAGCAACGGAAAATTTAAACGTGCCATGACCTCCCCATTATACTAGACAAAACAAAAATGAGAAGAAAAAAAAAAAAGCCCCATGCTCAAGGGACTGCAGGGAAACTTGCACACGATGCTGGGGATAATTTTTCTAAACAGCCACCTGGTAATAAGTGATGTACGCCTTTAGGATGGCCCTTGACTGGAACACACCAGTTTGGTGACTGTGACTCAAAAATCATTTCAACCTGAAATTATCACAACATTAACTGGCTAAACGCCAATATAAAATAAAGTTAAAAAGAAATTTGAAAGCAAGAAAAAAAAAAGTGCAATTTGGATCACACTGTTTTAAGCAAAGTTGGATAATGGCTAGAACCTGGAAACAGCGGCTAGGTCCCATAGTAGGGAAAAGCTGAAGAAGGCAGTGGGAGGATTGACAATTCTGAGGTTTGTGTAGAAATGTAGAAAGAAGGTTGTTAAGCAATGAGAAGCAGAACTGTAATGGTTGCACACACTGCCTGCAATTGTACAAAGTTATCAGAACTTTTACTCAGTGCAAGGGGCTTTCCGGGTGGCTCAGTGGTAAAGAATCTGCCTGCCAATGCAGGAGACATAGGTTTGATCCCTGGGTCAGGAAGATCCCCTGCAGAAAGGAATGGCAACCCACTCCAGTATTCTTGCCTGGAGAAATCCATGGACAGAGGACCCTGGCGGGCTATGGTCCATGGGGTCACAAACACGACTTAGCAACTAAACAACAGCGACAACTCAGTGCAAAGCATGGCCCCAGCTTCTGGGGAATCCAAAGTGAAGAGACAAGAAAAAGGTCTGGGCCCTGGTAGACTGACATTTTAGCCAAGAAACACATAAACAAGATAACATCACTTGGAAGGAAGAACAGTAATGCAGCAAAGGGCAGGCAAAGAGTGGCTGCTACAGGTTGGGGTGGGCAGGGAAGGCTTCCAAGTAGGTGACTTTCATGGTGGTCTCTGAATTGCAAGGAAATACGTCACAAGAAGATGGAAGGGATGAGTATTACAGGCAGAAGGAAGGGCCTGTGCACAGACCCTGAGAGAGCTTTTTGTATGTCCAAGGAAGGAAGAGGACACCAGTATGGCTGCAGTGAGCAGAGGAAAGAGCATGGGAGGAGAAGAGTTAGGAATTACTCAAGGCCTGGCTGTGCAGAGATTTCAGAAGACAGTGCTGAGGGTCTGTGGGTCCAGGTGGGGATGCAGAGGAGTGATCAGATTCACAATATGCTGAGGTGTAGGACCTGCGGCTAGCCAAGATGGGGGGGATTAAGAAAAAAGCAGGTTTTGGAGTAAGAATACCCTAGGCCTTCCTCCTTTTTGCTAAACTGGGGCTGAGGAGCTACAGGGCAGTTCTGGAATTGTGCAAGCCTCAGCCTGAAGGTTTTCAAAACCCTGTCCCTGCTGGCCTTTTCTTCCAAGTCAGAGAGGAAGGTGTCGCGGCCCCCCAGCCTTGGTCTTACTCAAGAAGCTTTCAGCTGCTGCTGGGGTTGCCGAAAATACTGCAGATCTCAGACAGCTCTGAGTGACTTGAGGTTGAAGGACAGAGAAGTGTTCTCAGATGGGCAGAGATGGGTGGAGACGGGGCCTAGCCTGAGTCAGGCACTGGGCTAGGCCTTCACACCAACCATCTCACATAGTCTCCTCAACAAGGCTCCAAGGCAGGTAACAAGCTTAATCCCGAGGTCAAGGATAAGCAAAGGAAAAAGACAAGGAAACTGAGGCATGGAAAATCAAAGTCCCATCACTAAACCTGCAAAGAGCCCTGTGCCCAGCGTGGGTGCTGGTACAGGCCTGGGAGTTTCTGGACCAGGGGGCTGCACCATGCCTCCTCTCTGTTCTGGAGTTTAACCTGGCCCCAAAGCACTGTTCTTATTCCTTGGCACCCCCTACCCAGGTGAATGATTTGCTGTCAACAAAGTTCTTTTTGCAGTGATGAGCAGGTAAGCTCACCCTGGCCTCTTCCCCTATTCCCAGCACTGGTCTCTCCCTGCCGTCTCCCAAGGGTGTAGGACCCAGGCAGGGCAGGTCTGATGAGTAAGAGAACTTAGGAGTTCACACCGACCTGGGTGAGTTCCGGCTCTGCCTCTGCGGGCGGTGTAACCCCCTGGCGAGTGGCTTGGCCTCCTTGAGTCTTGGTATCTTCACCTGTAAGAGGGAGACAAGGATGGTACCTAGCTCACCTGTTGCTGCTGCTTCATGGCATGTGAGGAAGTGAAGGCACCTGGCCCAGGGAATCACTCCATACAAAAGGGTAGCTTTCGTCCACACCCTCGTTTTCAAAGTGAGGTGCACGCGTTGTTTCCTGTCCTTCCCCTCTACAGGGGGGCCCTGGGTTAGCACTGCCCGCCCGCGTTGCCCTGAGCTGGGAAACGCTAGAACCGCGGGCAACCGGGTACCCTTGGGATCCCGCGGGGGGTCCCCAGCAGGCTCAGCTCGGGCTGGGAGGGCTCGAAAAAGGGCCACGCGCCCCGGGCCAGCTCCGGAGCACTTACTCTGCGCCCGGCCTGCCCGTAGCCACCGCAGCAACTGCGAGCTCGGTGTCTGCAGGGCCGCCCCGCCCGCTTCTTCCTCCCGCCCCCTCCTGCCGCCCGCCCTCTAACTCAGTCCGCGACCGGCGGGGAGCTCCGGCCCGGCTCTCGGCCCCCTTGCCCTCGTTCTTGCCTGTCTGTCAGTTTCCCCGCTGGTCTCTGGCCTCCCCCCACCTGGCCCCCTCCCGCTCCTCAGGCCTGAGCGTGGCCTGAGCCGCCTGCAATCCCGCAGACGGACAAAGGTCCCGTCCGTGGGAGCCAATCGCGAATCACGAGAATCCTGGCCCCGGAGACCCTAAGGGGAGGGGCAGGAGGAGGGAGCCACTTCCTTCCTCCGACAGGGATGTATTGCCCGCGGGTCCACACCCTCCCCGCCACACACTCGGTGAAGCCCGGCTGGCTCCGGTTCGCTCCCTCCAATCCCGCCCCCCAATTCCTGATTACTTAAGCGTGAGCTGAGTTTCCCCTGCACGGTATCTGTAGGCCGGGGGTGGAAGGTGGGCAGAATGCCCTAAGCGGGTGGCCAACTTCTAAGCTGTCAGAAAGCCCCTGGACTAGCGGAGTGGAGGAGGCTGGAGGTGAAGAGGGGGTGCTGGTATTGACAAGAGGGATGAGCCTTCCGGCCTGGAAGCTGAGCGCACCCTTGCTCTGTGACTCGCGCTCACCTCCTGGCTCAGCTGCACTATTCCTCCCCTGCGGGTCCTCCCTCTCCCAGGCTTCCCCAGGACTCTGTCCAGACCTTTCTGGGATGGTTCGCACTGGTCTCAGTTACTCTGTTAGCCTCCATCTTCCCCCAAAGTATCACCAGTCCCAAACATCCAAGACCTGAAGGCATCTCTTCTACACACCTCCTGCTCCTGGTTTAGTTGGTAGTGGTTGGGGGTGGTGGGGCAGTCACAACTCCCTGGAGTTGTACTGTTACTAGGTTTCTGTGGCCACTGTAACAAGTTACCACAAACCTAGTGGCTTAACATAACACAAAAATAACACAACAGCAAAGCACTGGAGGTCAGAGGTCCAGGCCGGTCAAGGTGTTGGCAGGGCTGTGTTGTATTTCTTTTGAAAACTTGAGCCGGGTTTGGGGCGGGATCCATTCCTTGCCTTTTCCAGCTTCTTTGCATTCCTCGACTGCTGGCTAATCACCCTGACCTCTGCTTTCACCATCACATCTCTTCTCTACATCCGACCCTTTCCCTCCCTCTTAAAAGGACCTTTGTGATTATACTGGGCCCACCTGAACAATCGATATTCTCAAGATCTTTGATTTAATCACATCTACAAAGTCCTTTTGGCATGTAAGGTAGCATCTGTACAGGTTCTGAGGATTCAGTGTGCTGCCTAGCACAGAGATACTCTTTCCAATAGCCTCTGTTGATTCTGCTCTTCCCAATCCTGTCTCCTGCGGGGAGCAGGCTTTCTTAAAACAGCTCAGTCTGATCTGACTTCTCAGTTACATTTTGTTACTACAGGAGAGCCATCCTGGTCCCTGGGGCATAGTCTCGCCCATTCTAAACTTCCACTTTATATTTTATTAGAAACTCCCTTCCCACCCCCAGGGCCAGCTAGACCGAGTGGAGAGGGTGTGGGGACTGTACTTCCCAGCCCTCGCCTGTCTTCACTCCCTGAGGGCCAGGGAAGGGAAGAGGGCGAGGGAAGAGGGCGAGGGAACAGGTTAAGGTGCCTCCCACCTCAAAGCTGCAATCCTCTTTTTGTTGGCTTCAACAACTAGTCCTGACTACCGTTTTAAGCCAGAACAGACAGGCCCCACCAAGGCCAGGCTCAAATGCTGCCCCTGGCTGGACCCTCTGGCTGACCCCTCTGGCTGACCCCTGCTGGAGGCTCCACTCATTACTGTTCTCACGTGTTGCTTTGTTGACCCACACTGGAAAAGCCTGCAGCTGCTAACATGACCTATGTCCTGGAGGCTGGGGCCACCAGCAGGGACCTATTCCCATACTTTTTCTAGGAATCAGGATCCTGAGGGAGCTGGTCAGCAAGTATGGAGGATTTAGTAATGTTCTCAGTACTGCTATCTTCACTGGAATCCCTCGACTACTTGGTCTTCTCACTGGACAGCAGAAGATCTCAATTGTATTAACATCTTTAGCAGAGAGTCTGGCATGTAGCAGGTGTTTTACATTCCCTTATGTAAACCAGGTCTCCCGAATTGCGGGCAGTCTTCACCGTCTGAGCCACCAGGGAAGTCCAATTATGCAATAGCATAAATTAACACATGAGTATTGAGCATAATACAGTACGGCTGTCCACCATCGCTGCTTCTAATCAGCATTGTACTGAATATCCCAGCTAATGCGATAGGACCAGGAACATGAGGTGCAAAGACTGAAAAGAGAAAACTGAGTATTTGCAATCAAATATCAGGAAAATCCATGAGACTCAACAGCTTGGCATTGGATACAGATTGTGTGGCAGGCCTTTTCTAGATAATATTAGATGAAGGAGCAGCCCTGTTCTCTTTGAGTTCCTATCAAAGTAGTTAAGGAGGTGAGGCCAATAGTCTTTAGTACAGTCACCTGCAGTCCACAGAAAGAATCTAAGAAGTCCATAAACTTGGATAAGCAAAAGATTCAGTTCAGTTTAGTTGCTCAGTCATGTCCGACTCTTTGCGACCCCATGAACTGCAGCATGCCAGGCCTTCTTGTCCATCACCAACTCCCAGAGTCCATCCAAACCCATGTCCATTGAGTCGGTGATGCCATCCAACCATCTCATCTTCTGTCGTCCCCTTCTCCTCCTGCCTTCAATCTTTCCCAACATCAAGGTCTTTTCAAATGAGTTCGCTCTTCGCATCAGGTGGCCAAAGTATTGGAGTTTCAGCTTCAATATCAGTCCTTCCAATGAACATCCAGAACTGATCTCCTTTAGGATGGACTGGTTGGATCTCCTTGCAGTCCAAGGGACTCTCAAGAGACTTCTCCAACACCACAGTTCAAAAGCATCAATTCTTCGGCACTCAGCTTTCTTCACAGTCCAACTCTCACATCCATACATGACCACTGGAAAAACCATAGCCTTGACTAGACAGACCTTGTTGACAAAGTGATGTCTCTGCTTTTTAATATGCTGTCTAGGTTGGTCATAACTTTCCTTCCAAGGAGCAAGTGTCTTTTAATTTCATGACTGCAATCACAATCTGCAGTGATTTTGCAAACGATTACATTTTCATTTTCATTAACCTCTAACTTAGTTTTAGCACTTCCTTCAGTTATGAATGTAACAAACTAAAGTTATAGTAGCAGCACCCATGATTTTGCAGTCAATTCACAGATGTGTCTACATTACAATAGAGTATTTGTAGATATCTCAAAAAAAAAAGTTATACTCACCACTACTTCAAAATTACAGTAGTTTTAAAACTATTTCTTAGTTCTCACAGTTTAATGTGCTTACAAAGAATTTCATATATTATCACCATTAGAAAAAACACATGCATTTCGAGGTAACTGGGTTCTTTGTAATATGATGTGTTCTATTTTACTCATTTAAAAACTCCCCTGAGAGAAGGACTCAGGTTACAAAAGAGATCAGAAACTCCTGCCTTAAAGGAAGGATGTGTTCTCTGGTTTGGGTGATGCTGACATGGTTCTCTTTCACAAGGGAGCCCCCCGCCCCCATCCTTCACATTTCTTTTTTCTTTTTTTTTTTAACGCACACTTCTCCAACAGATTTATTTCTTTAAAGGAATGGATTTTGAAGAGAAAAAACATGGGGCAGAGAGGTATGGAATAGAAAATAAATACAAATGTAAGCTGTTTTACTAATTGCTTTATAACCACAAACTAGTACAGAGAATGCCCTGTACAAAACACAATAAAGGTTCAAAGATGGAGGTGTTCCCTTAGGCAAGGCTGAAGACTTCAGTCTCTGGTATTTGGAATTTAGGCTGCAGTCCTTGTTTTTGGATGGATCACTGGGTGTGTGGCACAGTCCATGCTTTTAACCAGATCTGAACAGGAGAATAGCCACTTGGCCCAGGTAGAAGTAGATGAAGTGTTTGGTTTCATGTGTCACATAACTACCGAAGTTCCTCCCCACGATGTAGTGCCAGGTGGGGTTGTACTTCTTGTCAAACTCCTTCTTGATATGGGCCGCAATGACCTTCTCTATATTATACTTTTCCAATGCCTGAGTAGCACACTCCACCGAGTCCTGTTGCATCTCCTCCGACATATCGGCATTCTTGATTACGGCCTTCCGGTCACACATGGTTACCAAGCAGCAAGGGCTGGCCGACTGCAACGGTCTCCTGGGGGAGGGGCTGGCCCACATTTCTTATCAAGTAGTAAGCCCAGCTTGCTCAAGCATGTGTCAGTCATTGCCCCAGGAGCTTTCTGGGTATCATGCCTCTTGATCTTCATGGAGCATTTTGAGGAAGCTCTAAGCTTTGAGTCTAGCCTGCTTGTGCAGGAGAGCTTATCCCAGGAGAGCTGGGACAGTGCCAGTTCTGGTTTTTCCCAGTAGGAAGAGAGAAGGCTATCTCTGTTGGTTTTGGTTCCTCCAGCGCAGTGTTTCAGCTGCTGCAGCTGACCACTTCCCTTCCTAGGGGAAAAGCCAGGCTTAAGGAGAAGGTACAAAAATGGAAAGGAGAGAGAATCTACCAGGGCCGGGTAGGGGCTGTTTGGATTTCCCAGAGTTACACCTGCTGTCTGGGTCAAGAGTCTCCTTTTCCAGCAGATATGACTTATCCACAGTGGTGACAGCCACACAGGATACCTACCTATGTATGATAGGTGCAGGTACCATGTAAGATGATGTAGCTGCTTTAGAAGGTCATGGCTGGACTTCCCTGGCGGTCCAGTTGTTAAGAATCCACCTGCCAATGCAGGGGACACTGGTTCAATCCCTAATCCAGGAAAATTCCACAGGCTGGGGAGCAACTAAGCCTGTGTACCACAACTACTGCAGTCTGCGTGTTCTAGAGCCGGTGCTCCACAAGAGAAGCCATTGCCAATGATAAGCCTGTGGACCGCAGCTAGAGAGTAGCCCCTGCTTGCCGCAACTAGAGAAAGCCCGTGCAGCAACAAAGACCCAGGCGCAGCCCCAAATAATTTTTTTATAAAAAGGTCATGGCTATCTCTGACCCCCTTCTGTGGTACTTGGCTCAAACTTTCATGGTTCAGAATCACGTGAAAGGTTAGGAAGAACATAGGAGTTGGCGTCAGAGACTTGGGTTTAAATCCTGCCTCCACCCTTTCCCTTGTTAGCTGGGTGATCTTTCATTAGTTTAGCAAATAATTTCTGCATGTCAGCTATACAGAATACAGAGGCGAATGAGATAGGTTCCACCTCCTCTCATTGAACTTACTCTAGGTGGAGACATACAAAGACTAAACTATGGGATTATTAAAGAAATGACCAGGAGATTATGGTAACTAGTGGTGGGAATAGAGATGAGGCCAGCAAGGCTGGATAGTTGGGGAAGGCCTCTCTGTGATGTTTAAGTTAATATTGAAAGCTGACTGTAAAGAGAGGGGACAACTTTCTAAGTGGAGGCAGTATGTGCAAAGGGCCTGACTTGGGAAAGAGCCTGGCTTGATGAAAAACCAAAGGGCTGTCAGAATTACTGAAACGTGGCAGGAGGGAAAAAAAATTGGTGAGAAGGAAGGTCAGAGAGAAGGACAGATGCCAATGGGAAGGCTGGAGTTCAAAGTACAAGAAGCTATGGGAATGACCTCCCCGCTGGTTCAGTGGTTAAGCATCCGCCTTGTAGGTCTGATTCCTAGTCGGGGAACTAAGCCTCTTGGCCACAAGTACTGAGCCCAAGAACCACAACTAGAGAGCCCATGTGCCGCAATGAAAGATTCCGCATGCTGCAATTAAGACCGGATACAGCCAAATAAATAACTAAATAAAACTAAAAAAAAAAAGCTGTTGTGTAGCTTACACAATTAGTGAAATATAAAATCATTAGTAGAGAAAAGCTATGAGAGTTCTAAGCAGGGGAGGAGTCACAGCTTGATTTTTTTTTAAACTTTATTGTAGTTAAATATACATAACTTTGGGCTTCCTAGGTGGCACCAGTGGTAAAGAACCCACCTGCCAATGCAGGAGACGCAAGAGACAAGGGTTCGATCCCTGGGTCAGGAAGATCCCCTGGAGAAGGGCATGGCAACCCATTCTAATATTGCCTGGAGAATCCCATGGACAGAGGAGCCTTGCAGGCTATAGTCCATGGGGTCACAAAGAATTGGACACGACTGAAACAACTTAGCACACACGCATATGTAATTTTACCATTTTAACCATTTGGAAATGTACAATCAGTAGCATTTAGTGTGTTTATAATGCTGTGCAACCTTCAGCACTATTCAAGAACTGTTTCATCATCTCAAAAAGAAATCATGCATCCACTGAGCAGTTACTGCCTACCACCAGCCCTAAAACACTCGCTGATCTGCTTTCTGTTTCTATGGATTTGCCTATTCTAGACATTTCATATAAATGGAATCAACATGTGGCCTTCTTTGTCTGGCTTACTTCACTCAGTGTGTTTCTGAGGTTCATCCACGTTGTAGCATATGTCACTACTTCATTCCTTTTATGCCTAAATAGTCCACAGTATGGACAGACCACATTTTCTCTTTTCTTTTTAAAGATAAACTTAAAAAAAAATTTATTTACTTGGCCGTGCCAGGTCTTAGTTGCAGCATGCAGATCTTTTAAGTTGCAGCATGAGGAATCTTTAGTTGCAGCGTGCAAACTCTTAGTTGTGGCATGTAGGATCTAATTCCTCAACTAGGGATCAAACTCTGGCCCCCTGCATTAGGAGCAGAGTCTGAGCCACTGGACCATCAGGGAAGTCTGTCTATCTTTTCATCCACTGATATGGTTTGATTTTACAAAGATAACTGCTTGCTGGGTGAAGATGATTACAGGGAAGGCAAAGAGTACAGGTGAGAGATGCTGGCTTGGACTAGTATGTTGGGAAAAGGGATGGAAAAAAGGGCAGGGGCTCAGGACCCATTTGGGAGATAGAACAGATGAGGAACTGAGGGACTGGATGTGGAGGGTGAGGAAGAGGCTGGAGCCCCTGAGTACACAGTGGTGCCACCACTGAGACAGAGAAGGAACTAGGACATCCCAGTTGTTTTTGATGTTTGAACTGTCAAACTGGCTGTGTCGTGAGGGCAGTAGATCTGAGTCTGAGACCTGGCAGAGATCTGAGAGACGATCTTGTGATGGAAGAACTACGTATTTTGGATTTTGCCTCTGGGCTCCTGGCCAGGGCGCCTAAAACTCTTCTAACAGATGCATCTTTTCTTACATTTGGTTTTGTCCCCAGCTCCTGAAATGCTCCAGCAATTAAGGTTAAAGGAGCATCTCTTGCTGTTTAAAATGAGCCCCTTCGAACCACAACCGAGTTTGTTAATGAAGTGACTCTGAAAGCCCCTAAGGATGTGGGGTTTGTTGCCAGCGGGAGCCAACTAAGGGGTTAGAGGGTTGGAGCTTTTAGTCCATCTCCCCTGGGAAGGGGAGACAGGCTAGAGACGGTTAATCATCAGTGACCAATGATTTAGCCAATTTAGGCTACCTGATGAAGCTTCCATTAAAAATCCTAACTGAAGGGGTTTGGAGTTTCCAGGTTGGTGAACCTGTGGAGGTCCTGGGAGGATGGAGTGCCTGGAGAGGGTGTGGAAGCCGTGTGTTCCATCCTCCAATGCCTTGGTTACGCATCTCTCCCATCTGCCTGCTCCTGACTTGTATCCATTTGTGGTAAACCCTAATATAGAGTAAACCATTTTCCTGAGTCCTATGTCATTCTAGCAAATTATCAAATGAGGAGAGGATCACAGGAACCTCTGATTTATAGCTAGTCAGTCAGAAATACCGGGGACAACCTGGACTTGTGATGGTTGTCTGAAGGGTGGAGGGAGAGAGGGTAAGGCCTGTGGGGCTGGGCCCTTAACCTGTGGGGTCTGTGCTAACTCCAGGCTGTTAGTGTCAGAACTGCTTGGTGTGCAAACCCCACACATCTGTTCAAAGTATTAAGAGAAAAACGTGGAGTTTTTCTTTTAGGGGGTCATCAATATACAGCTGGTGTTCAAAACCACGGACCAGGCTGAGATCTCCCCATCCTGAGTGTAGACAAAGGGGCCCAGGACTGAGCTAGAGATGGATCAGGTGAGGAAGAAGCCACAAGGCAGAGAGAGTAACTGGGAGGCAGAGGAAAAACCCAGGGCGTGTGGGGTCCTGGGAACCAAGAGGACAGTGTGTGAAGGAAGACGGAGGAGTAAATGGTGTCGATGCTGATAGGAGTGGGCTGAAGAGAGTAGAGGAAAGGGACAGGACCCCTCAAGGAAGAATGGGTGCTTACAAAAGGAAGCAGAGAGAGTGGGCAAAAGCAAGGGGCTGGCAGGGCCCATGCCAGAGGGAACCTGGAATGTAGGAAGTTCCACTTATTCAGCTCCTACTGTATGCAGGCGAAGATGTGCTAAGCACCCTGTCCCCGTTCCTCAGGGAAGACTGTGAGTTACAGGGCCACCCAGCTGGGAAAAGGCAGAGCTGCAGCACAAATCGTGCTGTGAACACAGGATTCTCAGTGGCTTCCTTCTCCACCTGTGCCAGGAGCGGTGAGTGCCAACGTTCAGGGGTCAGGTTCTCCAGTTCTCTAGAATCTTCCCTGTCTGTTGAAGTGGATGAGACTTTTAAAACTAGGAAGAAGAGGATGGAAGACCCTGGAAATATTTTCTGACTCTCACTTTGGTGAGAAGGACCTGAAACTAAAAGATCTACACGGCATCGTTTTGTCCCACATGCTGGTTACTCCTGGAAACCACTCTGGACCACGTGGTTCAGCCCTCCTGGCCAGCTGGAGAAGGTTCAGCCAGATGGATGGGTCCCATGTTTGTCCAGAGGTAGACTGACTTCCTAACTTCCCTCCACCCAGGAGATTCGTCTAGACCAATCTGGGTGATGCTGTCCTTCCCGGCCAGTATGTTTCAGGAAAGGGCATTTGATGCTATGCTCTCACCAGCGAGCCCTGAGGGGGAAGCCTGCTCCTTCCAGGAGCATCACGGGAGGAACCTGCTGCCTCTCTCCTCCCTCTGGTTCAGATCTGGACCTAAGGTCTGTAGGGGACTCTTGCCCTCCATCTGAGAGCAGAGTGAGGGGGTGGAATGCACTGGGCCCCGATGCTGCTGCTGAGTCGCCCGATCTACTCAGCCCACAGCCATGTGCATCATTCCACTTTTGACAGATGACACATTTCACTACTGTTTGGATGAAGAGTTCTGTTACTTATTGCCAAGAACATCCAGCCCTTGTCCATACCTGGATACTTGTTGGGTTTTGGATGCTGCTCAGCGTTCATTACTGTTGAGGGAACTAACTCACCTGTTGGGTCCAGACTGATGGAACTGCTCCAGGTGTCCCCCTCATCTAGCCGAGAAGTGGGCACGTGACCCACATGGCGCCAATGGGAGAGAGAGAGATGGCTCACAGAGAGGGCGGGGTCTGCGGTGGAGAAGCTCTGGGTTGTGGGTGCCTGTGTACTCCAGCCTTCCCTTCCTTCCACTGGGTGCTTCACTGTCTCCCAGTAAGCTCCCTGCCTGCTTTAGTCTGCCTGAGCTGCTTTCTCTCATTTGCATCCAAGGAACCCAGGCCAGGAGGTGAGGGAGACAGAGGGAAGGTCTCTGCTATGGAGGCAACTGTAAACACCTCACTGGAATGTGTCAGACCCTGCGCGGGCACAACTCCTCCTTTAACCCCTACAGCAACCCCACGAGGCAGGAGTGCTGATGCCTCAGGATTAGCTTCTGCTGTCAGAGAAAGTCCGAAGTAACAGTGCTGTAAACAAGCCAGAAGTTATTTCTTGCACCAAAGGCTGGAGGTGCCTCCTTTCCACAAAGCACCTCGTGGCTCGTTGCTCCACCTTCCTCATGTCAAAGACGGCAGCACCTGCACTTCAGGCAGTGGGATGGAGGATAAACAGGAAAGGGACACTAGATGGCTGTGTGCCAGCCATCTCGTCAGAGCGGCTTCATGGCACTGCTCGCAACTCATGGGGAGGCCTTCGTCCCAGGACACCCAGCTGCAAGGGAACTTGGGAACTGCAGTCCTTACTCAGGGCACCTTGTGCCCAGCTGGAAAGTCTATGGTTGCTGAAGAAGAGAGGACTTGGGAAACTGCCAGTAATCCGTGAGAAAAAACAAGGCTCTGAGAGGTGAAGTCACTTGTCTTAGGTCACCCAGCCGTAGAAGACGCAAACCCACTCTGTCTCAGGGAGCTGTGGCTACAGTCACACAGAGGAAAGCAGGGCCACAGGGTGATGGCAGACAGGCCTCTTGGAGGAAGTGGTATTAAGCTGGGTCGGTTGAGAAAAGGGGAAAGATGGACATTATAAAAGCTGAGATCTAGAGGAAAGAAAATCTTCTCCGAGTAGCATCTTACAAAGTGCTTACTCTCTGGTTACAGCTGGACTATCTCCATCAATAGGGAGCTCACTACCTGTGAGACATCTTATTGTGCTGGGGCGTATTTCTGGTCAGAGTAGGGTGGTGGCCATCTAGTGAGTCCCTTTGTCCCCCTCCTTCAGGTAATGTCTGCCACCTCAATTTCAATCCAGGTGGCTTGAGAAACTGAACCATCTAGGTTCAGAAACCAACCAACCAGCCCCCAGTGGGGGCTCCATAGTGGGCTCTGGCTGGCACTCGTCACTGAGGAGTCCTCTGTGGAGATGGTTATTTGAAAGGGTGGGTTTGCCTGGGCCGGTGGGGCACGTAGAGAAGGCCTGCCTGGGACTAGGCCAACGCGGAGAAGGACGTCAGAGGGATCTGATGGAAGAATGGAGGCCACATCCTGACCTCACAGGACGTGAGGCCCTGCGTCCAGGTGTGCTCACAGCCACCCTGGTCATGTCAGTTGCACAAGCCAAAACAGTCCTTTTTTGCTACAGCCAGTCTGACTGGTATTCCTGTCAGTGTCAACTAATAGAGGAAGAAAATGTCAGATCCCTTTGGATCACCAGCTAGGAGAAGCTGGGGAGTATCTGTGTGCTTTATGAAAGCAGGAGGGTTCACAGCAGAATTCCTGCAGGTGTGGTCCAGGAACCACCAGCATCTGCATCACTCTGACACTGAACTTACTGAAGATGCACTTTCCTGGGCTCCAACTTCCAAATCAGAATCTCTGGAGGCAAGGCCCAGGACTCTGCCCTTTGTCAAGTACTCCAGGGGGTTCTCGTGACACCCCCATCTGAGAACCAGTGGCTCAAGCAGGTGACCTAGGATCCAACAAAGATCCTGCCACTAACCTGGACGTTAAATCTCTTTAGGACTTCCCTGGCAGTCTAGCGGTTAGGACTCTGCTCCCACTGCAAGGGGCAGGGGTTTAATTTCTTGTTGGGGAACTAAGATCCTGATGCTGCACAGTGCAGCTAAAAAAAAAAAAGTCTAGATTTCCAGTAACAGTCAAACAGAGCCCTTCCCCTGAGTTGTTTCATGGGTGCCCAGCACAGTGCTGTGGGGACGCTTTACACGTGCATCCCCATGTAACCCCCACAACCACTGACCACCTTTAAGGAAAGGAACGGAGGCTCAGGGCGGCTGACTGACCTGCCGTAAGTCATTCTGTTTGGTGAATTTAAAACCAACTCCTGTCTGTCCCAAAGTCCCCATTAGTAAGTACCTTTCCACACTACCTGCTCTGTCTTTAGAATGAAAATAGAACTTTCTACATGCTGGGCACGTGACCTTTTTACTCATGCTATACAAGGAGTCTTGATTCATCTTTGCCGCCCTTGCCTGCCCCAACCTGGTAACCTCCCGGAGGTTCTCTCCCTGCTTATTCTCCTCCCTGGCACCTGTCCTCTTTTTCATCCTCACTGTAGCCATCCTGGGCCATGTCAGCACCACCTGTTGCTTCCAGCAGTCTTCCCAATTCCGCTCTTGTTCTCAGACCTGCTCTCCCCACCCAGTACTGAGAGTGATTTTCACAAAATTATACTTTGTTAAAAAAAACATCGCAGACATTAAAAAATTAAACAGGATACTATGAAAACAGCCATGTCCTCATCATCAGGTTAGGGAATAAAGTATTTTTCTTGAGTCACAAGGCTCAGAAACCCTCACTGGTTTTCCCTTGCTCTTGGGATTAAAATCCTGTGGCCAAGGAGGCCTTCCCTGCCTAGCCTGGGCCCTGCTCCTCTGAGTCTCATCTGCATGCCTCTGGCTGTGCTCCTGCGGCCCTGCCTAGCTTTGCTCTCCTGCACCAGGCTCTCCCTCCTGTGGAAACACCGGCCTGCCATCTGGGTGTAGCCGGTGCCTGCTTGTGCTCAAGTCTGTTGCAATGACACTTCCTCAGCAAAGTCCCTCAGCCCCTAGAGCAGGCCAAGCCCTGGCGGCTCCCCCAGCACACTGATCCACACTGGTCAGTACTTGGCTTAATGCCTGTCTCTCCTAGCAGACAGTGAGTTCCGTGAGGGCAGGACTCCTGTCTTCCCAGGGTCCAGTGCAAAGTAACTGCTATAGTCCCCGAATGAACAAAGGTACTAATGAAGTGACAGCTTTTTGCAACCCTGGTAAAATCTGAACATGTATTCACTTGATAAATGTTGCCTACTCTGTATCTGGCTGATCTTTATTAAAAAAACACACACAAAAACCCACATCATTTGCCTTACTAACAATCTGTACTTCAGTTTCCTCATTCATCAATAAAATGGGGATCTGAGTACCTACCTCGGGCGTGGGAAGACTGACCTCTCTGGTGCCTGGCACACACAGTATGGGGCACTTATGAGGGCCAACCCAGCCACTGGGTTTTATACCAAACAAACCAGGGGCATCACCCAAACACTTGCTGGATCTATTCTTAGTACTCATATTGTTAATAATATTCATATTATTATTCTGAAACTACTATATGTAATATAGGATGAAGCGAATAATCATGTTACCGTTGCTGGGAACTAATATTTTTGTTATAAGAGAAAACAGACAAAATGTTAAATCAAATAAGTAAAATCTATGTAATCCTAAATTTGGATTGGACATATCTGCATGAATGAATGACTTAGTTTTTCTTAAAAATTAAGAACTTCCTAGCTTTGTTCACTGACGAAATCTACAAACAAACTCAGTGGCAATGCACACCAACCCTAACTTTGAAAATAAGGCGATTTCCCACTGAAGGAAAGTCATGGCTCTGGAGAAATAAGAAAAGTTCAAAATGAACTTAGAACCTCGTCAGAGCAGAAGGCAAGGAAATCCACAGTACTCATGTCAAAAGGTAGAGAAGGCAATGGCACCCTACTCCAGTACTCTTGCCTGGAAAATCCCATGGACGGAGGTACCTGGTAGGCTGCAGTCCATGGGGTCGTAAAGTTGAAATGACACAGCGTGACTCCAAGTTGACTGTGGAGGCTGAGTGACAGCTACATGGGGGTTCAGTACTCTTCGAATTGTTTACGTATTTGAAATTTTTTTTCAGAACGAAAAGCTGAAAAACCTGACCTCCCCTTCTGATGAACACTTTGACTTCACGGAATCTATTCAACAGATAGCACTTGAGCTGAACACGTGTACACCTCAGTATGGACAAGGATGTTTACTTAGCATCAGTACAGCAGCAAACAAGGGGGTGGGTTAAATCAAATATGGTAAAATATATATATATATATATATATACACACAAACAGCTCTAAAAAGAATAAGTGAGCAATATGAACACATACTATAAGATGATCTTGAAGATTTATTATTGATTACAGGTTAATATGGGCTTCCCTCATAGTTCAGTCGGTAAAGAATCTGCCTGCAATGCAGGAGACCTAGGTTCCATTCCTAGGTTGGGAAGATTCTCTGGAGCAGGAAATGGCAACCCACTCTAGTATTCTTGCCTGGAGAATCCCACAGACAGAGAAGCCTGGCAGGCTACAGTCCATGGGGTCACAAGACTTAGCAACTAAACCACCACCATAGGTTAATATACTAAATCAATCAAGACACAGAAGTGTGTTAAAAATTAGTGTAAGGAAATGATGATCAACTTACAAATATACAGGATTGGACATTCGCTGTTTGTGAGAAGGAAAACTGAGGCTTAGGAGACCTTTCACTATTCTTTTTTACCCTCAGAAAAAAAAAATTTTTTTTAACAACAGGCAGGGCCATTATTCACTACATAAAACCAACGAGAAAATCTGAACGAGACACTCTAGGGTCCACGGGCGCAAGGGTAGGAGCTAATAGCCTATCATTAGAGGTGAGCTGCCACATCTGGAGGCGCTCAGCCCTCACCTGGTTTTTGGGGTGCAGCCCATACTGCTTCCATCTGGCACAATCCCAGAGCCATACTGGGGCTCGCCGAGCTCGTTTCAGTCTTCCAGCACTGACTCCGAAGGCACTCCTTAACCCACATTTGAGGAACCTGAGAGGGTAACAGGCAGGAAGGCTGCTGCTGCTGCTGCTGCTAAGTCGCTTCAGTCGTGTCCAACTCTGTGCAACCCCATAGATGGCAGCCCACCAGGCTACCCCATCCCTGGGATTCTCCAGGCAAGAACACCGGAGTGGGTTGCCATTTCCTTCTCCAATGCATGAAAGTGAAAAGTGAAAGTGAAGTCGCTCAGTCGTGTCCGACTCTTCGTAACCCCATGGACTGCAGTCTACCAGCCTCCTCCATCCATGGGATTTTCCAGGCAAGAGTACTGGAGTGGGGTGCCATCGCCTTCTCTGGGCAGGAAGGCTAGGGGTCTCCAAACTGAGGAAATAGGCTGCAAGAGTCAGTCATTTTTTTTCTCTCTCTTAAGTGGCAGTTCAGTTCAGTTCGTGTCCAACTCTTTGTGACCCCATGGACTGCAGCATGCCAGGCTTCCCTATCCATCACCAACTCCTAGAACTTACTCAAACTCATGTCCATCATGTCGGTGATGCCATCCAACCATCTCATCCTCTGTCGTCCCCTTCTCCGCCCACCTTCAATCTTTCCCAGCATCATAGTCTTTTCCAATGAGTTGGTTCTTCGCATCAAGTAGATGTTTTTCTGGAACTCTTGCTTTTTCGATGATCCAGCAGATGTTGGCAATTTGATCTCTGGTGTTGTAGCCATGCATTTCGGGAAACAAACTCACTCAGAAGGACAATGCAGATAGTGGAGTGCAGTTTATTACACTGGCGGGCCCAAGGCAGAGTCTCCTCTTAGCCAAGGACCCCAATCAGTTTTTGTGAAAACCTTATATACTCTAAGTGTACATGCCCAAACCCACCTCCCCAAATTCCCTGAAACTAGTCTGAACAAAGGAAAAGAAAGATACAATCAAAGCTAATCCATGATTCATATGCCTTAAGCCTAGGTAGTTAACAGTGGACAATTACCAATAGTCCTGTGGTCATACCCCAAGTAGCATAACAGAATTTATGATTCTATTCGGCTACACAGATAATTAGGCTATTCTTTTAGGCAGCGGAGAGTCTAGGTACGAGCCCTTGGGCTCTTTCATCCAGGGGGTCTGGTTTTCCAGTTGGCATGTCGTTTCCATAGATGCTTTCAAGATGGAGTCTGTTCTGTCTGTTTCCTCCTTCACTGGTTCCTCTGCCTTTTCTAAATCCAGCTTGAACATCTGGAAGTTCACGGTTCAGGTACTATTGAAGTGGCAGGAGGAAACAAACTAAAGTGTCAGATTTTCTTCCCTTCTCTATACAAAATCAAAAGGTGGCTTCTTTTAAAATTCTGTGTTGCCATGACAACACCTGGCTCCACCTGAACTTTTCTCAAACCTTGAGCTAACCAATGCATTTTTCTTATGGAAATATTTTTCTTAAGCTATGTTAATAAACTATGTATTTACCCTAGACTCTGACTTTCTTCAAAGTCAGTTTGCCTAAGACTCAGAACCGCCTTGACAAACCAGTATGTTTTACTCATGCAAATATTCTCTTAAGCTATGCTAATGAGACTATGTATTTGCTTGGAAACCTGCCTTTCTTCAAGGTTCATGTCATTCATTTTATGGCCCGGGATGACTCACCTTGTGCCAATGTTATCTCAAAATACATGTTGTGGGTGAGGGGCCTGGTGCCACTCTTGAGTTTTGAGACATTTCCTTTCTCTAATTAGCAGCCTGCTAGTAGCTATATGGGGGAGGGGTGGGCACTCTTTCTGCCCTCTTCTGATGTCTATGTCAGAAGCTTTCTCTATCTTTTTTATACTGTAATAAAACTTTATCACACAAAAGCTCTGAGTCATCAAGCCCTGTCACTGGCCCTGAATTGAATTCCTCTTCTCCAGAGGCCAAGAATCCTGGTGTCTTCCACGGGACAGCAACAACCTTTCAAACCAGAGCTGGGAACGTGGCTTGTTAAAAACAATAAACGTTTCCAGGTAAATATTGTCAGTTCTCTTGGCATAAAACAGGGTCTCTGTGTCTGACTGTGATAGGGTTTTCCTCCTCACAATTTACTACTGTATTTCTGACTTCACACTTCTCTATTTTCAACAAAGGGAGGAAGAATATTCTCTTAATTACACTTTCTGAAAAATTAGAATCAGGGGCTGAGTTCAAAGAATGTGGTGGCTGTGCTGTTCAGTCGCTAAGTTGTGTCTGACTCTATGCAACCCCATGGACTGCAGAACGTCAGGCTGCTTTGTCACCCACTATCTCTTAGAGTTTGCTCAAATTCATGTCCATTGAGTTGGTGATGCTGTCTAACCATCTCATCCTCTGCGGCCCCCTTTTCCTATTCCCGTCAATCCTTCCCAGAATCAGGGTCTTTTTCAATGAGTTGACTCTTTGCATCAGGTGGCCAAAGTACTGGAGCTTCAGCTTTAGCATCAGCCCTTCCAATGAATATTCAGGGTTGATTTCCCTTAGGATTGACTGGTTTGATCTCCCTGCAGTCCAAGGGACTCTCAAAAAGAGTCTTCTCCAGCACCACGACTTGAAAGCATTAATTCTTTGGCAGTTAGCCTTCTTTATGGTTCAACTCTCACATCTATACATGACTACTGGAAACACTATAGCTTTGACTAGATGAACCTTTGCTGGCAAAGTGATGTGGTAGCTGTATAATGTAGTAATATGAAAAAGTCTACCATAATGAAAAGCGTTCCAATACCATTCACATAAAAAAAACAAGATGGTGTAAGATATATACTCATACATGCTGGCATATGCAAGCATATTCCTGAAAAGCGCACAAAAAACAGGAACAGGGGAGGGTGGCCGAAGGGTCAGGGAAAATGTGAGGTCTAACTTTAACATTTCAGAGTGTTTTGGAAAATGTCTTACATGCATTCCATATATTAAAAAAATTAGTATTTGCTTTGCTGAGACTGTGAAACTGGCTGGCTTCATGTGATGTACAAACAGCTTGTGGAGCTTCATAGAACAGAATTTCACAACAGTGCATTTTGCAAAGTAATTCCATTTTTGGTTATAATGGTAGGGGGTGTGGACCAAATTTTTAAATTGTTTTATACCTTTCATTTAATGCTACTTGGTTTGATGGCAGTGAACAGTGCAGTAATAATCATGAAAGTTAAAGTGTTAGTCGCTCAGTCATTCCGATTCTTTGCGACCCCATGGACTGTAGCCTGCTAGGCTCCTCTGTTCATGGGATTCCCCAGGCCAGAATACTGGAGTGGGTAGCCATTCCCTTCTCCAGGTTATCGTCCCAACCCAGGGATCGAACCCAGGTCTCCTACATTGCAGGCAGATTCTTTATCATCTGAGCCATCAAGGAAACCCAGTAATAACAGTAACACCTCATATTTACCATACAGCTATTATGGCTCTGGGTCTCAATTCTTCCCACATATCACTGCTTAAAATCTTCATAGCAACCATTGATGTAAGTTACCATCCCCATTTTCAGCAAGGGGAAGGCTGAGGCACTAAGGTTAAATGACCTGATCAAGACCACACAACTGGCAGTGACAGCCAGGATTCCCATCTTGGCCCTTGGCTTCGGAGTCCATTCTTTAACCACTGCCACTCCAGCCCTCAGGAAGGGGAAGAGCTGCAAGCTACTGCCTATGTGGGCTTCTGCAAACATCCACACACTCATTATAGAAATGGGCACCTCTGTTTATGTAAGAACTAGCTGGAGCAGCAGTTTACAGAGAACCTTGTAATTTTGAGTTAGTTTTTCTACTTCTTTGCAACAAATGACTCCTGAAGGAATAGACAGCCTAAACTGAATCTCACCCAACTATATTGTAAAGAAACTATTAACAACTCAGAAAGTTCCCTTATGGCTGGAAGATGTATGATTCTGCTATTTTTTCATCAAAATGAACACAGATGTGTTCAACATAAATAAAAAAGTTAGCATCAGTGGGATTTGTTAGTCTTGGCAAAGAAACCATGAGTGAGATAATTACTAACAAGAGTGCATAAATACCATTTCAAAACATGAAGTTTAAAAAAAAAGCAAGAATTAAATTCTAGGCCTGAGAATTATTTTTCTATTTTAAAAACACTCTAGAATTCAAGTAGCCATTATGAGAATGGCCACCTTCAAGCCAAATGAAGTCTGAGGTAGAACCCGGGTCTACTCACTCCCTCTAAATTATGCAAACTTGATGATGCTGTAAATCCTTTCCTTAGAAAAAGTCACATATACACTCATAGTAACTTAACGGCATAGACTTTCAGGGCACTCACAGACCCAGATCAATAACCCCCTAGGCTGAATTAGGGCATTATGGAGTGAAACCAACCTCTGCTGCCTGGTCTTGCTGCTCAATTTCTTTGACCTAAGTCCTTATAGTCTTTCCACCACAGTCGTTTCACTTTCTGGTGTGGAATCCAAGTGTATAATGAATTCTGATAGAAGCAAAACGGCACAGCAAATCAACAAGGGTCTTTAAGACAGCAGTAATATACCCAACCCAGGAAATTATTTCCTACATCAAACTCTGATCTTAAAAGGATCTGCAGGTGGTAACTTCAAACAATTTTAAAGTAAAAAATCCCACTTGAAGTGGCATCCAGGATCAAAGAGAAATCTGATAGGCACCGAACTACTTAAGTCTCTGGGTTTACATATTTATGTTTGAATTCATAAAACAATGCCAGGGATTCAACTTAATTAGATCAACTACTGAAACAGAAATGAGTTAAGGGACTTGGAGAGAACAAAAGATGGAGAAAGAACCTGAAAGATCCTCTTAATTAAAGTAACTAAAATGCTAAATCAAATGTAAAAACTATGTTAAAACAATAAATTATAGGGCCGGCAGGAAAGAGATTAGCAGACGGATACCTAAACAAAGTGCAAATAGGAACCTTGAACTTTGGGAGGCAGGTGGGCACCAACATGGCTTTGTCTTCAGCAGTGTGTGTGTGCTCAATTGTGTCCCATGGACTGTAGACTGCCACACTCCTTTGTCCATGGAACTTTCCAGGAAAGAACATTGGAGCAAGTTGCCATTTCCTAATCCAGGGAATCTTCCCAACCCAGGTATCAAACCCATGTCTCCTGTGCTGGTAGGGAGATTCCTTACCACTGAGCCACCTAGGAAGCCTGTCTTAAAGGCTTCTTCAACACCCCAAAACCCTTCCACTTCAGTTTTTATGACTCTCTGCGGATGCTGGGAAAGGAGATAAAGCCGAGAACCTACTCAAGGAAGGGAATCTATTCTATTAGAAGGCTGCCCTCCTCCCTTTTTTAAAGGCATCTAATTGAAGAAAGTGGGGAAAACCACCAGACCCTTCAGGTATGACCTAAATCAAATCCCTTTGATTATACAGTGGAAGTGAGAAATAGATTTAAGGGACTAGATCTGATAGACAGAGTGCCTGATGAACTATGGACGGAGGTTTGTGACATTGTATAGGAGACAGGGATCAAGACCATCCCCCTCAAAATAAATGCAAAACGGCAAAATGGCTGTCTGAGGAGGACTTAAAAATAGCTGTGAAAAGAAGAGAAGCAAAAAGCAAAGGAAAAAAGGAAAGATATAAGCATCTGAATGCAGAGTTCCAAAGAATAGCAAGGAGAGATAAGAAAGCCTTCCTCAGCGATCAATGCAAAGAAATAGAGGAAAACAATAGAATCGGAAAGACTAGAGATCTCTTCAAGAAAATTAGAGATACCAAGGGAACATTTCATGCAAAGATGGGCTCAATAAAGGACAGAAATGGTATGGACCTAACAGAAGCAGAAGATATTAAGAGGTGGCAAGAAGACACAGAAGAACTGTATAAAAAAGATTTTCACGACCCAGATAATCACATCACTCACCTCAAGCCAGACATCCTTGAATATGAAGTCAAGTGGGCCTTAGGAAGCATCACTACGAACAAAGCTAGTGGAGGTGATGGAATTCCAGTTGAGCTATTTCAAACCCTGAAAGATGATGCTGTGAAAGTGCTGCACTCAATAGGCCAGCAAATTTGGAAAACTCAGCAGTGGCCACAGGACTGGAAAAGGTCAGTTTTCATTCCAATCCTAAAGAAAGGTGATGCCAAAGAATGCTCAAACTACCGCACAATTGCACTCAGCTCACATATTAGTAAAGTAATGGTCAAAATTCTCCAAGCCAGGCTTCAGCAATATGTGAACTGTGAACTTCCAGATGCTCAAGTTGGTTTTAGAGAAGGCAGAGGAACCAGAGATCAGATTGCCAACATCCTCTGGATCATGGAAAAAGCAAGAGAGTTCCAGAAAAACATCTATTTCTGCTTTATTGACTGTGCCAAAGCCTTTGACTGTGTGGATCACAAGAACCTGTGGAAAATTCTGAAAGAGATGGGAATACCAGACCACCTGACCTGCCTCTTGAGAAACCTGTATGCAGGTCAGGAAGCAACAGTTAGAACTGGACATGGAACAATAGACTGGTTCCAAATAGGAAAAGGAGTACATTAAGGCTGTATATTGTCACCCTGCTTATTTAACTTATATGCAGAATACAGAAACACTGGGCTGGATGAAGCACACGCTGGAATCAAGATTGCCGGGAGAAATGTCAATAACCTCAGATATGCAGATGACACCACCCTTATGGCAGAAAGTGAAGAACTAAAAAGCCTCTTGATGAAAGTGAAAGAGGAGAGTGAAAAAGTTGGCTTAAAGCTCAACATTCAGAAAACGAAGATCATGGCATCCAGTCCCATCACTTCATGGCAAACAGATGGGGAAACAGTGGCTGACTTTATTTTGGGGGGCTCCAAAATCACTGCAGATGGTGACTGCAGTCATGAAATTAAAAGATACTTACTTCTTGGAAGCAAAGTTATGACCAACCTAGACAGTATATTAAAAAGCAGAGACATTACTTTGTCAACAAAGGTCTAGCCCAAGCTATGGTTTTTCCAGTAGCCATGTATGATGTTGAGAGTTGGACCATAAAGAAAGCTGAGCACCGAAGAATTGATGCTTTTGAACTGTGTTGTTGGAGAAGACTCTTGAGAGTCCCTTGGACTGCAAGGAGATCCAACCAGTCCATCCTAAAGGAGATTAGTCCTGGGTGTTTACTGGAAGGACTGATGCTGAAGCTGAAACTCCAATACTTTGGCCACCTAATGCGAAGAGTTGACTCATTGGAAAAGACCCTGATGCTGGGAAAGATTGAGGGCAGGAGAAGGGGACAACAGAGGATGAGATGGTTGGATGGCATCACCGCCTCAATGGACATGGGTTTGGGTGAACTCCAGGAGTTGGTGATGGACAGGGAGGCCTGGGGTGCTGCAGTTCATGGGGTCACAAAGAGTCGGACACGACGGAGCAACTGAACTGAACTTTATAACACTGATGAATTACAGAGGCATCCCCACCTGATTCAACCTAATTATAGTAGACCTCAATTACAGCTGGGTATATGGCATTAAAAACAAAGAGGAAATACCTTTCTAGGCAGAAAAAGGAGAAGAAGCTTGTCTATCTTGACCCTGGCTTTGGGTTCAGTTCAGTTCAGTCGCTCAGTCCTGTCCGACTCTTTGCGACCCCATGAATCACAGCACACCAGGCCTTCCTGTCCACCACCAACTCCCAGAGTTCACTCAGACTCACGTCCATCGAGTCAGTGATGCCTTCCAGCCATCTCATCCTCTGTTGTGCCCTTCTCCTCCTGCCCCCAGTCCCTCCCAGCATCAGAGTCTCTTCCAATGAGTCAACTCTTAGAGGGGAGTAAAAAGCTCTTTCCTACAAATTCATAATTAGCTTAATTTTATAATACCTGTATAATGTGAAAAACATCAAATGAGGAATTTAAAGATTCTATGTTGTTACTGCCCCAGTCTACCCAGAGAGGCAAACTCTTTATCTTCTCTAGGGGAACTCCAACTCAGCCTGCAGAGACTCCCCACAGATAAAGATAAATGGGCAAGTAAAATGGGCAACTCCAATGAAAAGATCACAAAACACACAGAAATAGGACCAGTAGGAACAACAAAGAAACTCCCAAAGATTTCAGATACTGGAATAATCAGACGAAATGTAAAATAACCACGTTTACCACATTTAGGTAAATAACACAAGTTCAAAAGACCGCGAGGGAATAAATGACAACAAAGAAGAACTAAGCAGATTTTTGAAATCAAAACAAAAACAAAACTTGAAATAAAAGTACAATAATTAAAATAAAAAGTTCAGTGGATGTTTTAGATAGATTAGGCATGACTGAGGAGAAAATGAGTAAACTACAAGACAGAGCTGAAGCCATCTTTGAGAATGCAAAGCAAAGGGTCAGAGATGGAAAAAGGTGAGAGGTTAAATGGAAAAATGAGGTCTAAGACACATCTTGCTATAAATCCCAAAGGAGAATGGGAAGAAGAGCAAAGATAACTACTAACACTAGTAATTTAAATTTGTTAGAATCACCACTAAAAGAACAATAAATTATAAAGGATAAAACTTCAAACAGAAAAAAAGTGGAGGGCGGAAAAAAGCAAGAAAGGAGGGAAACCCTTTACTGCATCTCTCCAAAAAACAGGAATCAAGCATGTCAACATGGATAAATTCCCTAAAACAAAATACGCTGAAAGAAACCATTTACAGAATAGTGTTCAAAAACTGGCAAAAATTTAACATACAGTTCAGGGACATGCACAATAAAGAAAAGGAAGGATCGATCATATACACACACTGGGACACACACACTCTCAAGATACAAAAAAGTGGCCCTGGTACATCCTCAAGGAAATACACTGGTCTCCTAAACGATGTTTCATTAGCATCTGCAGAATGCTTCCCTCATCTGCTGTGTCCCATAATGCAACACTAAGAAATGAAAGGCAGCTAAATCATTCTGAAAGCCATAACTTGTTTCTGGCTCTCTACCCAAAGCCTACTTAGCTAATTAGACGTTAGACACAGCACCACAAAGTTGGAAAGCCTTTAACAGTAGCAGGTTATACTGACACCCTACCCATGCTTACAGGTCTGTAAGTAGAATAAGCCTCTGCTTCTAAAAGGGCCTTTCTGATTTCATTCATTTTACATATGCCACCTTTGATGTTTTTTGTTTGAAGGGCTCCACCTGGCAAAAATAAGTTTGAACAGCACTGTCAGGAATCTAAGCTTCCTGGAGTTAGAAGAGAATGCGGATCACCTTTCTTAACTCTCTATATAAATGAAATTGTGTTAACCTGAGCAAGATTATGGATTAAAAAAATAATCTTATCAAAATAAATCATGGTGACCAAAACGTGCACCCAATAAGCAATCTGCACTGCAGCAAACCTTAGGATCACTGGTTTTCTTTCCTCTCCTTAGTCCACCATCATTAGAAATACCCAATGGTCCTAGAACAGCAAAACAAACCTCAAATCAATCTAAGCAAAGGTAGTGTGCAAAAAACCCAGTCAACCCCTCGTCCACCACACTGGACCTGTGCATCTTATTTACACTGTACAGCCTCCCAACTGGGGAATCAAGTCTACGATCTGTTAGAATCAACTCCCCTACTCAGAAAGATTAAACCTAAACATAAGAAGGAAGATGTTGGTGTTTGTTGGTGGGATATAAAAACCTGGGAAGTGGCTAATTTTGGTAAATGAAAGGTATAGAATTTGACTCCACTAAATGCTCATGGCGGGTGTGAATAAGCACGTCTCCAGCAGATGGCATGTGAACTTCTGCCAACCTCAGCAAGAACATCCCTAATCCCGCCCGCTCTCCTGCAGCACCTACCTAACTCACCAGGGTTTTGCTGGAAAGGTCAGGCAGCCAGTCTGTCCCAGAACATAATGACTGGTTACTGTTCTCTTGTCCATCAGCCCTGAACAACTGGTGTGTGGGCTGGTCATCCCTGGGAAACACGGTATTTGATAATGTGCTAATTGGGTGGCTAGAAGAAAAAAAGGAATGCACGTTTTTCAAGTGGCTGCTTAGTAATTTTTCTACAATTACATTAAATATACATCTTGGCTGAATGATTATTAAAATTCAGTAGTTGGTTACAGTCAAATCACCACTAGAGAAGTGGTTGTTAGGGACATAAGGATGAATTTGAAATTTATGCCCTGAAAATCTAAGTTTTAAATTATTAGAATTGTTGGAATTTTCCAAAGTAGATACTGGGCAGGAATGATACTCAGCAATATCATCTGCTTTACTGCTCCTACGGTCAGTATCTGTACATCTGTTTAGTATTAAGCAGATGCTCACTTCTACTTGAAGCTGGTGGAAGTCGTTTGGCTGGTGCTACAACCAAATTGAGTGCTGTGCCCTAAAACAGTAAGATAAAGATTTTAAAAGCATTTAAAAGATTGCTACACTGATTAATTTCCAATATTTTGCATGCCTTATAAATCTGTTAGCTCAAATATAAAGTTCATCCTTACCTAGGTAACAATCTATTTCCCTACATAATTATTGCTAAGTTTCTTAGTTATAACTTTTTAGTTACAAAAATGCTTATAATTGTTTTATTCTGTAACATATAATTCAAATAACTGGCAACACACACAATTCTCACAACTAAAATGCTTACCTGTACTTGAAATGACTCAAGTGTCTGCAATAAATCCAAATGCCATGCCTGTTTGGGTGATGGGAGCTAATTGCTGATCAAATGGGTAGCAGTCATCTTTCTGTTCACACAATCATTAATCATGTACTAATTTATGGATGCAGAAAACTTAAGTAAATCAATTTCTTGGGTTGAGGCTGAAGGCACTGATAGTACATCTTCATTTTCACTCATCAGAAGTTCACATACTTAATCCAGCAAAGATGAACGAAAAATGGCTTTTGCCTGTATCTGTTCATATTTTCCTTACATGACTTTAAAAAAAGAAATGAAGAACCACCCTTGTGGATTCAAACTAGCTGATGTGCAAAGCTAGCGTATAGAACTTGAAACCTCTTTGATTTTTTAAATGAGTTTAATTTTTTTAAAAATTGTATTTATTTCTGTCTGTGCTGGGTTTTCGTTGCTGTGAGGATTTTTCTCTAGTTGAAGTGCGAGGGCTTCTCTTGTGGCAGAGCATGGGCTCAAGGTGGACCAGCTTCAGTAGTTATAGCATGAGCTCAGTAGCTGTAGATTCCAGGCTTAGTTGCTCCAGGGAATGTGGGATCTTCCCAGACCAGGGATGGAACCCACGCCCCCTGCACTGGCAGCTAGGTTCCTTACCACTGAGCCCTAGGGACCCCTTCTCTATTTGTGAAGGAGCATTTAATATCTTCTATTGTAACCAGACATGAACAAAGCATTCTTTGCCCTCCACCAGTTTAATCTTCTCTTCTACTACACTCACGATACGATGATCTCTCTTACCTGGAGGGTCTCTTTCTGCCAAAATAAACCTTAACATTTTCCATGCAGCACCTCCCTACAATGGCTCTTTTGTCTTACTTGGGTGCCAAGATGCCCACCTTGCTGTAGTTGTACTGGCTGATCTACATCTTCACTTTCACACAAACTGAGTTTTCTTTCAACTTTTCATCATGGCTCCACGTTGGGAACCGTAGGTTCTCTCCTTTCCCATCCATCTAAATCCTGCACCTTCATGAAGCAGCATTCATTTGCCCCCAGCTCCCCTGTCTCATACTCCACGTGTGTATGTTACTTTTAAAGCCTCTAGTCTTAAGTCAAGGGGCTTGAAAAACAAGACGATATGTTTGATGTGGGCAAGTATAGTACAGAAGATACCTATCAGTAATTTCTGTGAATGAGTTCAAACAGTATTATGTTAACTATTTGGATTTATTTCATGTCATGTATAATGTGTATCATGTTAAATAAGGATGGCAATACCTGTGTATCTGAATGGTTCTGTAATGGTGTCATCTTGAGAGCTAAAATACTTTGTAATCACTTGAAACTAGAATGGAAAAATTACACTAATAATCACAACAACTTCATTTCCTAGTTACTTCTTTCATATCTGCTGAAAATATCTATCCTGTATGCAATCACTGCTCAGAAATGCTTAGCTAGCCATGGCTCAGTATCAGGTCTTAACAGGGGCTACACATAAAAGGCAGATACTTCTTAGAACTTAGCCAACTGAGATATTCAAACATAAGAAACAACCGGCATTAATTATAAGGTAACAAATAGTAAAGATTTACTGAATACTGAGTCAGGCATTCTTCTGAACAGATCTCATTACTTCACTCAGTGATTCGCTATGAGAGAGAGATATTAGATATTGTCCCTGTTTTCATAGCTAGGGATACTGCATTTAAGTCACTCACTCAGATCACACAGCTAGGAGCCAGGACCTTGACTATGTATAAACGCAAGATGTTCCCTGAGCTGCATATGGTGATAAGGACAAATGAGAGAGTAAGGTTAGTGCAGACAGGGATCTACAAGGGAAAATATGAAGCTGTATCTTCACATATTAAGTTCAAGTTATTTGAGTCTCTCCTAAGATCTCATGTCCTAAAACCAAAGGTTGATTTTGTTCTCTACTTAACCAGTGCTGTGCTTCTTTTCAGAATTTTGAGCTAGGAACTATACTCCACACTTTATAACCCAAGCTCAATGGGTTACAAATGGCTCAATTATACAGTTCTATAGGATTTTGAAATCCTGGAAGTGATACTATTGATAATGTCCAAGGCACAGATTAAAGATTTATGAAACTGATACAACTTGTTGTTCATCTTCTTCTTCAATTAGAGACCTGGGAGAATATCGGAAATAGAATAAGCAAACTCTGAATTTGTCACAAATGTAGAGCAGGAAGGAGCTAGAAGCAGCTAGACGTCACGAGGTCACCCAGGAGCACACCGGGGGCATGGACACGGCCGATGCCTCAGGGCCAGGGCTCGCAGCACAAACTATGCTCTTTTCTCCCACAAGCAAATGTTGGTTCAAGCAATCCCCACTAGGTGGTCCTCTTCCAGCTCCCTAAGAGACAACCAGTTTTTGATAGAAGAATGTGCTTTTCAAATGACACACTCTCCATCCACTTTTAATGTACCAGAGAAATGAATATGCATTCAACACACTTGTGAAAAATGTAGGACACAACATTGTGTTTCATATGAATTAGGGAAGAGAGAAAAGAGCAAAGGTTTGTGTATAAAAACACTGGTGGTTGACTTAGAATAATTCAAAAAGTAGCTCTTGAATTTTATTGCCAAGTTCAAATAAACCCAGACAAAAAACATGGATACAGATGATGTCACACAACTCATCAAGTCCCACACCTCCCTAAATAGTTCAATCTCATCTCTCTACTTCAGAAACTTAGTTATATCCAATAAGAATTTGAAGAATGAGCATCCATATTAAAATCCAGCTTTGGAAAACAGACTATTTGAAGGAAGACAAATCCAAATTCAAACTGTGTGGTTTCCAGAGCATTTTATTCATTAAAATCTATTCAATATGCCATCAACAGTTCTCCTGTGTGTATTGTGCTGATAAATTGACACTGAGAGGATGTAACAAGTTCATCATTTAATAAGTCTGAATTAATTTTCACCACATGGTATTGTACACGGTCATCTGTTGAAACAGATTTCTTTTTAACAGATCTTAGTTTAAAAAAGTCATATACTGAGTTCTGTATAAACTGGTGGATAGTAAGTTAGTTCCTTTGTTTTGACTTATAAGCCTCAACTTCATCGCAGAATAAAGAATGTAGGCCAAAGAATGCATAATCGGTCACTCGTATAGAACAGTATTGTTTCTATAATTTGAAGCTTTCTGAATGGACGGGTTCAGGCCTGATGTAACTGTAAAAAGATTACTTAATGAATAGACTATATGGAAATCATACAAAATGTAATTAACTTTAATTATTAATAGCTTAAACAGCACTATGTTACTAACTGCTATTCAAACTCAAAAACCTGTTTTTGAATCCCCATAAAGGTGACAGGTGTATACAACCATGCCACCTTGTACTTACTTAGGGGAGTGTCAATATATATTTCAACAGAAACTTTGGCTTCAGGAAAAAAGTCACAAACATTTAAAATAATGGCTTTAATCGTCATTTTAAGTATACCGTAGGGGAAAGTGTGCTTTAATTAAATATACATACCAGTGATGCTGGCAAAGTTGAAAGTTACTCCTAATGTTGATAGCTATAAAAACTAGTTTTGTACATAAGACAATGAAAAAAAAAGCAATCCCTTTGAAACAAAAAAGTTCACAGTGGTTTGTATCCAACAGTATGCATTTTATGACAATAACATGTACAGATTGAGCACCCTAGGGCTCTCTTTATATCCTAAAGAAAATGAGCATTTACATTATTTATGGGCTGTACTGAATTAAAAAAAGATCAGTTGTACACTCACCCCTTAGACAGGGGACACTGTCCTGAGTGTACAGCTTTAACACCATTAATGTTTGTAAAAGGAACAGGGAACGAAACAAAACATTTTTCCTTGGGAGTGGAGAATCTTTCATTTGCTGTTATAACCAGCAAATACCATTCACTAAGTCAAAAATGGAAAGGGGAGCCCCACAAACACTATTTGAGCAAGCTGACCAATACACATTACAGTTTTAAAAATGAAGGTTATGTACTATATGTTACAAGTCCCAACTAGGCAGTATCAAAATGACATCTATTTCTTTGCTTGCTTTGTGATCATACCCCTTGGAGGTGTGACGGGTCTTGTGGCATTCGGCTTCTTTTTCTCTGCAGGCTTTAAAATCTGC
Organism: Oryx dammah; assembly: GCF_014754425.2. Classification (NCBI taxonomy): domain Eukaryota; kingdom Metazoa; phylum Chordata; class Mammalia; order Artiodactyla; family Bovidae; genus Oryx; species Oryx dammah. The sequence continues at coordinate 53,921,857 of NW_024070196.1, forward strand.
AAAGATTCAAGACAATGTATTTTAGGAAATATACTTAACCTCAAGTCTTACATTTCACTCAAATCTTTTGTTCAGAAAGTTTGTTTAAAATTGACCCAACAACTTTGAAGGCTCCACTGGCATATTAATACAAACCAAGCTGACAAACATTTTGGTAATAAATACTCTTATAAACCGCTATGATATATGATCTGGACAAACTTTCGCCTCTGGATAAAATGATAGTTTTTTGAAGTCACATCTTCAGGTATCCCTTCTGACCCGGGGGTAAAGTTCTTTAGAATAGTGTTTCTCAAACCCCTAGGGGATCATGTCATAATCTCTGGGGGTTGTAAGACCTGATAATTAAAAAAAAAAAAAAAATCAAAAACACTTGTTTTAATTCAGTTAACTGATGACTTGACTTCAGTGGCTGTGTTTTTGTTTATGATTGGGTGAGCCTGAAGTCATATAAGTTTAATCATAGTAACTGAATGAGAAGAAAATTGCAGACTTTATGTGTAAATGATTCTTTTGTGCCAAGTGACGGCCAAATGATGTCATGGTCAATCACTAGAGGTTTTTTAGAAACAGAGACATGGTGGGAGAACTGAGTCATCACGCGGCACACCTGCCACACGGCAGCGAGGGCTACTTTCATGTGGTTTAATTTCAGCGGAACACTGTACTAACACTGTAGCTTTAGACTTAATGTCTCATGATTTTAATGTATTCAAATAATATGAAAAAAGTTAAATTCAATACTTGGGGCAAAAGTTCTATGACCATTTCATTCTTTTAAAAGGAATTCACCCATTACTAAACTAGGACAAACAACAATTAAGGAAAAATAAAAATTTTCAGTCTATTCCACATAAATGAATATAGGCAGAAACTAGCACTTTTAAAAAATCAATAAAATGCAGACATAATAAAAGGAAACAATGCTGAAAACATCCTCTACCTGAAAAGAACACATTAGTGTTTCGTCCACACTCATCATGGCACCTGCATTGTCAAACTCTCCACAATAATTGGGCGCAGAAAACAGAGTGACCAACTGCCTCTTTGCAAAAAATTCATATCCATCTTCAACCACCTTGGAGAGAAAATGTTTTCAATGTGAACGGGTGCAAACTTTAGGTGAGTAAAACCACGCTTCAGTTTCCCATTGAGCCTGATATCCTGTAGGTCACTTCCAGAGACATTTTGTATAAATTAGCAATACCTACCCACCAAAATCAACAAGGAGAATCTGTGCTCACACACATGCTCTTAAGTGTACATGTAAAATTCAAAATCAATACCTGATGGGCTCTACATATAAGATCCAAATCATGCTTATGGAGAAATTTTGCAACCACTTCTGCACCAAATGTGAAGGACACTCCTCTGTCATTTTCACCCCAGCCTAAGACATCTTTATCGGGGTCAGACCACAAAAGATCACAAAGAAGACCTTGATCTGGTACATCAGTTGGTCGCATAATTCGCCGAATCTGCTCCATAGATTGAAGATCTGGTGATAAACCTATTAAATGAGGGGGAAAAAAACCAAAATGGAAGAAAACACAATTTTAAAAGGGAAGCTAGCACTTTAATATTTCCCTTTCTCTTCAGAGATACTCAGTCATGAACTCTTTGGTTATCTTTTCTTATTAGCTTTTGTTAAAAAGGGGCGGGGTGGGGTGCACTGGAACTTGTTACATGCACTAATTTGTGGGGCAGTGTGGGCCCGAACCGGACAAGGAAAGTTACTTCAACATTCAGAGCACCCTAATGACCACTGTATGACTGGGCGTAGAAGATGCAGACACTCAGGTGATGAAGCTTTCTGGGAAACCTGCACTGGCCAAGGACTGTAAAGTCAAACCAGCTCAGATGTAACTGGCTCTCAATCTGACTTTAAAAATCACATGTCCAACTCTACCAAAACCAGTATATAAGTACCTAAGGAGGGCAAGGATAGTGGTTTTATTAAAATATAGTTGAGTTGGCTTTTTGATGGTTGTCTAACTTCTGACACAGATGAAAAGATATCCTCTTTGCCATTACTATTTTAATTACATCATATAAAGTACAACCACCAAGCAAAATAACTTTTAACATCTAAGTCAGAGAAATTTCTGAAAGGAAAAGATCAAAACAGTCCAAGGGAAAGTATATTCACATTTTCAGTATCCTACAGGGTCTATGGTATAGCACATTGTTTATTTTATATTCGAAAATACTTTCTACTCTAGTTTCAAGGCTAACTGTTACAGAGCCTAGAATTCTTTGTAACAAATCAACTGCATACTTTGGACTTGTATCTGGATGATCCTGGATGTGCCAGAGTGGACTCCTGGTATAACACAGCAGTACAGGAGAGTCACCTCACAGAGGAAGTCATCCGAATGTTAATTCATCAATGTCAAAGTGTATACCCTTTAGAAGAATCCAAATCTACTTGGAATTAAAATCAGCCAACATACCTCCATGACAGCAGAATATTTTCTCATCCACGATGGCTGCTATCGGTAAACAGTTAAAGCAGTCTGTGAAAGTTTTCCATAGTTTAATGTTATATCTTCTTTTACCTGTGAAAATTTTGGGATGGTTAAAAGACTGGTGTTCTGCAGATACATACCCTCAAGGTAAATCCTCCAAGGCAATATTCAAAAACTATGCTTTTATTAAAAAAGAGAATTAGATATATATAATATTTAAGAGATGTATGATTTATAAGCAACAACTTAGTTTCATATGCACTATTTTAAAATAGTCTGAAAAGAGAATTCCAGACATACTGATTAAGGATTATCATTAAGCCTCAACAATTATTTGAGAGCACCAACTCTGTTTGCAATATAGTCTATTCTGTCCACTTTCAAACCATAGGTGGGTTCCTATTTCCAAAGGCAACCAAGAAACAACTCACAACTCACTCTGTCGGCTTCTTCGTCAAAAATTAAGATTCTTCCTCCTATTGCCTGAGCATCTTATTAACTTAGTCCTGGGCTGCTGCTTTCTTTCCTCTGTACATTTCCCCGCTAAGGCCACCTCAGACCGCCAGGAGCATCTGGCTCCAGAAAGATTCCTGGGTAACTGCCAAGGTCTCTTCAAGCTTCCAAATCCTCAGATTCTGAGCCAAAACCCCTAATGCAGTTTCCTATTACCACAGACCAGACAGCTCTGGCATCAGAAAAGTGTAACACACATTCACATTTTATCCAGCAACAGATACCTCAGCTTTTCCAGGACTACAGTCATAACACGGGCAGGGGGAATGGAGGAAATGGTAGCACAGAGTGCTTGCTACACTTAGGGAAAAAGTATCACGTTCAGCAGTGGTTTTAAAATTCCTTCATGGAAATCTACATTTGAATAAAAAATTTCAATACAGTACAATTTTAACAAAATTATCAATATTTTCTTACGTTGGTAAACCATCCACTGAAAGCCACCTATGTCAGGATACTTTCAGGCCCACAGACTGGGTGGCAAACTATACCTCCCTGATGGGAGAGGGGCAAGTTGCAGTACAAGGTCATTCATTACATGAGTCTTGAAGACAAAGAGTCAAAATTGATACTATTCAATGCTGACGTTCTCAATGATTAAGGCTTCTAATAAAAAAGAAACCAAAAATGATGTAGCCAACACACTAGGAAGTATATCACAACAAAGAGATTGTGTGAATTTGAACTTTATCAAATAAAACCTCAGAATATTGGCTAACCGCTATATAAAAAGGAAACTATTCTAAATAGTAGTACCTGTAATAAATTCCTAAAACACAATGTTATAAAATTCTCCGCCTCTCATTTCATTACCTAAATAGTGACTGCCTTACTAGTACTTCTCTGACTCGTTGTCAATATCAAATATCTTTCTCGCCCACTTCATTCTTTTTTTTTTTTTAATTTTATTGAAGTATAGTCAATTTTCTCCCACCTCATCTTATGACTGGGTGTTGGACTACATACATACATACAGTCAAGGGAGAGGCTGTGAGTACGAGGGCTACGTCTGTTATGAAGGTAACCTTTCTAGCAATGTACTTCTAACAAATAAACTGGATGAACACATCCAAGTGAAACTGAGACGGAGTACCACCACACCTTGCGAGACTATAGGTTATGATTATAGTCTAGGGTATGGCCACAGAGACAAAACCAGTCTTGTAATTATACTGGCAAGTGCTAGTAATTCAAATTCCTTAACCACTCCCACTCACAGAAATGATGAATACAAAAGGAAGATGGAGATGAGGATTAAATAAATATTTTTAATTTATAATTACTTAAATAGCAGCATCAACAAAAACTCCACTGAAACTGATTATTTTCAAGGCTCTAGGAATCTTGTTCCTGTCAATTATCAACTCAAAGTGCACCTTCAAAATGGGTCAAACAATGTATAAATTATTCAAATACTTTTAATTAGCTTCCCCTTGCTGCCCTGTTTTCTCCTTTCAGCACACAATTTCAGATAGTGAGTACTGTTTTTCTTGGGTGTGGATGTGCCAAAGGAAAAAGAACTATATTACAAATTACAAAAGTTATTTGTACATTCCAAGTTTCCATTTATATGCAACATCTAGAAAAGGCAAACCTATAGAGACAGAAAGTAGCTTAGTGCTTACATAGGACTGTGGTGATGCTTGTGTCATTCTATTAATTTAATTAACTCAACTGTACACCTAAAATGGATGAAATTTTATCTCAATAAAGTTATCAAAAACAAAGCTATCTATTTGGACAGGTTCTCAAGAGTTGTACTAAAAATTAAATTATCTGCAACTATTCACAACGATTACCTTAAAAGAAATCACCACTGTTATCACTATTTCCTAATCTAATCATCACATCATACAAGAATCCAAGGCATTATCATACTGTAACGAATGTTAATTTTTTTAACACAAGAAAGAAGCCAGGACAAAAACTAGTCAACAAAATAGTAAGCATGAAAAATGACAACACTACATCTAAACTCTCACAAATCCTAACAGAAACATGTTCAGTTTATGACCATCTATCTCAATATAAGTAAATCTTCCTGTAGAAAGTACTTACATTCATCATAAAATCCATAAATTCTATTGATGCTGGCACATTCGTGGTTTCCTCTGAGAAGAAAAAAATTCTCGGGATATTTGATTTTGTAAGCCAACAGGAGGCAGATAGTCTCCAGTGATTGTTTTCCCCTGTCCACATAGTCCCCAAGAAACAGGTAATTGCTTTCTGGTGGGAAACCACCATACTCAAAAAGTCGAAGCAAATCATAGTATTGCCCATGGATATCACCTAGAAGCAAGAATTTCATTACACAGTGTCTTCATTCGTATAGTTCAAACCACCTACATAACTAATTTCCACTGCTGTGTAGTATTTATTTAGTCCAACAGAGCTTAGTGAAAATTTTAAGTGTATATCAGAATCACACACAAAACTCAAGTAATTAATAATTTATTTTGCAGAACGGATTATTAATGGTTAGGCAGGCCTTCGTGCCAAGTAACACGGTTTCCCTTTCAGGCTGGCTGATCAGTATCAGATGTCCAGCAGCTCCATCTCTAGGGACCGTGCCAGCAGAAGTGATGCACTCTTAACAAGCCCTGACCCCACGTGAACAAAGGAACACACACACACACTACACCCACCAACACATCTGGCTTTCAACGTCTCCCTGCTAGATACTGCCAGAGAATATTCCTTTGCTTTAAGCTTATATATAGGTTCAGGCCTTTTCCTAGCTCTCCATTCTGTTTCCGTTCCTTTCTTCTGCAATGTTTGTATTTCTTTAGCAAAATAATTTTAAGAAATTTTGAAGCACATCTAAGTAAACGCGGTCCATTAGGGGTATTTATTCTAAAGCTACAATTATATAATGTAATTCTAGGTTATTCATAAATAGTACATGATTCTACTGGCTAACATAATATCATCTATACACCATCTACATATACCCTTGACTCAGTCAATTAATCACATAACCAAAGGAAACGGTGCACCGAAACTTACCACATATCTTGAGTGGTGCTTCAAGTTCTAGCAGGATAGGCTGACTGAGAAAGATCTCTCGGGACTTTAAGCACAGTCCTCTGATTTCATTCTCCTGTAGCTGGACATTCTTACCAGGCTTGGACCCTCTCACTGTAGGGGGAGAAAAACCCCAATTTAGTCAAGTGAAGTCAGAGTAAGATTTCATATAAAAATTAAACATATATGAAAAGGCACAAGCTTTAAATAAAGAGGAGACGAGAACATAGGCTTTTAGGCTTTATCTTTAGGACACCTGTAACAACTGGCCTTGTTCACCTGCAGCCCACTCACCAGATCAGCTCATTTTGCCTCCCATCATCTTCTCTTCTCCAGCCTTGTAAATGAATTAGTATTTGTAGAGCAGGAGGTCTTAGAGACTGTCATGTTACTCAGTCAGTTCTAACAAGTCCTTGTTTTAAAATAAGAGATTGGAAATGCTCAGGATCTCTCCCTCTCAATCAATCAGTGTTTTTCAGAGGACCACAGGTCTCTCTCCATGGTCCAAGATCTATCTTGTGAAAAAAATTTACTGTGCTGTTTTTCATTAAACCACCATGTATAAAAAAAAAAAACCCAAAACACCATGTATGCTTGTTGTGGGTATTTTGCTACGCAACCTTCTAGGCCTGAATTTGTGAATACACTCATGTCTATACAGGGCAAAGGATGTTAGCGTTTGCTGTGAGAAGTTTCCTAGAACTGGAACAGGTAAAACCTGAGAAAAAGGAGGAAGAGATCAGGGCACAGCACGCATCACATCCGAAGACTCGAGTTCTACTCACTATCAAAGTGAGCACAAGATTTCCTTTGGCCTTATAATAATTCATTTATCAGCAGGTAGATAGCAGTACGAAATGAAATTGTTTTGACTCTAGTTGCAACAGATTAGACAGTTATTAAGCATATAACAAACAGCACTGCACTGCCTGTTGTTTAGTCGTCAAGTCGTGCCCAAACCTTGTGCAAGCCCATGGCCTGCAGCCTGCCAGGCTCCTTCCTCTGTCCATGGGATTTTCCAGAATACTTGAGTGGGCTGCCATTTCCTTTTCCAGGGTAATAGATAACAAGGAGCACTGCATTACTAAATTTACCTTAATCTTACAATTATGAAGTGGCTGCTCTTGCTGCTCAGTCTCTAAGTCGTGTCTGACTCTTAGCAACCCCACAGACTCCTCCAGTCTCTAAGTCGTGTCTGACTCTTAGCAACCCCACAGACCCCACCAGGCTCCTCTGTCCATGGGATTCTCCAGGCAAGAATACTGGAGTGGGTTGCCATGCCCTTCTCCAGGGGATCTTCCCAACCCAGGCATCAAACCTGGGTCTCCTGTATCACAGGTAGATTCTTTACCATCTGAGTCACCAGGGAGGCACCAGGGAAGCCCCTTATGAAGTGCCAGGGTCTGGTTAAATACGGGGACTGATTACCATCAGATTGCAACCAAAATTTTAACACTTGTTTTGTACAAAGGATTCATGAAAGGAGGCATTCTCTGAACTAGAACTGAAGCAAAAACACAGAACCAGACTAAGTACAGAACTAAGCTTACATCTTTCTACCATTAAACCCAATATAAAGTGATAAGCAGATTAAATCAATGTTAATTTAAACTTTATCAGTTTTGAAGGCTTTATATTCAAATTCAAAATCATCTAGCCTAATGCTAAACAAGAGCAATATGGTTAACTGGTTTTAATCTAGCTTTGTTCTGTAAATATAGAGTAATAAAAATTGCAAGTTAAAAAAACCCTGGTATCTGCCGAGAATTTTTTTTTTTTCTATTAAAAAGGGCTGTGCCCAAATTTGAAAAATACTGTCTTAGGGGAAGCCCTCCTTCAGCCTGAATAGCCACTGAAATGAAATTCTCTGAGGAAACAAGCTGAGCAGAAATGGAAGGGTGGTGTTTTTTCAATGAAAGAGTAAATAAGGAAGGATGACAAGGGGAAAGAGTTAAACTCTTAGAGGGTACAGCAAAAAGAACATGTTGAGTGCATTGGACTGGCAACTAGAAACCAAGTTTCTGTATTGGTTTTATAGTCTTGAGCAAATCACCTCTTTGGACTCCAAAACATGTTAACTGAACTAAGTGACCACCAGTCTCATGCTGATCAAACATTAAGAAACAAGAATCGACTAAAGGGAAAGCATAGTAAGAATAATCCTTGAAGGACTACACTAAATGGACATATACACAATACAACAGCAACTGGGTTGTTTGTGAAACAAAACCGACTTTTTTCCAGAACCAAAGTAATTTCTTCTTTCAGACACACACATAGGAGAGAACTCAACAAACCCTCCCAGTGGAAAGATCGTGGGATCGTTGCTTTATTGGCCAGAAAACCCCAATCATTAGTGATTTTACCACAAGTCAGCCAGAAGGCTGGGCATACTGCCCAACAGGAAACTTTATTTTTGGCTAGGGGACTCCTAAACGCTTCTGGTTTCAAAGGGAACCTTTTTCAGCAGAGGCCCACACTTGTAAGGGAACAGCCCACTCTAAGTCTTTTAGAAGACTTATACCTATAGGGAACACAAGCCATACTTTTAATATGAATGCTATCAGATTAAATCAGTGCTGCTAATACACATTTTACTGGTTTGGAGACTTCCAACTACAACCTTTAGACATAGTTCATGATAATTTTAGTTTTCTTAATATGACTGTCCCTGAAGTATCAGAGCACAGAGATTAGTAAAGAACAATACTAACAATTTTTTTAAATTTTATTTTTAATTGGATAACTGCCTTACAATGCTGTGCTAATTTCTGCTGTATAATACTGTGACTCAGCAATAGGTATACACTTATCTCCTCCCACCCTCCCATCTTCATTCCACCCCTCTAAGTCATCACACAGTACCTGGCAGAGCTCCATGCAACACTAACAATTTAAACAGTGTCCCTAACGTGGACTGAGGATTAAATACAGTTTTTCCAGAACAAATCAGGATTCAGTTTATGTCTGAACAGTGCTCATTAAAAACACAGTCACAAAGCTTCTTAAATTCCCAACAATTAGCTCAAGAAATAAAACTATATAAACAGAAACTCCATCAAAACCATCTACTAACTGGCAAATACCTGCTCATCTTCCGAGACTGCTTAGATATCAGCTCACCCTGGAAAACCCCTCTTGGCGATCGTCTCTCCCCTTAACAACAAGCCCGCTTTATGCTTTCTGAAATGCTCTCCCAACACCCCCCAGCACACACTCTGTATTATAATTGCCAGTTCACCTCTATCTATTCATCCTGGTAGAATGTAAACCTCAGGACCACAACACTAGCCTGCAGTGTACATGCCCAGAGCTAGTACGTGGTAGGTACTCAAAATCTGTTGCATGAATGAAAGTCTGAATAAATCTCTGTTTGTGGCATTACACTTAGCATGCATCCCAGACTATACACTGATTATTAGCCAAAAAAAAAAAAAAAAAAGAACAAAAACCATGTCTGTGTTTTCAAATTACAAAACAAGAGTATCATTCTTATAGGCTTTACTATAGTATTTTTCTAGTTGTGAAAACTTAGGATTACTCTTTAAAATTTATCTAACAGAAAATAAAGATTTCAAAATGGGTTTTGGCAGTCGAGGTGAACACAGCAGGCATTTCTTAGAGATGGCCTATTAGCTGACAGCATAAGCAATCTACTTCACTATTTTCAGGGTCCACCACATAGAATCATGTACTAGTTGTAGCTAACACCTAGGGAGCACTTCCCATGTGCTGGGTTGCTGCACTAAGAGGCCTTATTTACAGCGCCATTCAATACAACAATCCCATGAAGTCAGACACTGTCACTTCTCTGTGTTACAGGCTGGAAGAGGCTCAGTGACTTGGTCCAAGGTCATAGAGCCTGTAAGGAGGACACCAGGCCCCAGCTGACTCTAGCTCTGAAGTGGTGCTTCCACCAGACCACTCTCCCATTTAAGAATTTGTTCTTTGTCTTGAAAATATGTTTAAAATATATGGCATTAACTTAGAAACTTAGTAAGAAAACAAATGAAAGTAAGTAAACAGCACACAACTGTTTTTCGCCATTTTGTAAGTTCACAAGCAATAACAAAGACGAAAAAGTTAAAAAAAAAAAAAGGAAAGAATTTGTTTTCATTACACTTCTAAACCAAAAGAAATTTTATAGGGCAAACTACTAAACCTCTATACAGTCATTGGTGCTTAAGAAAAATTTGATGAGTATAAAAATCATAAGGCATCCTTACAAACAGGAAGCATTAAAAATTAAACAATGCAATCTACTTGTTAAGACTATCAATATTCATTTTTACCATGCTTTACGCAAATATTCAACAAAATAGCTGCTTGGCAGCTACTACCTGCCACAACCAGTGATAGATGCTGGGCATCCTCTTCTGGCAACAGGCGAGACAAGAACTTTGTCCCCTTTCTTGAGAGGTTTACATTCTAGTACAGGATTCAGAAGATAAGACAAACTAGGTAACTGCAGATTATTATACATTCTGCACCGAGAACTACCCCTCTATAAAAATTGTAAAACTAAAAGTTTATCTTAGGGACAACATCTTCAACACCATTAAAAAGACAAAGGCTTGCATATCTATTTTATTGCTATTAGCTACGAAGAAAAAATGTAAACAGTACAGTGCTGCTCAATAAATGTCACTCTGTACTTCAGGGCTGCCCAGGTGGCTCAGTGGTAAAGAATACACCTGCCAAGCAGGAGACACAGGAGACTTGGGTTCGACCCCTGGATTGGGAAGATCCCCTGGAGAAGGAAATGGCCACCCATTCCAGTACCCTTGCCTGGTAAATCCCAAGGACTGAGGAGCCTGGCAGGCTACAGTCCACGGGGTCACAAATAGCCAGCTAGGACTCAGTGACTAAGCAGCAGCAGCAGCAGCAACACTGCCCACTTCAACCCTCACTGTGCTGTGCAGGATGGCAGAGACGTAAAATAAGAGAGCCCCAAGGTGGGAAGTTCATGAGTTGTCTCCTAATGATATCTTCCTAAGTAGCAGTTCAAACTGCATGTATGAAGTTATTTCAACAGTTGCCAATGAGATCCAAAATATTCCAAAATGAAATTCCAAAAGCATTTCATTTTCCAGGCAGAATGTTTCTAGGAAGTCCAGGTGCTAGGTATTGTAAGGAAATAAAATCAGCAGGCACAGCAGACATATATAGATAAGTGACTGGTACATTAAAATGGTCCTTAGGTCTTAGGCACGTGACTTCTTTTTTTTTTTTTTTGCAGCACTTCAAGGCTTGCAGGATCTTGGTTTCCTGACCAGGGATTGCCCTCGAAAGAGACAGCTTGGAGTCCTAACTAGTGGATGGCCAGGGAATTCCCAAATGTCAACTTTTGAGTAAAAGCTTTTATCTGGCTAAAACGGCAGATTCAGAAAACTGCATTAGGGCTGTTACCAGCAAAGACTGTTCTGTTCTAACTTATATCATCATTTATTTATCTGGCAAATCACTCACATGAGCACATGATAAAAACTCCTACGCAATTTTATACTAAACAAACTGATAAAAACTTGAAATAACTTAAGACTACTTTGGGATTACTTATGAGGGATAAGCATGTATTCCTCTTGCCCCTTAATTGTTGAAAGGAGGTCACAGAAAAGGAATAGCATACCCACCAAAAAGCCTCAGCTCAATTGTAATCAAGTTTTAAAACCTAAAATTGGCACAACCAGTATAAAAATAAGTCAACAGAGATTTTGCTAATAAGATAATCCTATTAAAAGGCAGTAATCTTAACAATATGCTACATATTTATTCTAGCGACAATCAATAACCTCACAACATTTGACAAATTTAGAAAAATAAAACCTCAAACCAAAACAAACAGAACACACTGAGTATCTAACATCAAAACTTTCCCACAAACCACTGAGGTCTTTCCTACAAAAACTGTGAGCCACAAAAAAGCTAATCAAGATCCATTCAGTTCACTGCAAAGTCACCAGCAGGAAGACATCCACTTTTTGGCCATTGTAATTTCTAAGCCGCCCTCTCCCCACCTTGACTTTGCTAACTGCTGGTGTGATACTTTGGCCATTTAAAGGTGACATCAATTTTCTCAAGGCATATATACAATCAGGATGTAGCTGCAAAACACTGTCTATTGCTCTCAATGAAGAACCTGGAGTTTTCTACACCTAGAGTGAAGACAATTCATTGAAAAATCTTTAACTCTCTACAGTCTAACCACCTACGCTTGATTAGACTTGACATCTGACCCTACGTTTGTACTGAGTGGCATTTTCATAAGCCTTAATATCAGTAACAGACAATCTCCTCTAGATGAGGGATGCCAGTAAGCCCAGGGGCGGGGGTGGTGAAATTGGACATTGCAGATAAAACATCAAGACCATTAAGGAAGTCATCTATTCTTACATGCTTTGGATACAGTGGTCTGATCCTAAAACATAAAAAATTTGCCCCAGAATTCTGTACATTGTTCTTGAATTAAGACTCTCCAGTTTCCTCATTTACACAGCGATTCGTATCAGGATATTGTCTCCTTCGCATCCCAGTGTTCAAGGTCTACCAGCACCCCTGAGAGTAAATTGAGTGAAGTGGCCAAGTCTGCCTGTCATCTCCCTGCTTCAGGCTCAGTAACCCTCACCTGCTCAGGCAGACTGAATGGCAAGGGCACACGCTTGCAGTTTCGCAGATACACAACAATCTCACCAACCTCTCCGGTGGATGTGCCGTTCATGCGTGATGCAGCCTGGCATCCATTCCCCCAGCCCGGAGGAGGAAAGCCTGCCTGCTCCCGCGGTTTACATTCCCTCAAGCATCACAGAGTGACACACCCCATCCGGTTAGATTTCACTGCTTCCTCCTGCTACTGTCAGGAGAGAGGGCAGTGGGCACAGAGAGTAGCCCTTCCCCAGCTGCAGTTTAGGACTGGTGCAAGCTGCAGATCATAGCTCTAAGACCTTTCTCTTACTTGTAGGAGAGAATGCAGCATACAGTTGACATGTGGGAAGGGAGAGGGAGGTCCTCACAATACAGGCTTCTTGGAAGTTAAGGGTATCAGTAACACACAACTTTAAGATTACTGTCTTTATCAACAAAATGCCCTATGATGATTAATCCCAAGAAAGGCGTCTAATTGTTAAAATGATCTGATGTGTAAACTCATTAAGAAAGATTATTTTTGTTTTCCTTGGTCAGCATTTTAAGAATTTTTTTTCTTGTGTCATTATGTTTGTCCTTATTATCTTCAGGACCAGGGACCACTGTCTTTTTTAAAGATTACAATACAAACATGTTTCATTTCACATCAAAAAACTAAACACAGGGATTACTTTTACAAATTAGAGGATTAAATTCGTAGGGCCAGGACAGAAGTCACATTTAAATCACTAATGCAAATCAAGCAATTGTGCAGAGCCTGACAGTCCTGCAGTTTGACAACCACCATTTTCAGAGGTGAGATACTTCTCTCAAAGCAGGACGCGAAATTACAACTGTCTGCAAGAAAATCACTAGCCATCAATCATTCTCTGTATGAGATCACTTACAAAGCTAATCTGACTCTAATCTCACTTTTCTCCAACACAATAGGACTACCAGACAAATCAGCAGCTGATTTATTCTCTAAATCCAAAGTTTTACCATGCATTTAAGCAACTGAACATGAATAACACACAAGAGTGACAATCTCAAGGTTTTATCACTTGCAAGGCAGACCTTCCCAAGTGGGTGGCAGAATGTTGCCTCCTTAAAGAAAATCTAAAAGTTTAGAGTAGAAAATAACTGCAAAGCTGTAGTGACTAAAACCTAAAGCAAGATGTTTCATTAGATAAGACTTCACTTTTGAACGGTCTTTTTAGTACTATCACTGAGCTACTTCTCAACTAGCTTGTATAGTCCACCTTAAAAGAGACAATTCTGAAAATGTAAAAAATTCTGAAAAGGTCATAAAACTCACATTCCCTCCATCTTCAGATATACTTAAATCTTAATGAAAATTTTTAGAGGAAAAACTTTGTGAGGCATTAAAAAAAAAATCACAAAACTTATCAACATCTTCTACCCTGGAAAGATATACATATATATCTTCAATAGATCATTTTTAATAGCTTCTCTGCCAATCTAACATTGACGAGGGAAAAAAAAAAAACAAAACGTTAAGAATGTTGAGCAGCTAGTTTATTCCCAAGGAATGAAAATGCACTGCTTTACTAATTTCAATGAAAAAAAATGAAATGTTAAAAAAAACCTGGTTTTCCAGCGCAACATAACATGTATAGAAACAATATAATGACTGATCTCACTGTAAATGATCCAGGTTAACGCAAATTTCTTAGCACAATTTAAAAAATAAGATTAAAATTAACAAGATGTTATATGAATATAAAAGTTATGGGCAACCCCACAATTAAGACCTAACTAATCTTAAAATTCTGTTTCTAATCCACAGCTTCCATTTTTTTCCAGCTTTCTCAAAGAAATAAAGCCACACATGTCCCTGCATAGACATGCAGAATTTACAATTTTTGAATGAAAAAAATTTAAGTTCTTTTCCTACAGCAAATTGTTTTAATCCGTTTCTGACCCACTGCTGTCTCACATAAACCAAAGAACTATATTAACTAATATTAGAAGTGTGATTCTTCTAATAAACGCCAGATACTGAATGAACAACAAGGTTTTCACCCACAAATGGCAGTGATATTTCAGGGGCTCATTTAACGAGTTTTTCTTTTGAGACACTTTAAAAGGAAAAAACCTTAACAGAGATTAAGAAAATATGAAGTTTCATTCTCATGACTTAAAAGATCTGGAAATTCTAACACCAGAGCTGTCCAACTGTTTACACTCGACTCCATCTCTGAGCATTTACAGTCCAACAATATTTTAGAATATACAGGCAAAAATACAGTTAAAACTCAGCCAAATCTACATTATCCAGCACTCAAGAAAAGGATCTGAATTCTTTCAAAGTTAGGAATTAGACGTTATTATTAATAGATGTGCTCTAGAATTCAGGGGTGGTGGGTGATTTTATTTCAGCGTCTCTCCTTAAAATCCGAACTTCATCCCTCTCCCATCCCACATCAATAGAAATCAATCGCAAGACACCTCAGGAGTTTTAGGAGAGTCAAAATTAAAGATTTATTTTAACCTTTGCTCAACCACTGGACACCTTCCTTCACACATAGGGTGACCTGAATGACGTTGAATTCCTAGCTGCCTGGGTTTGAAACTTGACTGTCACTAACTGGTTAAGTGACTACACTTCTCTGGGTCTTAGTCAGGAAAAAAGGGGCATCTACCTCGAGTATTACATGAAATCTGTGTAAAGAGCTCCAAAAAATGCCTTACACACAGTAAGCGCTTTAGAAACGATGGCTAATATGATTTATGCGACACACGCAAAGTACTGGAGACAACTCATTAGAAAAGACCCTGATGCTGGGAAAGATTGAAAGCAGGAGAAGCGGACGACAGAGGACGAGATGGTTGGATGGCATCACCGACTCAACGGACATGAGTTTAAGCAAGCTCCGGGAGATGGTGAAGGACAGGGAAGCCTGGCACGCTGAAGTCCATAGGATCGCAAAGTCGGATGCGACTAAAAGACAGCAAAATGCAGTCAGTGAACGCAAAGCGCTTAACAGAGCTTGGCACATTGGAAAGATCCTAACGAAACTGTCATCACTGCCGGTTTCACGATTCAGAGGCATGTTCAGAAAAGAGCGCGGAGACTTCCCCGGGATAAAGACAACTTAAAAAGAATATCTGGGAGGGTAGGAGAAGATAGGTTCCAACATCTCCCTGAGAATGAACGTTCGTTACCGAGTAACAAGTAACGAGGCCCCCGACCCCAAGCCTCACAAAAAAATAAAAATAAGCAGGCTAGGAAAGAAGCCCTCAAGCTTGGTGAAATCCATATCCGCATCTTATTGCTTTCCAAAAGATTGAGAACCACGAAGTTCGGAACGAGCAGTCCAGTAGGTTGGACTGGGGCCCCCAATATTCTCCAAAGATTGGTCCGGAGTGCCGGGCGCACGGGGGTACGTACCGGAAACGTGGGGGTGGGGAGCGGAGTTTTCAAATTTCACGGCCAGGAGAAAGGCTGCACCCTCAAGCAATGAATGAGCGGAGCCAGGAGGGTCCGCAGGTTGGGCCAAGCGCGGAAACCCGGGCAACCTCCCTCCCGCGGCAGTCCCCGGCCCGCGGGCGAACTCGCGGGGCTCACTCGTCTCGGCGCAGCAAGCCCAACAGGCCTCCCAAATCCCCCTCCCCCGCGAGTCTCCGGAGCCGCCCGCCGCCTCCTTCACCTTCCAGCAGCCGTTGGATGATGCTGTCGATGTTGAGTTTATCTATATCCGCCATCGCCTTCCCACCGCCGACCTTCCCGCAGCGGCGCCGCCGCCGGCTCGCGCCCGGGATTCACACCTCCTTTCCCACGCCACGGGCACAGAGATGGTGGTGGCGGCGGTGGCAGAAGCCGCGGTGGGTTCCCCCCAACCGCCCCGCTCCCTGCTTCCTCCTTCTCTCCCCACTGGAACCACGAGAAGGACAAAATGGCCGCCGACTCCTTAGCCAGCCTCGGGCGGCGCACGAATGCGCGCGGGGGAGTGCAGCGGCCCGGCCGGGACTTCTTTGTGGGCCATAGGGCACCCGGGAGGGGGCGGGGCCAGAGAGATTGAAGGAGGCGGGGCCAGAACGCGGGAAAGGGAAGGAGACGGTTGAGAGTAAATGCGCTCGCGTGCGGAATCCTTCCGCCAAACGGGCCGAGCAAATAGGCCCCCTGGCGGGAGCGTGAGTTGCAAAGTTGAACGCGGGAGTTGGGGATGGGGGAGAAGATGCAGCTGTGCACTCGAGGGTTGCGGGCTCCTCAGGACACTGTTCACTGCGGCCAAGTGTTTGCAGACCTGGCCATGTGAAAAGCCCACGGAGGGAATTTGGGTGTCCTGGAATTTCCCCTTAAGATAAATCTGTGGTAGAGGTGAACAGTGAAATAGGTTGACTCTTTTTGGCTTCAAATTTGCTAGAATTTAGGGGGGAGGGAAAGATACATTTGATGGTTAATTTTAAAAGTCCTCTCCCAGATAAATAAAAATGTTAGGTTATTTTTTCTGAGTGGTGGAAATATGGGTATTTGTATGCACATTTTTGTGCACTCTGTAACTTACATTTGGGGAAAAAAATTCTTTTTAATCTACCCTCAAAAAAATTTCATCATCTCTCTCTGGATTATCTTTCTTGAACTCGCGAAGTTATATAATCATCGGAACGGTTTACCCTGATTCCGGCCAGAACGAAGATGAGCGAGCGTGTGCAGCAGATAAAGGAGAATTTGCAGATTTCGCGCGTTGGAGCTCGAGGCCGGAAGAGAAGGGCGAGTTTGCAACCGCTGGCTTTGCGGTCGGGTCCCCAGTTCTGCAGATACCCCTGAAAACTTTGGTCAATTTGCCTCGGCTTCTCAGTCTCCCCAAATAATCTCTCTCCAGGAGATCCCTCCAAAATGTGCCACCTCCGGGGACTGCGTGTCGTCCTAGCTGGGTTTGAAAGTGCAGTTACACTCAGGAAACGCATCTGCTCTTTTGGATCCTGACCTTTTCATTTAACTGCTTTTTTCCTGCAGCGCTTTACAGTTTGCAAAGCCGTTTCCCTCCCGCCAGAGAAATTAATTTTGTCTCTCAAGGTACACAAAATGCACGAATTCCCAGCCCGAAATATCGAGATCATTGTGCCACCTGGGCATCCAGTCTCAAAACCGGTGTTCCCCCCGGGGCCCAAAAGAGGTGGGGCCCAGGCTCCTTCCACATGGACCCGAGGCCTCCCTACTGCTGGCCTGGAGGCGTTAAGGTTCAGAGTTCCCCCTGCTTGGCGCAGTTGCTCACTCAGCTTTCCCCAGTCACCAACTTACCCTCCCGTGCTGTAACTCTGTTCACCAGAAGACAAACAAGTGTCATTTGTCAGCCCAGGGCACAGAGCCCAGCTGGTGACATTCGAAGCTGATGCACAGCACCGTTGTGAACAGCTGGCTGTCAAGGTCATGGTGGCTCTCCCCAGAGTCCATGAGACTCTGGGCTCCTCCAAAGCACATCATTGGAATGGCAATTAAAGCAGGAATATGAAAGACAGCGATTCATTCAGCAGACAAACATTTATGGAGCACCTCCTCTGGGCCAGGCATTGTTCCCTGGGGAGAATCAGGGGTGAACAAGAAAGACAAGGCTTTTCTCATGGAGGGTCATCTAGTAAGCCAGA
The DNA here is from genome assembly GCF_014754425.2 of Oryx dammah. Taxonomy (NCBI): domain Eukaryota; kingdom Metazoa; phylum Chordata; class Mammalia; order Artiodactyla; family Bovidae; genus Oryx; species Oryx dammah. Next base: position 53,940,096 of record NW_024070196.1, read on the forward strand.
GAGACAAAAAACAAAAACACAAATAAAAAATATCATCTGATGCATGCTAGAGGAGAAAAACAAAACAAAACACTGCACTCCTTTTCTTTGTATGTGTCAAAAAATTATCTCTGAATCCCCAAGACAATCCTAGGAATTATGTACTATTCCTATCACACCCGTTTTACAGATGAAGTGAGACACAGAGAGGCTAGGTTGTTTGCTTGTCACACAGCTAGTAAGTTTCAGAGCTAGAGCTGGAACTCGGCACAGTCAGAAACCAAAGCCCTTGTTCATATTTAATAAATTCCCACTGCGAATCCCCAGGACCTAGTGCAACACTGGCACACACTAGGTACATAAATGTGGGACTCAGTGGAATGATCTAAAAGAGTCTCTATGGACGATGAGTGCCATAAAATTTCCATAGACAAAGTAGCAGGTGTGTTCACATCTGCTGACATCATCAGGGCTGGAGGAAAACTTCTGACTGGACTGGGACATGGGGAGGGCCTCTGTCTCCATACCATTCTCTGCCAGGCAACTCCCCTCCAGAGTCCACATTTGCTGAAACATGTCTAAGAGAATTAGCTAGTTCTGAGCCTGAGAGTGGCATGCTCACACAGCGGGCCTGAAGGGCTCCCAGAAAACAGCAAATAATTCTGGAAGGAAAGAACAGATCCCCTTATTGGCTTTTTTCCTGCCACTATCAACACTCAGGGCTAGCAGACAAACAACTGCCAGAAAGGCTACTGTTCCAATTGGTAGAGTGTCTCTTCCCTCCTGTAGTTTGCCTGTAGTGAGGAGCATGGATTAAAATATACTTTTGAAGGGATTTCCCTGGAGGTCCAGTGGTTAAGACCCTTGAGGATCCACCACAGGAGGCACGGATTCTGTCCGTGATGGGGGAACTAAGCTCCCACATGCCATGCAGAAAGGCAAAAAAAAAAAAAACAAAAAACTGTTCTTTTTGAACTGTCTTCCTTGGATCCACAGAGGTTTCATAAGGGCCTGCTGAAAATGATGGAGAGCTGATAGAATTTGGGTCCCCAAGCCCTTGAGTCAACCAAAGCAGAACCATGGCACACAGTATGCACTCAATCAAAATGAACTGTAATCACTATTATCTATTTTAGATATTAAACTTCCATGTAAGGTTTGAAGAGAGGGGCTATAGTGAAAATATTTGAAACTAATAGTATTCCTAAGGATACTTTAGACTTTGAGGGGAATCTTAGTACCTAGAGGGATTATTAGGCTGATAGCATGAAGGAAATAAGCTGGCTGGATGTGGATGTGTGTGTGTTCAGTTGCTCAGTCGTGTCCGACTCTTTGCAGCCCCATGAATGTAGCCTGCCAGGCTCTTCTGTCCATGGAATTTTCTAGGCAAGAATACTGCAGTGGGTTGCCATTTCCTGATCCATCTTCCCGACCTAGGAATCAAATCCGCATCTCTTGCATCTCCTGCATTAGTTAAGTGGATACTTTACCATGAGCACCACCTAGGTAGCCCAAGCCAGGTGGATAGGGACTGTGATAAACTGAGGAGCACACACCCCAACTTTAGTCCATGGGGACCCTGGGGACCCAGTGGGAAATGAGCCCAGCAAGGCCAGATCCCCTGAGATTTCAGGAGAACTTGGGCATCTGGAGTTTGATGTGAAATTTTCCAATTTTTAAAAGTCGGTCATGAACTCAAGTTCCTCTAAAACACTATGTAAGTTTTCTAAGGCATATCCATGAGCTACATTTGACACTAGGTCAACAATTTGGGATTCTGTTTTAGAACGTTGAGGGTGAATTCTTCCTCATTCCTTCCCCCAATTTATTAAGCATTGGGATTATTGTTAAGTGATACAAAGAAATCTTGATGCAGTTTGCCAGTAGATCTGGACCTGCCTGGATATCCTGGAAATTTTGAACAAATTAGGAAACCTTAGGAAAAAATATGCATGAAAGCTGTTTGACAAAATTCACAGTTTTATTTTGATGGTATTACCAGCAGACATTTCTTTTTCATGGGGATGGTCTTGATCCCTGTCTCCTTACAGTGTCACGAACTTCATTCCATGGTTCATCAGGCACTCTATCTATCAGATCTAGGCCCTTAAATCTATTTCTTACTTATAAGGGATTTGATTTAGGTCATACCTGAATGGTCTAGTGGTTTTGCCTACTTTCTTCAATTTGAGTCTGAATTTGGTAATAAGGAGTTCATGATCTGAGCCACAGTCAGCTCCTGGTCTTGTTTTTGTTGACTGTATAGAGCTTCTCCATCTTTGGCTGCAAAAAATATAATCAATCTGATTTCGGTGTTGACCATCTGGTGATGTCCATGTGTAGTGTCTTCTCTTGTGTTGTTGGAAGAGGGTGTTTGCTATGACCAGTGCATTTTCTTGGCAAAACTCTATTAGTCTTTGCCCTGCTTCATTCCGCATTCCAAGGCCAAATTTGCCTGTTACTCCAGGTGTTTCTTGACTTCCTACTTTTGCATTCCAGTCCCCTATAATGAAAAGGACATCTCTTTTGGGTGTTAGTTCTAAAAGGTCTTGTAGGTCTTCATAAAACCGTCAAATTCAGTTTCTTCAGCGTTACTGGTTGGGGCATAGACTTGGATAACTGTGATATTGAATGGTTTGCCTTGGAGACAAACAGAGATCATTCTGTTGTTGTTGAGATTGCATCCAAGTACTGCATTTCAGACTCTTTTGTTGACCATGATGGCTACTCCATTTCTTCTGAGGGATTCCTGCCCACAGTAGTAGATATAATGGTCATCTGAGTTAAATTCACCCATTCCAGTCCATTTTAGTTCGCTGATTCCTAGAATGTCGACGTTCACCCTTGCCATCTCTTGTTTGACCACTTCCAATTTGCCTTGATTCATGGACCTGACATTCCAGGTTCCTATGCAATATTGCTATTTACAGCTTCAGACCTTGCTTCTATCACCAGTCACATCCACAGCTGGGTATTGTTTTTGCTTTGGCTCCATCCCTTCATTCTTTCTGGAGTTATTTCTCCACTGATCTCCAGTAGCATATTGGGCACATAATGACCTGGGGAGTTCCTCTTTTGGTATCCTATCATTTTGCCTTTTCATACTGTTCATGGGGTTCTCAAGGCAAAGAAGAGAGGCGAAAAGCAAAGGAGAAAAGGAAAGATATAAGCATCTGAATGCAGAGTTCCAAAGAATGGCAAGAAGAGACAAGAAAGCCTTCTTCAGCGATCAATGCAAAGAAATAGAGGAAAACAAGAGAATGGGAAAGACTAGAGATCTCTTCAAGAAAATTAGAGATACCAAGGGAACATTTCATGCAAAGATGGGCTCAATAAAGGACAGAAATGGTATGGACCTAACAGAAGCAGAAGATATTAAGAAGAGGTGGCAAGAATACACGGAAGAACTGTACAAAAAAGATTTTCACAACCCATATAATCATGATGATGTGATCACTAATCTAGAGCCAGACATCTTGGAATGTGAAATCAAGTGGGCCTTAGAAAGCATCACTACGAACAAAGCTAGTGGAGGTGATGGAATTCCAGTGGAGCTGTTTCAAATCCTGAAAGATGATGCTGTGAAAGTGCTGCTACAGGTGCCAATATGCCAGCAAATTTGGAAAACTCAGCAGTGGCCACAGGACTAGAAAAGGTCAGTTTTCATTCCAATCCCAAAGAAAGGCAATACCAAAGAATGCTCAAACTACCGCACAATTGCACTCATCTCATATGCTAGTAAAGTAATGCTCAAAATTCTCCAAGCCAGGCTTCAGGAATACGTGAACCGTGAACTCCCTGATGTTCAAGCTGGTTTTAGAAAAGGCAGAGGAACCAGAGATCAAATTGCCAATATCCGCTGGATCATGGAAAAAGCAAGAGAGTTCCAGAAAAACATCTATTTCTGCTTTATTGACTGTGCCAAAGCCTTTGACTGTGTGGATCACAAGAAACTGTGGAAAATTCTGAAAGAGATGGGAATACCAGACCACCTAACCTGCCTCTTGAGAAATCTGTATGCAGGTCAGGAAGCAACAGTTAGAACTGGACATGGAACAACAGACTGGTTCCAAATAGGAAAAGGAGTACGTCAAGGCTGTATATTGTCACCCTGCTTATTTAACTTCTATGCAGAGTACATCATGAGAAACACTGGACTGGAAGAAATACAAGCTGGAATCAAGATTGCTGGGAGAAATATCAATAATCTCAGATATGCGGATGACACCACCCTAATGGCAGAAAGTGAGGAGCTAAAAAGCCTCTTGATAAAAGTGAAAGTGGAGAGTGAAAAAGTTGGCTTAAAGCTCAACATTCAGAAAACGAAGAGCATGGCATCCAGTCCCATCACTTCATGGGAAATAGATGGGGAAACAGTGGAAACAGTGTCAGACTTTATTTTGGGAGGCCCCACAATCACTGCAGATGGTGATTGCAGCCATGAAATTAAAAGACGCTTACTCCTTGGAAGAAAAGTTATGACCAACCTAGATAGCATATTAAAAAGCAGAGACGTTACTTTGCCAACTAAGGTCCATCTAGTCAAGGCTATGGTTTTTCCTGTGGTCATGTATGGATGTGAGAGTTGGACTGTGAAGAAGGCTGAGCACCGAAGAATTGATGCTTTTAAACTGTGGTGTTGGAGAAGACTCTTGAGAGTCCCTTGGACTGCAAGGAGATCCAACCAGTCCATTCTGAAGGAGATCAACCCTGGGATTTCTTTGGAAGGAATGATGCTAAAGCTGAAACTCCAGTACTCTGGCCACGTCATGCGAAGAGTTGATTCATTGGAAAAGACTCTGATGCTGGGAGGGATTGGGGGCAGGAGGAGAAGGGGACGACAGAGGATGAGATGGCTGGATGGCATCACGGACTCAATGGACGTGAGTCTGAGTGAACTCCGGGAGTTGGTGATGGACAGGGAGGCCTGGTGTGCTGCGATTCATGGGGTCGCAAAGAGTCGGACACAACTGAGCGACTTAACTGAACTGAACTGAACCAGCAGATGTGGCTTATTTTGCACCCATGCATGCATGTTCAGTCACTTCAGTCATATATGACTCTTTGCAAGCCTATGGACTGTAGCCCTCCAGGTTCCTCTGTCCATGGGATTCTCCAGGTAGGAATACTGCAGTGGGTTGCCATGCCCTTCTCCAAGGGATCTTCCCAACCCAGGGCTCGAACCCGCATCTCTTATGTCTCCTGCATTGGCAGGCAGTTCTTTACCACTTTTGGGGAGGGGGCTAATGTTTACTGAGGCCTTACTCTCTGAGAGAAGCTGGAGAGGCAGCAGTGAGCCAAGCAGCATAGTCTCTGTCCCCATGGAAGTCCCAGTTTAGTGGAGGAGACAGAGAGGAGCAGAGAAACCAGTGTAGAAGGTAATTTCAGAGAATCCAGTTTTATGAGAGAATTAGAAATGGTCATGTGATCACATGGGAGAGGGACTCAGGATTAGAGATTTGAGTCAGAATCTAAAGGATAAGAAAGAGAAAGTTATGGGAAGAACTACATATGGGGGGAAAGTATTCTCAACAGAAGGAACAGCAAGTGCAAAGGCCCTGAGGCAAGAACAACCTTCCAGTGTTGAAAGAATGGAAAGAAGACCAGAGTGGCTGGAGTGCAGAGAGGGAGAGTGTTAGGAGGGGTCTCTAGGTTTTGGGTCAAAGAGTAACATAATCTGATTAGTTTTTTTAAATATTGAAATAATTCTAAATTTACCAAGAAGTTGTAAAGATAGTGCAAAGATTTTCCATATTCCTTTCCACTTGGTTTGCCTTTAATGCTAACATTTTACAAAACCATGGCTTTTTTTTTTTTTAAAGGTAAGGAATGGATTTATTTAGAGAGGTACACATTTCATAGACAGAATTTGGTCCGTCTCAAAAGGCAAGAACAGACTTGGGAGAAATACGCTTTACATACAGGGTGTGGGCCATCTCAGAGAGCAAAAGGCCCCCAAATATGGTGTGGTTAGTTTTTATGGGCTGGGCAATTTCATGGACTAATGAGTGGGAGGATTATTCCAACTATTTTGGGGAAGGGGCGGAGATTTCCAGGAATTGGGCCACTGCCCTTTTTTTTTTTTTTAATTAAATTTTTTTGGAGTATAGTTGCTTTACAATGTTGTGTTGGTTTCTGATATCATGGCTTTGCTCTTAATTTTTCAAGATATTTAAATCATAAAGAAATGTTGGATCATAATATATCATGTAACATTATCACCCAGAGAGCATCTTCTCCTAAATAAGGTCTAATTTCATTTTTAAGAGATCCCTTTGGTGTCTGTGAGGAGAACAGACCATAGGAGTAGAAGCTCTGAGATCAAGGAAAAGGCTGATGAAAAATGTGGCATCACTCACTGCTCTGAGCCTCAGTTTCCCCATCTACAAAATGGGAATGATATCACCCATCTCAGAAGGTTGTTGTAAGGGACTTCCCTTGTGGTTCATGGGCTAAGATTCTGTGCCCCCCCCCACCCTCCCGCACTGCAGGGGCCTGGGTTCAATCCCTGTTCAGGGAACTAGTTCCCACATACTGTAACTGAGAGTTCTCATGCTGCAACTAAAGATCCAGCCCTCGTGCTGCATCTAAGACCTGGTGTAGCCAAATAAAAAAAATTTTTTTTAAAGAAGGCTGTTATGGGAATGTAACTTCCCCTGTACCTGGGGAGATAATAGTTATAATGAGGACAATTTTGATAATGATAATAACAATAATAATAGCGGGCTGCTGTCTATGGGGTTGCACAGAGTCGGACACGACTGAAGCGACTTAGCAGCAGCAGCATTTATTTAATGCTTACTGTGTGCCAATTTCTGTTTTTCAGGCCCTTCATGCAGAATCAGGAGAGCAGATTCTTTGGGATGCTCCCAGAAGCCTTAAAGAAAGGGAGATTAAGATGGATCTTTCAAACCATCCTTGGCCCTCATAGAGTCCATGTTGATGCTGGATGTTTCTGTGTTTGAGAAGGCTCCAAATATATTTCCATCTGCACTTGCCCAACACAGAAATTAGGGTGATTATCGCCTTGCTAAATGTTCCTTAGCTTCACAAAATGACTCACTCTGGGTTGGGAAAGTAGCAAGTTATCCCAGTATTTGGAGGGTGGCTGACACTGTTGATTGGAACTATGTCCGGCAAGAGGAAGGTCACTTTGGAGTAGAGCCTCTCAGCCTGGACACAGCTGACCTTCCGGGTCAAATCATTCTCTATTGTGGGGTTGTCTTGTGCATTTCGGATGTTTAGTGACATACCTGATCTCTATCCACCAAATGCCAGAAGCACACCCCCTCTCCTCAACAGTAACATTCAAAAATGTTTCCAGGCACTGCCAAACATCACCCTCCCACTCCTAGGTGAGAACCACCGCTTTGCAGCATCCGGGGCTTGTGGCAAAGTGACTCTGAAGCTATTTTGTTCTTCTGTCAGTTTTTTTATAAATATATTTATTTATTTACTTGGCTGTGTTGGGTCTTAGTTGTGGCATGCAGGGTTCTTTGTTATTTCTTTCCGGGTCTTTCACTGTGGCACATGAACTCCCTAGTTGTAGCTTGTGGGCTTAATTGCCCCTCAGCATGTGGGATCTTAGTTCCCTAATGAGGAATCAACCCTGTGTTCCCTGTATTGCAAGGCAGATTCTTAACCATGGGACCACCAGGGAAGTCCCCTTCTATCAGTTTTAATCCTGTGTGTTAAGTGCTTTGCCAGAGTAGCCCCTCAACTGCTAATACTAATAGAGTTTAGGGCTTCCTAGGTGGTTCAGTGGTAAAGGATCCGTCTGCTAATGCAGGAGACATGGGTTCGATCCTTGGGTCTGGAAGATCCCCTGGCGAAGGAATTGACAACCCATTCCAGTATTTTTGCCTGGGAAATTCCATGGACAGAGGAGCCTGGTGGGCTACAGTCCATGGGGTCCCAAAAGAGCAACTAAACAACAATTCAGAATTTACTATGTGCTAGGTATTGACCTAACTCTTGCTTTAACCACGTATCTTCCAGCTTTATTTCTACTTAATGCACAGGGTAAGTCATTGTTCTTCATAAATAGATGGGGAAAACAAGGTTCAGAGAGGTGACTGCCCAGAGACACACAGCTAAGAATTGACAGAACCTGGTTTTGAACCCAGATCTGCCCAGCTCAGGGCCATACCCTTTAAGCACTCTGCCACACTAAACCACTGAAGCCAGGGGTATTAGAAAACCACATGGGGAAAAATATTTTCTAAACAGTAACGTGCCATTTTTGTATAAAGTAGGAGAAGCAGCGTAGAGACAACTTGCTCAGTACTCACAGGTTGGAAAAGTCAAGTTCTAGTGCAGAGGCCACACATGACTCATTGTGTGGCCTTGAGCAAGCCACTAACTTGACTGAGTAGGTGATACAAGCTTAATCAGCCCAGCCTCATCTTACCTGCTACAGGAGATATGGCTCTGAACAATGATGGAGGCACAGTGCTAGGAGCTTTGCATGTGTGTCCTTTTAAATTTCATCCTCAATAATTCTTGGAGGAACAAGCTTTCCCCCTGCTTTTTGAATTGAGATGAAACTCACATAACATAAAACTAACCATTTTACAGTGTACAATTCCATTGGGTGTTCAGTACATTCACAGTGTTATCTAGGACTATGTTACCTGTCACAGTCCTATCTAGGTCCAAAAACATTTTCATCACCACAAAAAGAAACGCTGTACCTAGTAGCAGTCACTCCCTGTTCCTCTTTCCTCCAAGCTCCTGACACCACCCAGCTGTTTTCTATCTTTGCCTATCCTGGACATTTCATGCAAATAGAATTATACACGAGACCTTCTTTGTCTGCCTTCTTTCACTCAGCATCATGTTTTTGATGTTCATTGACACTGTAGTATCTGTCAGTACTTCATTTATTTTTATGGCTGAATCATACTCGACTTAGCAGCAGCAGCAGCAGCATACTCCATTGTATGGAGAGACCACATTTCATTTATCCATTTATTCGTTGATGGACATTTGGGTTGAGCAAGCCCTTTTTTTATTTCAGACGAGAGCCGCAAGACTCAGTAAAGTTAAATGACTTCACCAACATCACATAAGGATTCACAAGCTGGCAGCTCTGGATTTTATGCAATGAAGACCAAACTGTCTTTTAGCTGTCTTAACTCTGCTGGAAATTTTCTGATATTTGTTGATGATGGAAACATTTTAAATAAATTATTGAAAGTTTAGATCAAAGCTTAGATTATCCCATTCACACTCCAGAGATCACAAACACCAACATTTGGCCGTATTTGACTTATGGCCTTGTTTATCTGAGTTCAGTTCAGTTCAGTTCAGTCGCTCAGTTGTGTCCAACTCTTTGTGACCCCATGAATCGCAGCACGCCAGGCCTCTTTGTCCATCACCAACTCCCGGAGTTCACTCAGACTCACATCCATCAAGTTAGTGATGCCATCCAGCCATCTCATCCTCTGTCATCCCCTTCTCCTCCTGCCCCCAATCCCTCCCAGCATCAGAGTCTTTTGCAATGAATCAACTCTTCGCATGAAGTGGCCAAAGTACTGGAGTTTCAGCTTTAGCATCATTCCTTCCAAAGAAATCCCAGGGCTAATCTACTTCAGAATGGATTGGTTGGATCTCCTTGCTGTCCAACGGACTCTCAAGAGTCTTCTCCAACACCACAGTTCAAAAGCATCAATTCTTCGGCACTCAGCCTTCTTCATAGTCCAACTCTCACATCCATACATGACCACAGGAAAAACCATAAGCTTGACTAGATGGACCTTAGTTGGCAAAGTAATGTCTCTGCTTTTTAATATGCTATCTAAGTTGGTCATAACTTTTCTTCCAAGGAGTAAGCGTCTTTTAATTTTGTGGCTGCAATCACCAGTGATTTTGGAGCCCCCAAAATTAAAGTCTGAAGCTGTTTCCACTGTTTCCCCATCTATTTCCCATGAAGTGATGGGACTGGATGCCATGCTCTTCGTTTTCTGAATGTTGAGCTTTAAGCCAACTTTTTCACTCTCCACTTTCACTTTTATCAAGAGGCTTTTTAGCTCCTCACTTTCTGCCACAAGGGTGGTGTCATCCGCATATCTGAGATTATTGATATTTCTCCCAGCAATCTTGATTCCAGCTTGTGTTTCTTCCAGTCCAGTGTTTCTCATGATGTACTCTGCATATAGGTTAAATAAGCAGGGTGACAATATACAGCCTTGACGTACTCCTTTTCCTATTTGGAACCAGTCTGTTGTTCCATGTCCAGTTCTAACTGTTGCTTCCTGACCTGCATACAGATTTCTCAAGAGGCAGGTTAGGTGGTCTGGTATTCCCATCTCTTTCAGAATTTTCCACAGTTTCTTGTGATCCACACAGTCAAAGGCTTTGGCATAGTCAATAAAGCAGAAATAGATGTTTTTCTGGAACTCTCTTGCTTTTTCCATGATCCAGCGGATGTTGGCAATTTGATCTCTGGTTCCTCTGCCTCTTCTAAAACCAGCTTGAACATCAGGAAGTTCATGGTTCCCGTATTGCTGAAGCCTGGCTTGGAGAATTTTGAGCATGACTTTACTAGCGTGTGATTGTTTATCTTACAAGGCCTCAAAAAATTGAAGCAACACTTGCCTATCCCTCCCCAGGCAAGTCCCAGTGTTATAGTAATAAAAGCAAAAGATTCATTTCAAAGAGAATCAAGAGTAGGAATGACTTGGACTTTTTTTTTTTTAGTTAACAAAAGAAATAAAGCATTAGAGTTGAAACTCCGTTTGAACCCTTTCTCCATTCTACTTGCTTCCTCCACCTCTCCTCAGCAGAGCTTGTTGTATAGGTGATTGTGTTTTTATCAGTTTCCTGAACAAACTAACAATCAACAAGGAAATAACAACAACCTCATCCCCCCAGGGGGCAAATGGAATGCTTTCTTTTTGTGGCTGTGTGTGGCTTGTGGTCCTCAGTAGTGAAACTCCACATCCTGACCACTACATCACTAGGGAAGTCCCTCGAGCACATTTTTATAAAGCCAGATTTATTCCATTAAAAACACCGTCTTTGACTCTGAGAGTAGGAGTTTCCAATTTTATTTATATTACAATGTCCTTCCAAAAGTGAAATGGTGGTGATAGTGACAGCATTTTTTGGTAATGCTGCATTTGGCAAAAGAAAAAAATCCAGTAATGGGAGAATGGAAAAATGACCTGTGGCATGTTTATGTAGCGATGGAAATGAAGGAAACTAAGCTACATGGCTATGGTTTTTCCTGTGGTCATGTATGGATGTGAGAGTTGGACTATGAAGAAGCTGAGCACCGAAGAATTGATGCTTTTGAACTGTGGTGTTGGAGAAGACTCTTGAGAGTCCCTTGGACTGCAAGGAGATCCAACCACTCCATTCTGAAGGAGATCAGCCCTGGGATTTCTTTGGAAGGAATGATGCTAAAGCTGAAACTCCAGTACTCTGGCCACCTCATGCGAAGAGTTGACTCATTGGAAAAGACTCTGATGCTGGGAGGGATTGGGGGCAGGAGGAGAAGGGGACGACAGAGGATGAGATGGCTGGATGGCATCACTGACTCAATGGACGTGAGTCTGAGTGAACTCCGGGAGATGGTGATGGACAGGGAGGCCTGGCGTGCTGCGATTCATGGGGTCACAAAGAGTTGGACATGACTGAGTGACTGAACTGAACTGAACTGAAGCTACGTGTATTAATACGAATACATCTGGAAGCTAATGTCAAGCAAACAAATGCCAGTTGGGGAAGGATTAGAACTGTATCATACTATTTACATAAAAGTTAAGATGACAAAAAGTATAATATTATGTTATATATTAGAACAGTGTTTTTCAAACTTTTGGAGGCCACAGTGTGCTGTAAGCTGCTGCTGCTGCTAAGTCGCTTCAGCCGTGTTCAACTCTGTGCGACCCCATAGATGGTAGCCCACCAGGCTCCACCGTCCCTGGGATTCTCCAGGCAAGAACACTGGAGTGGGTTGCCATTTCCTTCTCCAATGCATGAAATGAAAAGTGAAAGTGAAGTCACTCAGTCATGTCTGACTCGTAGCGACTCCATGGTCTGCAGCCTACCAGGCTCCTCCGTCCATGGGATTTTCCAGGCAAGAGAACTGGAGTGGGGTGCCATTGCCTTCTCCGTGTGCTGTAAGAAAGACACATTACGTCTCAACCCAGTACACATATATACAGATTAAGACTTTTACAAAAATTTCATAAGACATACTTACCTTAATAAGTGTCATATGCTCTGATTATTTTTTAATCCTATCCTATCCTTACTATTGAAATGCTAGCTGTGACCCTTTAAATTGATTTTGAAATATACCAGTTTAGGAGTATAACCCATGCAGTAAAAGTATAAAGTCACATGAGAAAGAAACATATACATTCAGAAACATGTTTCCACGTAGTGAAAATATAAAGACAATCATGAAACACATCATATTGAGGAGGAAGAAAGAAAAGAGGAGATTGGGGAGGGGTTCACAGGAGGTGCAACTTTTTTTCTGATGTTTTGTTTCCTGTATTGGAAGGTGGTTATATGGGAGTTTGTTATATTAGTCTTTAAAGTCAGTTTCATTGAGGTATACCTTGTATATGATAAAACACAACCATTTTAAGTTTACAGTTTAGTGAATTTTGATCAATATATACACTCATGTAGCCTTTTCCCCAGTAAGATATAGAACATTTCCATCACCCTCTAAAGTTCCTCCAAGCCTTCCCCTTTTTTCTCTTTTTTTCAAAAAATTTTGATGGTACACTGTGGCATGCGGGACCTTAGTTTCCAGATCAGGGATGGATCTTGAGCCCCTTGCATTGGAAGGTGGAGTCTCAACCACTGGACCACCAGAAAAGTCCCTCCTCCTTTTGGAGTTAATCTCCCTCCCCGCCTAAACCCCAGTTGCAGGCAATGACTGATTTCCTGTTTGCAATTATAGGTTACAGTGATCGTTTTTAGAGTTTTAGATAACTGGGATCATACAGAGTAGGCTCTTTCTGTGTCTTGTTTTGTTCATTCAGCATCATGTTTTTAAGACTGGTACATATTGTGGGTGTTGGTAATCCATTCCTTTTTTGTTTCTGAGCAATATCCACAGTATGGAGATAACAATATGTTTATCCATTCACCTATTAGCAGTCACTTGGGTGGTTTCAAGATTTTGGAAAAATTTTGATAATGTTTATGTCTGAGATGGTTTAATAAACAATAAATATGCAGAGACTCCCTGGAGTTCCAGTGGTTTAGATTTCATACTTCCAATGCAGGGGAGCATGAGTTCAATCCCTAGTCAGGGAACTAAGATCCCACATGCTACGCAGCATGGCCAAAAAAAAAAAGAGAGAGAGAGAGGTTGATCTCTTTTAATAAAAGAAAAGGGAATCACAAAACAAACAACAAAAAATAATAAATACAGTGCACACACACACACACTCCCGCCCCCACTATGTTATTCTGGCAGTTTTTCTGGTTTCACATCCCCAAGTCCCTGCTTCCTCAGCAGCATCCTGGAAAACCACTGAAGGCTGCCCGCAGTGGAAGGCGATGATGGGCCACTGGGCAGAGAAACCAGAGGTCCCAAGGGCCCATCTTGATTTCTGCCCTGAGCTGGCCTTTTCTCCTCAGAAATATTGATTATGGTAAACAGGCTGCTGGCTTGGCTTGGAAGCCTTCTGGGATCTCAGATTTGTGTGGCCCGGAACGCCCAGCCCTCCAGCTCCCTTGCTGAGGCTCTGAAACACACACTCACAGTTTCTGAAAGAGCTTTCCACCAGTCCTTCCATCTGCCCACGCATTGGCCCCTACCCAGACCAGCAGGGAAGCTCCATCCAGATTTAGAGGCCTTCCTGAACCAAACCAGATCAGGCTCCCAGGGCCTGATTCACAGCAAATTGTCTTATTTGCCCACGAGTGTTCAAATCTCATCTTCTCTTCACAGCCCTGACATTACAGTAGAGCTGTGGCCTTAGAACCAGTTGGGAAGCAAAGTCTAACCCTGGGAAGAACAGAAGGGCTATGAGTGGGGTCAGAGCAGCCAGCTCTGCCCTGCTGGTTGCCCCTTCTCTGGGTTCAGCTCCAAAGGCTATTCTCTGCTCCTTCTAAGTCTGTTCCGAGTGCTTCCCTGTTACCTGGAATCAGCCTCCAGCTCTTTCTCCTTAGTGGTTGAGTAGCCTGGGGCAAGTGACATTGGTAAGCCTCAGTTTTGTGAAGTGAGGATAGTGCAGTATTGACTGAAATGATGTATGTGGGCTGTTTAGCATGGTACCTGAAATATAAGGTAGTGAGCTGTATTCTCTGAAGTTGGCTATGATGATATTTCTGGTCCCACTCACTTTTCTAGAACCCTACCCCTCCCCTATCAAAAGATGAAATCTAGGTTCCCTCCCCCTTGGGTTTGGGAGGACTCTCTACAGCAGAAGTGATGCTATGTGGCTTCTCAGGCTGAGTCTCAAAAGGTAATATATACCATCCTACTCTCTCCTGGTCTGAAGTAAGTCAGACAGAGAAAGGCAAATCCTGTATATTCTCACTTTTATGCTAAATCTACAAAAGCCTAACTGATAGAAACAGAGAGCAGAATGGCTGCTAGGGGCTGGAGGGAGGTGGGAGAGATGGAGAGATATTGGTCAAGGACTATAAACTCCCAGCTATAAGAGGAATGAGATCTGGAGATCTAATGTACAGCATGGTGACTAATTCACAAGACTGTATCACACACGAGTTGTTAAGAGAGTAGATCTTAAAAAAATTTTTTTTTCCATTTTTATTTATTTATTTGACTATTCCAGGTCTTAATTGCAGCATGCAAGATCTTCAGCTGTGGCATGTGGGATCCAGTTCACCGACCAGGGATTGAACCTGGGGCTCCCCACCCCACTCCACTTTGGGAGCGTGGAGTCCCAGCCACTGGACCACCGGGGAAGTCCCAAAATAGTAGATCTTAAATGCCATCACTATACACATACAAAATAGTAATTACATGAGGGGATAGAGGTGTTCACCTAATGGTGGTAATCATTTTACAATATATACATGCATCTAATCTTCACACTGTACACCTTAAACTTGCCTATGTTGCAGGTCGATAATATCTGGATAAAGCTGGGGGGGAAAGGTAGAGTGGCTCTCCCGGCTCTCTCTTTCTCTTGGGACCCTGCCACTGTGCCTGAGGAAGCTAAGGCCGCGTGCTGAGGGTCCAGGTAGGTGCTCTGGCTGCTGCCCCAGGTGAGGTCCTAGTTAACAGCCAGTATCCACCATCAGTCAGCATCAAGCAGTCCTTCCAGCCCCCTTCTCTTCCAGCAGCCCCTTCTCTCCACTCCTGAGCAGAGATGAGCTGTTCCTCTGGAGCTCTGCCCAAATCACAGATTTGTGAGCTAAGTAAAGGATCGCTATTGTTTTTCTGTTTGTTCTTAACTTTTTACTGGAGTCGCTGCTGTTTTAAGTCACCAAGTTTCAGGCTGTTTGGTTAAGCTGCT
Source organism: Oryx dammah (assembly GCF_014754425.2). Lineage (NCBI taxonomy): Eukaryota > Metazoa > Chordata > Mammalia > Artiodactyla > Bovidae > Oryx > Oryx dammah. Next base: position 53,955,536 of record NW_024070196.1, read on the forward strand.
GTGGGTAACCAGGGCACAGAAAGGCCATGATACTCGCCGGTGGATCATTGTCTCTGTCCCTCTTTCGCTCACACTCCATGTTCCTCATTTACAGCAAATCCAAATGAATCCCAAATACAACCTTTTCAAGTTCAAGCCAGCATTATCCCTGGCCTGAAAGACTTAAAACTATTTCTGCTCTTGTCTCTTCTCCACCCAGCAGGTGAACCAGCTCTTAGAAATGGAAGTATGATCATGCCTCTCTCTGTTCTGAAGCCTCTAATGGCTTCCTGTTAAACCTGGAATAAAATCCAAATCCTGACTGTTGCCTACAAACAGTAGGGTGCTGGAAAGTGGTGTGTCTGCTCTCAAACAAGCAAAAACAAAAAGCCCTGATATACAGGGTTTGACAGCTCTTGGAGTTCACATGAACAAGCCTGAGACATACCACGGCTGCCAGGCCTTGCGTCACACCTCTAGTCTCAGGCTCTCCCCTTCCCCCTTGCCACTGGCAACCGCTCTGGCCTCCTTTCAGTTCAGTTCTGTTGCTCAGTCCTGTCCGACTCTTCGCGACCCCATGAATCGCAGCACGCCAGGCCTCCCTGTCCATCACCAACTCCCGGAGTTCACTCAGATTCACATCCATCAAGTCAATGATGCCATCCAGCCATTTCATCCTCTGTCGTCCCTTTCTCCTCCTGCCCCCAATCCCTCCCAGCATCAGAATCTTTTCCAGTGAGTCAACTCTTCGCAGGAGGTGGCCAAAGTACTGGAGCTTCAGCTTTAGCATCATTCCCTCCAAAGAAATCCCAGGGTTGATCTCCTTCGGAATGGATTGGTTGGATCTCCTTGCAGTCCAAAGGACTCTCAAGAGTCTTCTCCAACACCACAATTCAAAAGCATCAATTCTTCAGCGCTCAGCCTTCTTCACAGTCCAAATCTCACACCCGTACATGACTACTGGAAAAACCATAGCCTTGACTAGACGGACCTTAGTTGGCAAAGTAATGTCTCTGCTTTTGAATATGCTATCTAGGTTGGTCATAACTTTTCTTCCAAGGAGTAAGCATCTTTTAATTTCACGGCTGCAATCACCATCTGCAGTGATTTTGGAGCCCCCAAAAATAAAGTCTGACACTATTTCCACTGTTTCCCCATCCATTTCCCATGAAGTGATGGGACTGGATGCCATGATCTTTGTTTTCTGAATGTTGAGCTTTAAGCCAACTTTTTCACTCTCCACTTTCACTTTCATCAAGAGGCTTTTTAGTTCCTCTTCACTTTCTGCCATAAGGGTGGTGTCATCTGCATATCTGAGATTATTGATATTTCTCCCAGCAATCTTGATTCCAGCTTGTATTTCTTCCAGTCCAGTGTTTCTCATGATGTACTCTGCATAGAAGTTAAATAAGCAGGGTGACAATATACAGCCTTGACGTACTCCTTTTTCTATTTGAAACCAGTCTGTTGTTCCTTGCTATGTCTCAAACATCCCAAGCACGTTCCCATCCTGAAACTGTTCTTTGGCTAGAATGCTTTACCCCAGGCATTTGCTCCCTCACTCCTTTCAAGTCTCTGTTCAGCTATCACCTTGTCAGAGGTCTTTCCTGATCAACCTACCTAAAACAGCCTCAACTCTTTCATCACCTTACTGCTACTGCTACTGCTGAGTCGCTTCAGTCGTGTCCGACTCTGTGCGACCCCATGGACAGCAGCCCACCAGGTTTCCCTGTCCCTGGGATTCTCCTGGCAAGAACACTTGAGTGGGTTGCCATTTCCTTCTCCAATGCATGAAAGTGAAAAGTGAAAGTGAAGTTGCTCAGTCATGTCTGACTCTTCGCGACCCCATGGACTGCAGCCCACCAGGCTCCTCCGTCCATGGGACTTTCCAGGCAAGAGTACTGGAGTGGGGTGCCATTGCCTTCTGCAATCTATCTCCCCTTAATCCTGTTCTATTTTTCTCCATGCCACTCTCAGTTGTCTGACATCGTATTATGTCTTTGTCTATTTTCTGTCTCCACGTGGGCAGAGATTTTTGTCTGCTTGGTTCACCACTGTATACCCAGTGCCTGGCGTGTCCAAGATGCTCAGTAAAAATCTGTCAAATGGACAAATAAATTGAAGCTACTGTAACAGAGAAGAACAAATTTGACTCCATACTGAATCTATTCCTTTAGCTCTAAACTTTGTGCTCTATAGTTTGTACTTAGTCATGCTGACTCTGCACCTTTTGTAAAAGAATGTTGCCTATAGGCTGAAGTATACAGGACAGCCCATTCTCAAGGTTCTGACCTTTAAAGGTATATAATGCTTTCCCATTCATGTAGAGATAAAAAGTTGCAGAACAGAGAATAACATTTGTCTGGTTGGAAGTTTATAGGAACTTTGTGATCAGACCTAGTGTACAGCTGTAAGAACAAAAAATTCCAGCATCAATTTGCAACTAGTCACGCCCCCTCCCATTTTAGTATAAAAGAAGCCTGAATTCTAATTCTAGCAAGATGGTTCTCTGGGCCACTAGTCTGCCATCTCTGTGCTCTGCTAGCTTTCTGAATAAAATTGTTATTCTTTGCCCCCAAAACTCATTTGGATGTATTTGCCTGTCCTGGGGAGAGCAGTGTAAGCTTGGACTTGGTAACACTATTAATAATATACATGCAAAGTGGGGATGATAATAGTTGAGGGCAGGATTCAACGAAATGATGCAGGTAAGTGCTTAACACAACACTCTGCTCTGAGGAGGAGTGTGTTGTAAAGTTGCTATTTACCTCACATCACAAGATAAGCTGAAGTCCAGGGGACAGCACCTGGGGACAGTGAGGAACAGTGGCTATCTCTGTGCAACTGACATGACAGAGCATGCCTCTTCCTGGCCCTAGAGTGTCCATCACTGCAGGGTAAGAAAGAAGTCCCTAGGGTCCGAACACCCTCTCTAGCCTCACCGCTTTATAGATTAAGGAAGGAAGAGCACCAAAGTAATTCTCAGGGCTTGAAAAGTCTTGCTTGTCTTGATGGAATGTAAACAAGGAACAAGTGGCTCTTTACTGATTCTGTTTTCCAGAGTTTCAAATTTGCATTACAATATCCATCAAGAGAAATAAAAATTAAAAGAATAATTAGCTCCCTTCCCCAATTCTCCACCTTTGTTCTTACTCTGATCTTTGTTTGTTTGTGGTTGTGTTTAAAAGTAAAAACAGAGCCCTGATCTTTGGTAGTAGTTACTGACATATTTATGGGTGAAATGACATGCTGTCTGAGATCTGCTTCCAAGTAACTTGTTTGCAAGTTGGGTTCTTTGGAAGCAGGCATTGAGATGGAGGTTGGGAGTGTAAGACATATGCACTGCTTTGAAAAAAGACAATGGTTTATTTATTGTTCAGTGTGAAAATGCAAGTTGCAGAGCAGTACATAAAACATAATCCTGTTTGTGCAAAATAAGAAGCATGAAGATAGAAGACGTTTCTGGAAGGATATGCAAGAGACTGTCAACAGCAGGGAGTGAGATTGAGTGGGAGTAGGTATCTACATCCCCTTGCCATCCTTTGCACTGTTTGTATTTTTAAAATATTCAGTTTAGTTCAGTCGTTCAGTTGTGTCCAACTCTGCGACCCCACTGACTGCAGCACGCCAGGCTTCCCTGTCCATCACCAACTCCTGGAGCTTCGATATACATTATTTATATATTAAAAGTCCTGGGCTAAACTGTTGGCCATGATTGTTAGTCTACCTGTTAAAAAATTAGCAATTTACTACTCATTTTTAAGTAATGCAACAAATATATGTGTTATGGGTTGAATCGTGTTTCCCAAAATCCATGTGCTGAAGTCCTAGCCCATAGTACCTCAACGTGGCTGTATTTGGAAATAGGGTCCTTAAAGAGATAATTAAAGTAAAATGAGGTCATTGGGGTAGGCCTTAATCTAATATGACCAGGGTCCTTATAAGAAGAGGCAATTTAAAAAATTTACTTATTTACTTATTTGGCTGTGCTGAGTCTTAGCTGCAGCATCCAGGAATCTTCAGTTGTGGCATGTGGGATCTAGTTCCCTGCCCAGGGATTGAACCTGGATACCCTGCATTGGGAGCTCAGAGTTATAGCCACTGAACTATAAGGCAAGTCCTCAGAAAAAGAAACTTGGACACAGACACACACAGAGAGAAGACTAGGAGAATACACAGGGAGAAAACGGCCAATAACAGCCAAGAAGCGAGATCTTAGAAGAAACCAACCCTACTGACATCTTATCTTAGACTTCTGGCCTCCAGAACTGTGAGAAAATAAATTTCTGTTGTCTCAACCACCATACTTTGTTATGGAAGCCCAAGAAATCTAATACAGCTTCAAATATTTGGAAAATACAGACATATGGAAAGGATAAAGTCATACATAATTCCACCACTCAGCAAAACCCATAGGAAGATGCCACTTCTGGCTCAGAATGAAAAACATGGCGCTCTGACCACTGCTCTTTTCTCAATAGCGAAGGTGTTTCTGGCTGTTGCCTTTAGAAAGCTGGGAGGATTTTGTATCTAAAGAGCCTGCTTTAACACAAACTGGATGGCGTTTGGCCTTTTCAGACTGCTGTGGGCTTTTTATTCCAAGGAGTTGCTTCCCTTAAAAGGTGATAAAAATCCACACCAAAGAATTCGAGTGTGATGTGATTCAGAGCAGGGGTCAGCAAACTTTTTCCATAAAGGGCTAGACAGTAAATATTTTTGACTCTATGGGCCAAATGATCTCTGTTGCAATTACTCAATTCTGCCACTGTAACATGAAAGCATCCTAGACAATACGTAAATGAATGGTTGTGGCCATGTGCCAATAAAACTTTATTTACAAAAACATTTGACAGGCCATGGTTCAGTCTGAAAATCCTTGGTTTAGAGCAGTTATTTACTTTTTAACATAATTTAATATTTTATTTAGAAGCAATGATTATCTTAAGGAGAAAGTCTCAGATATTCCTAATAAGTCCTAACCCTGTCATCTTTTTTCAATAAAGAGAAATTAGACCTCCATTCCAGCCTTTAGGTGTGAAAAGATCCCATTAGAATTTAAGTATATATATTTATTGTTATCTTCTATTTATGGCAAATGATACTGGTTTTCCATTTATGAACATTTTTTAAAAAAAATAGACTTTAAATACTAAAACTGCAAGTGATTAAACATGTTAAATGTGTAATAGTATAGAGGATATAAAGATAAGGTATGGGACTTCCCTGGTGGCACAGTGGATAAGAATTCACCTGGGGGACACGAGTTCAATCCCTGGTCTGGAAAGATTCCACATGCCACGGGACAGCTAAGCTCATGCATCACAACTATTGAGCCCTCACATCACACCTACTAAGCCTGCACACTGCAACCCCTGAAGGACCTAAAGACCATGCTCCACAGTAAGAGAAGCCACCACAAAAAGAAGCCCAGGGCCCCACAATCAAGAGAAGCCCCTGCCGTTTGCAATTAGGGAAAGCCCACTCGCGGCAACGAAGACCCAGTGCAATCAAAATAAATAAATAAATATTTTTTAAAAGATTATGGCAAGCATTGTGAAGACATTTGAAAAACCTTTGGAACACCTGGCACTTTTAATTTTATTTTTTACTTTTAAATTCTGTCTGTCTTTTAATATTCTGATGGGTGCTGACACATATGTCTCAGTCTGTTTGGGATGCTATGACAAACATGCCGTAGACTGGATGGCTTATAAACCACAAACGTGTAGTTCTCACAGTTTTGGAGGCTGGAAAGGCCAGGGTTAAGGTGCTACAGATTGGGTGTCTGGTGAGAGACTGTTTCCTGCTTCATAGACAGCTGTCTCATCCTCACAAGGCAGAAGGGGTGAGGGAGCTCTGTTGGGTCTCTTTTATAAGCACACTAATCCCATTCATTAACCTCAATTTCTTTCTCTGTAAACTGGGTTAATCATGGCACCTACTTTGGTGGAGATGTTCATGTAGCGGGCTGAAATTTTCTCTGACAGAAGCAAGAGTTCAGTAGATAAATGGTAATGTCATGGTGACCATACAGTCTGAAGAATGATAAGGGAACTTAGGTGCAATATAATGTAAGAGCAGTGGACCTTGAGCCAGGATCATTTGATATAAATGTTAGTTTGTCCATTAATTAGGCCAATCACTCTGGATACATTCAGCTTCTTAGCTTCAGTTTTCATTATCTGCAAAATGGGGGCAAGGTCCAAATGATATGATATATATATTCAGGCCTCTTTATTTTCCTATTAAAAAGATGTATTGAGCCTCTACTATGTACCATGATCTCTTCTGGGCTCTAGGGCTATGGCAGTAAGCAAAGCAGACCCCTGGCCACCTCCCCTGACCCCCCAAAAAAGAAGCACTGGGGAGTGGCAGGAGAATTCAATAGGGAAAAAAATAAGTAAACTGTAGAGAATATTATATGTATGTATGTATGTATGTATGTACGTGTATGTGCTCAGAATTATCTGACTCTTTGCAGACCCATGGACTATAGCCCACCAGACTCCTCTGTCCATGAAATTTCCCAGACAAGAAGACAAAAGCAGGTTGCCATTTGCTACTCCAGGGGATCTTCCCAAACCTGGGATCAAACCCACGTCTCTTGTGTCTCCTGCACTGGCAGGCCAGTTCTTTACCATTAGCACCACCTGGGGAGCCACCTGAGAATATTATATGGTTATATAATGAAGGAAAGGGGATAGAACATTGGTACTTCTATTTGCAAGAACCAGAAAGCCAAAACCCAAGTGGCTTAATCAGAAAATTTAGTTGCATATGTGAATGAAAAAAAATGCATGAACAATTAAAAAAGAAATTCAGATGTGGCTTGATCCAGGAGCTCAAATGATGCTATCAGGGATGGTCTCTCTCCTGCCATCACTCAGTTCAGTTTCTCTTTGTTCTAACTCCAGTCTCTCAATTAAGCACTGCCCCGTGGTGGAAAGACAGCTGCCAGGAGCTCCCATTCTCATAACACCAAGACCACCAGAGTAGGGATCCAGCTTCTCCCTAACAAACAGGACACAAGTCCTGGCCTGACTCTTAGTGGTCCAAACTGAGTTGGCAATCGTTGCAGCCAGAGACTTGTGAGGCTCTGATTGGCCATGTCTGAGTCACATGACCATCATGGTCATAGGAAGTGGAGTTTCTAACACTTAGACCAAAAGAACTTCCAGATGTTCAAGCTGGATTTAGAAAAGGCCTAGGAATCAGAGATCAAATTGCCAAGATCCGTTGGATCATAGAAAAGCAAGAGAGTTCCAGAAAAACATCTACTTCTGCTTTATTGACTATACCAAAGCCTTTGACGGTGTGGATCACAAAAAAACTGTGGAAAATTCTTAAAGACCTGGGAATACCAGACCACCTTATCTGCCTTCTGAGAAATCTGAATGCAGGTCAAAATGCAACCCTTAAAACTGGACATGGAACAACAGACTGGTTCCAAACTGAGGCTGTATACTGTCACCTTGCTTATTTAACTTACAAGCAGAGTACATCATACAAAATGCTGGGCTGAATGAAGCACAAGCTGGAATTAAGACTGCCACGAGAAATATCAATAACCTCAGATACCCAGATGACACCACCCTTATGGCAGAAAGAGAAGAGGAACTAAATAGCCTCTTAAAAAAACAAAAACAAAAAACAAAACAAAAAAAGAGCCTCTTGATGAAAGTGAAAGAGAAGACTGAAAAAGTTGCCTTAAAACTCAACATTCAAAAAAACGAAGATCATGGCATCCGGTCCCATTGCAGCTGCTGCTGCTGCGAAGGTGCTTCAGTTGTGTCTGACTCTGTGCAACCCCATAGACGGCAGCCCACCAGGCTCCTCTGTCCCTGGGATTCTCCAGGCAAGAATACTGGAGTGGGTTGCCATTTCCTTCTCCACCATTGCTTCATGGTAAATAGATGGAGAAACAATGGAAACAGTGACAGACTTTGTTTTCTTGGGCTAGAAAATCACTGCAGATGGTGACTACAGCCATGAAATCAAAAGACACTTGCTCCTTGGAAGAAAAGCTATGACAAACCTAGGTAGCATATTAAAAAGCAGAGACATTACTTTGCCAACAAAGGTCTGTCCAGTCACAGCTATGATTTTTCCAGTAGTCATGTATGGATGTGAGAGTTGGACCACAAAGAAAGCTGAGCACCAAAGAATTGATGCTTCTGAACTATAGTATTGGAGAAGACTCTCAAAAGTCCCTTGGACTGCAAGGAGACCAAACCAGTCCATCCTAAAGGAAATCAGTCCTGTATATTCATTGGAAGGACTGATGCTGAAGCTGAAACTTCAATCCTTTGGCCACCTGATGTGAAGAAAAGACCCTGATGCTGGGAAAGATTGAAGGCAGGAGGAGAAGGGGGCAACAGAGGTTGAGATGGTTGGATGGCATCACCGACTTGATGGAAATGAGCTTGAGCAAGGTCTGGGAGTTGGTGATGGACAGGGAAGCCTGGCATGCTACAGTCCATGGGGTCACAAAGAGATGGACACGACTGAGCGACTGAACTGATCTGAACTGAGACCAAAGGAACCATCAACTGGGGGAGGGGATGTCATGAGTAAAATCGAGGTGTTGTTCCTTGAAGAAGGGTGAAAAAGTAGGGGTAGAGAAACAGAGTAGGCAGTCAGTAGGTGGCAGCCACTGCAGATGGTGACTGCAGCCATGAAATTAAAAGACGCTTACTCCTTGGAAGAAAAGTTATGACCAACCTAGACAGCATATTCAAAAGCAGAGACATTACTTTGCCGACTAAGGTCCGTCTAGTCAAGGCTATGATTTTTCCAGTGGTCATGTATGGATATGAGAGTTGGACTGTGAAGAAGGCTGAGTGCCGAAGAATTGATGCTTTTGAACTGTGGTGTTGGAGAAGACTCTTGAGAGTCCGTTGGACTGCAAGGAGATCCAACCAGTCCATTCTGAAGGAGATCAGCCCTGGGATTTCTTTGGAAGGAATGATGCTAAAGCTGAAGCTCCAGTACTTTGGTCACCTCATGCGAAGAGTTGCCTCATTGGAAAAGACTCTCATGGTGGGAAGGATTGGGGGCAGGAGGAGAAGGGGACGACAGAGTATGAGATGGCTGGATGGCATCACTGACTCAATGGACGTGAGTCTGAGTGAACTCCGGGAGTTGGTGATGGACAGGGAGGCCTGGCGTGCTGCAATTCATGGGGTCGCAAAGAGTCAGACACGACTGAGCGACTGAACTGAACTGAACTGAAACTTGAAAGGAATAGTTGGCCTCCTTTCTCCAAAGTTCCAACCCATCTATCTTTGGCTGAGTCAGAAGATTATTTCTGAAAATTGTCCAGCAATTCTGGTGTGTTTTGCTAAAAAAAAAAAAAGGCCGGATATGAGGCCCAATTGTTTAATTAATGGGCCTGGAAGGAAGATAGACAGATGTACTGTGAATAGAATGAACACCCATTGAGGTCAGGATAGAGAGGAAAAGGAAGAACGCTGATGTGGTTTCAGGGCAGCTTCATCGTTTCAGGCATGATCTGACGCTGATGCACATCTCCCCTTGGGTCTTTAGAGAAAGCAGGAGTTACCTGGTTGGATCCCTTTGACAGCTGACAAAGATAAGAGGAGGGCTAGACTCCAGGCTGGGAACAAGGCAGCAAAACTCTGTAGGAGTCAGCCTGGAAATTGTTGTTTCCTTTCTGCAGGACTTGAGGACTTTCCTGGGCAACTGCCAGATCACACAATTCTCCCTCTTTGCCATGCCCAGAGCATAAAAAATAATAAAATACAAAGAAAGATGTACATCAGAGAATTAATGTTGGCTGCATATACCAGAAACTCAACCCATACTCAATGTTCTCTCACATTAAAGCAAGTTCATGGGTAGGAAGCTCAGGGCTTGTGTTGCCACCGAATCATCAAAGACCAAGTTTTTCTAACTTTTCCCTCTGCTTTCTTTTGAATTGGCTTATGATCTCAAAGCTGCTGGAAAACTTACTCTGTCCACTCAAGGGAGGAGCAAAGCAAGGGCGTGAATGTGTGATTCTGTTAAGGGAGGAATGAGGGAACTCCAGTCCCCCATAAGGGCCAGTTGTTAACATTTCTTTTTAAGAGTCCTCACTTCCTATCTTAGTGTCCTGCAACTTGCAGATGTGCAGTAAATATTGCCAAGAGAATTACATCTTCCTGGCTGCTCCAACACAGCAGCAACTTCCTGCTGGTATGGAAAGTTGAACATGAAGCATTTATTGCAATTTCACTTCAAGTCAGGCACACTGCAAAGAGAAACATCTTGCTTACACCCTTTTTTCCAGTTGCAAAGTATCTTATTATTTAATAACGATTTTAAACATCAAGGAAGGCAGTGGCAACCCACTCCAGTACTCTTGCCTGGAGAATCCTGTGGATGGAGGAGCCTGGTGGGCTGCAGTCCATGGGGTCGCTAAGAGTCGGGCATGACTGACTTTGCTTTCACTTTTCACTTTCATGCATTGGAGAAGGAAATGGCAACCCACTCCAGTATTCTTGCCTGGAGAATCCCAGGGAGAGAGGAGCCTAGTGAGCTGCCATCTATGCGGTCGCACAGAGTCGGACATGCCTGAAGCGACTTAGCAGCAGCATCTGAGGCCCAGAGAGGTTAAGTGACTGGCCCGAGGTCACACAGTAAATGGTGGATCAGGGACTTGAACCTGCATATGCCTGACTCCAGAGGATCTTTTCTTAGCTATTAGACAAACTTGTTTCCTTGGTTTTCAGAAAAAGTCAGTGCTATAACACTCATTGCAATGTCATCAGAGTGAATGTTTATGGGAGGCTTATTTTGTGCCCAACTTTGTTCTAAGCATTTTATGTGAATCAATTCATGTAATCCTCAAGCACAATCCTATGAAGTAAGTACTATAATTATCCCAGTTTACAGATGTGGAAGCTGAGTCACAGAGAAGTTATTTGAGTAGTTCTTGAGTAGCAGAGCTAGGATTCAAACCCAGGCAGCCTGACTCCAAAGCCTGTACCAGATGCTATCTGAGTCTCCCTAATATCCTTTCTGTGCAAGCCAATCTGTTGGTTCATACTTCCCACCCTGCACCTGAACAGCCCTGAGAGTGATCTTTACCTTAAAATTTGCAATCTGTGCAAGTCATTAATTTCCCTCTGGTCCTGGACCTGCAGACTGCCAGTACCTGGCCATGGCTCCATCCACCAGGGCTGGTTGGGCAAGTATGGGGGCAAATCAGAAGTGCCAGGAAGTTAACATTCCCTGGGGAGCATCCCTCAACCAATGACTGACAGGAGTTGGAGGATAGATACCCCAGATCTTGCCCCTCAGCTGGGATCATGCTGAGGTGTGCTCTACATAGTCCCAAGTGCTCCTCCAGAGCCTTGGCTGCTCACAGTGGGACTCTGTGCCCTATTATTCTGAGTACCAGACCACCTTACATGCCTCCTGAGAAATCTGTATGCAGGTCAAGATGCAACCGTTAGAACTGGACATGGAACAACTGACTCATTCCAAATTAGGAAAGGAATACGTCAAGGCTATATATTGTAACCCTGCTTATTTAACTTACAAGCAGAGTACATCATGCAAAATGCCAGGCTGAATGAAGCACAAGCTGGAATCAAGACTACTGCAAGAAATATCAATAACCTCAGATACCCTGGTGACACCACCCTTATGGCAGAAAGAGAAGAGGAACTAAAGAGTCTCTTGATGAAAGTGAAAGAGTGAAAAAGCTGGCTTAAAGCTCAACATTCAAAAAACAAAGATCATGGCATCCGGTCCCATCACTTCATGGCAAATAGATGGAGAAACAATGGAAACAGTGACAGACTTTATTTTCTTGGGCTCGAAAATCACTGCAGATTGTGACTGCAGCCATGAAATCAAAAGACACTTGCTCCTTGGAAGAAAAGCTATGACAAACCTAGGTAGCATATTAAAAGGCAGAGACATTACTTTGCCAACAAAGGTCTGTCTAGTTACAGCTATGGTTTTTCCAGTAACCACGTATGGATGTGAGAGTTGGAACGTAAAGAAAGCTGAGCATTGAATAATTGATGCTTCTCAACTGTGGTGTTGGAGAAGACTCTTGAGAGTCCCTTGGACTGCAAGGAGATCAAACCAGTCAATCCTAAAGGAAATCAGTCCTGAATATTCATTGGAAGGACTGATGCTGAAGCTGAAACTTCAATCCTTTGGCCACTTGATATGAAGAACTGACTCACTGGAAAAGACCCCAATGCTGGGAAAGATTGAAGGTAGGAGAAGGGGGCAACAGAGGATGAGATGGTTGGATGACATCACTGACTTGATGGACATGAGTTTGAGTAGGCTCTGGTAGTTGGTGATGGACAGGGATGCCTGGCATGTTGCAGTCCACGGGGTCGCAAAGAGTCAGACACAACTGAGTGACTGAACTGAACTTCCTTGCTCTCTTCCTGTTATTTCCTGGAATCACCTCTCAAACGATTTGCAGTAGAATCTTTACCTCTGAGTCTCTTTTGTGGGGAACCCAAACTAAGTAGGTCTAAAGTCCCAACCACTACACAGACTGCCTACACACATCAACGTTATTTTTAAGTGCAAACGAAACTAAAAGTGAAGTGAAGTCGCTAAGTCATGTCCGACTCTTTGTGACCCCATGGACTGTAGCCTACCAGGCTTCTCTGTCCATGGGATTTCCCAGGCAAGAGTACTGGAGTGGGTTGCCATTTCCTTCTCCAGGGAATCTTCCCAACCCAGGGATCGAACCCAGGTCTCCCACATTGCAAGCAGACGCTTTACCCTCTGAGCCACCTTAGAAAATACCTGGAGGGTACCTAGACAGGGAACTGGCTAAACCAATCTTTGTTCACAAGTGTGTATGTTGTCTATGTGCATTCGTGTATGTGTGCAAGAAATCAGATGGACTACTTGCCTTAAAAATGTCATCCAGTCCAGCCAAGAGCAGGCAGACTTTGAAGAGTGGATCAATTTCTCTTTCCAAACAGCCTAACAAGGAGGAGCATCTAGAAAAGATCAGCAGAAACGAATTTCCGTTTGTTGTGACTTTTCGGAGTTCTAGCCAGAGGACTTAGAGCTGAGGGTTTTCTGTTCTTGTGGAGTTTTGATGGGGGAGGGTTTGTTTCAGAGGCCCGAGACTGGGAAGAGGAGGTTGAAGAAAAGAAGCTGATGCAGCTTAGATTGAGGCTGCTGTGGGGTTCTTGTCAACATGCACTTTACATTTATTTTTGCCAGATTATATTTATTAGTACTTTGTCAAAGTCTGACTCGGCTTACAAGCCCAGCTGGAGGCCTAGAATCAGGCCATGGTCAGGCCTGGGATCTGAAATGTCAGTGGAACTGGGCCTTCCACCTCAAATAAAAGACTGTGCCTTAGACTTTGTTCTCTCCTTTTAATTTCTCCCAACATGAAATGTAAGTGCTGTTATTATCACATTTCACAGATGAGGAAGATGGGGCCCCAAGGAGTGAAATGGTTTCTTCAAGGTCACCCAGCATTAGACACTTGGCAGAGCTGGGATTTGAGCCAAAGTCTGTTGTCCTCCAAAACCCTCAGTCCTTCCCAGAAGGGATCTGTCATTGTGTGGGGTTAGCCCCATGAATGACATGTTCAGATTGCTATTCTGCTGCTTCCTGGCTGTGTGACCCTAGGCAAATGACTTCACCTCTCTGAACTTCAGTTCCTTCCTCTGTGAGATGGAGGTAAGAACAGTGCTTCCCTTGTACAACTATTGGAGGAGAGGGATGCAGTCACAGATGGGAAGTGTTCAGTCTGGCCCATGAGCACTTGATGTGATGGAACTATCATTACTACTCTCCATGAGATTTTAAAAAGAGTGTCTCATAGAGCTCAGACTTGTGGCTGCCAAGGGAGAGTGCAGACGGAAAGGAATGGATTGGGAATCTGGGGTTAATTGATTCAAACCATTACATTTAGAATGGATAAACAACAAGGTCCTACTGTATGACACAGGGACCTATATAAAATCTCCCAGAATAAACCATAATGGAATAGAATATTTTTAAAAGAATGTATATATGTGTATAACTGAGTCACTTTTCTGTACATCAGAGATTAGCACAACATTGTAAATCAACTATACTCTAAAAAAATAATTTAAAAAATCAAACTCAAAAACAGACTGCCTCCTTGAGCAATTGTTTAGAAGGGTACTAGCCATTAGAAATAAAATATGAGCCAATATGGAACTTAAAATTTTTCCATTAGTCATATTAAAAAACTAAAAAAGAACAAGTGAAATTAATTTTAATTGTTTATTTGATTTAACCTAATATATGCAAAATATTGTCATTTCAACATGTAATCAAATAAAGAACGTGTGGTTGAAATATTATATACTCTTATTGGAGCATTAAGGATACAAACCCCTTCAGTTCACAGCCTTACTGTGGTAAAGGGGTTTGTGTAACTCAGTGAAGCTATGAGCCATGCCGTGCAGGGCCACACAAGATGGACAGGTCACAGTGAAGAGTTCTGACAAAATGTGGCACACTGGAGGAGGGAATGGTAAATCACTCCAGTATTCTCGCTACAAGAACCCCATGAACAGTATGAAAAGGCAAAAATATATGACATCAGAAGATGAGCCTCCCAGGTGGGAAGTTGTCCAATATGGTACTGGGGAAGAGTGGAGGGCAATTACTAATAGCTCCAGAAAGAATGAAGCAGCTGGGCTAAAGCAGAAATGATGCTCAGTTGTGAATGTATCTGGTGGTGAAAGTAAAGTCTGATGCTGTAAAGAACAATATTGCATAAGAGCCTAGAATGTTAGGGCCATGAATCAAGGTAAACTGGATGTGGTCAAGCTGGAGATGGCAAGAGTGAACATCAACATCTTAACTAAGTAAGTAAGTGAAAGTCACTCAGTCAGGTCCAGCTCTTTGCTATCCCATGGACTATACAGTCCATGGAATTCTCCAGGCCAGAATACTGGAGTGGGTAGCCGTTCCCTTCTCCAGGGTGTCTTTCCAACCCAGGGATCGAACGCAGGTCTCCCACATTGCAGGCAGATTCTTTACCAGCTGAGTCACAGGGAAGCCCAAGAGTACTGGAGTGGGTAGCCTATCCCTTCTCCAGCAGATCTGCCCGACCCAGGAATCTAACTGATGTCTCCTACATTGCAGGCGAATTCTTTACCAGCTGAGCTATCAGGGAAGCCATGGTCAAGCAGCAGATGGCAAACTGAACATTAACATCTTAGGAATCAGTAAACTAAAATGGACAGGAATGGGTGAATTTAATTTAATTCAGATGACCATTATATCTACTACTGTGGGCGAGAATCCTTTAGAAGAAATGGAGCCCTCACAGTCAACAAGAGTCTGAAATGCAGTACTTAGGGTGCAACTGCAAAAACGACAGAATGATTTCAGTTTGTTTCTAAGGCAAGCCATTCAACATTACACTAATCCAAGTCCATACCTCAGCCACTAATGTCGGAGAAGCTGAAGTTGACCAGTTCTATGCAGCCCTACAACACCTTTTAGAAGTAACACCAAAAAAAGATGTCCCTTTCATCATAGAGTGTTGGAATGCAAAAGTTATGACCCAGAATAACAGGCAAGTTTGGCCTTGGGGTACAAAATGAAGCAGGGCAAAGGCTAACAGAGTTTTGCCAAGATAACACACTGGTTATAGCAAACACCCTTTCCCAATAACCCAAGAGACAACTTGACAAGTGGACATCACCAGATGGTCAATACTGAAATCAGATTGATTATGTTCTTTGCAGCTGAAGATGGAGAAGCTCTATATACTCAGCAAAAACAAGACCCGGATTTAACTATGGCTCAGATTATGAGCTTCTTATTGCAAAATTCAGGCTTAAATTGAACAAAGTAGGGAAAACCACTAGGCCATTCTGGGATGACCTAAATCAAATCCCTTTTTATTATACAGTGGAGGTGACCAACAGATTTAAGGGATTAATCTGGTAGACAGAGTGTCTGAAGAACTAAGGACAGAGGTTCGTAACATTGTACAGGAGGTGGTAACCAAAACCATCTCAAAGAAAAAGAAATATAAGAAGGCAAAGTGGTTGTCTGAGGAGGTTTTACAAATAGCTGAGGAAAGAAAAGAAGTGAAAAGGCAAAGGAGAATGGGAAAGGTATACTCAACTGAATGTAGTTTCAGAGACTAGCAAGGAGAGATAAGACGGCCTTCTTAAATGAACAAATGCAAAGAAATAGAGGAAAACAACAGAATGGGCCAGGCTACAGATCTCTTCCAGAAAACTGGAGAGATCAAGGGAATATTTCAAGCAATGATGGGCATGATAAAGGACAGAAACGTTAAGGATCTAACAGAAGCAGAAGAGATTAAGAAGAGGTGGCAAGAATACACAGAAGAACTATACAAAAAAGGTCTTAATGATCTGGATAACCACAATGGTATGGTCACTTGCCTAGAGCCAGACATCCTGGAGTGTGAAGTCAGGTGGGTCTTAGGAAACATGACTGTAGTGTAGGTGATGGAATTCCAGCTGAGCTATTTTAAATCCTAAAAGATGATGCTGTTAAAGTGCTGCATTCAATATATCAACAGATTTGGAAAACTGAGCAATGACCACAGGACTGGAAAACATCAGTTTTATTCCAATCCTAAAGAATGTTCAAACTACTATACAGTTACACTCATTTCATATGCTAGCAAGGCTGTGCTCAAAATCCTTCAAGCTAGGTTTCATCAGTATGTGAACTGAGAATTTCCAGATGTTCAAGCTGGATTTAGAAAAGACAGAGGAACCAGAGATTAAATTGGCAGCATTTGTTGGATCATGGAGAAAGCAAAGGAATTTCAGAAAAACATCTACTTCTTCATTGACTACTCTAAAACCTTTGACTGTGTGAATCACAAGAAACAGTGGAAAATTCTTAAAGAGATAGGAGTACCAGACCATCTTACCTGTCTCCTGAGAAACCTGTATGCAGGTCAAGAAGCAGCAGTTAGAACTGGACATGAAACAAGCTGCTGCTGCTGCTAAGTTGCTTCAGTTGTGTCTGACTCTGCGTGACCCCATGGACAGCAGCCCAGCAGGCTCCTCTGGCCATGGGATTCTCCAGGCATTTACTTCTTCACATGAAACAAGGGACTTATTCAAAATTGGGAAAGGATTATGTCAAGGCTATCTATTGTCACCATGCTTGTTTAACTTATATGCAGAGTACATCATGAGAAATGCCAGGCTGATGAATCACAAGTTGAAATCAAGATTGCCGGGAGAAATATTAACAACCTCAGATATGCAGAAGATACCACTCTAACAGTCTAACAGGAGAAACTGAAGAGGAACAAAGCAGTGATAGATTTTATTTTCTTGGGATCCAAAATCATACCAGACAGTGACTGCAGCCGTGAAATTAAGGATGGTGGCTTGGAAGGAAAGCTATGGCAAACGTAGATAGACAGTGTATTAAAAAGCAGAGACGTCACTTTGCCGACAAAGGTTTGTATAGTCAAAGCTATGGTTTTTTCAGTAGTCATGTACCGATCTTGGAGTTGGTTCATAAAGAAGGCTAGGTAACAAAGAATTGATGTTTTTGTATTGTGGTGCTGGAGAAGACTCTTGAGAGTCCCTTGGACTGCGAAGAGATCAAACCAGTCAATCCCAAAGGAAATCAATCCTGAATATTCATTGGAAGGATTGATGCTGAAGCTAAAGCTCCAATACTTTGGCCACCTGAAGGGAAGAGCTGGCTCATTGGAAAAGACCCTGATGCTGGGAAAGATTGAGGGAAGGAGAAGTGGGCAGCAGAGAATGAGATGGTTAGGTAGCATCACCAACTCACTGAACATGAATTTGATCAAACTCCAGGAGATAGTGGAAGACAGAGGAGCCTGGTATGTTGCACTTCACGGGGTCGCAACAACAAGGCTACAAAATCCGGTGTGTGTTTTACATTGACAGCACATCTCAGTTTGGACCAGCAATAGCAAGGTCTAAGAACCACAGGTCAGGAATGACTGCCATGTGAATGACGTAAGTGATAAGTGATCCTTCTCTGGTTTTGTCTCTGTGTAAGCCAAAGAAAGGTTATTATGCAACCAGGTCTCTGGGACCTTGGCTGAGACTATCGGACAGAAACTTCCAAGGTATTTGTATGTAACAGATCTTCAGAAAACACAAGGTGAGATTATCTCCAGTCCCAACTCAGTTCAACCTCCTTCAACCTCAGTTTTGCTGTCTCTACTACAGTTCTAGAGGCCCAGTGGGAAAGGTCTGAAAGGTAGCAGTAAAATGTGTATGTAAATCTGTAGGAAAAAGCCAAGAAGTCTTTTCACCAAATTGTCAACAGTGGAAATTAGGGATAACATCAAAGCAAACTTTGGTTTTTATCTATAATACTAATTTTTTCTACCTGAGAATGTGTTTATGTGTTACTTATATAAGTAAAAGCCAAATGAAGGAGAGACCAGGAGAGAGAGAGAGAGAAGGCAAAGAAAAGCAAGCATGATTTGAAGTATATCTCCAATAGTTTGAACAGAAAACACAGTGAGTGTGGGGATTGAAGGTGGGTGAGTAGATGGAGTGTATCCTCACCATCTAATAGTTGCGTTGCCTTCAGAGAGTTTCTAATGCTCTTTGGGCCTCAGTTTCTTTATCTTTAAAATGGGGATGAGGGATTTCCCTGGCAGTCCAGTGGTTAAGACTTGCCCTTCCAGTGCGGCGAGTGCGGGTTCGACCTTGGTCAGGGAGCTAAGATCCCACTTGCCTCACAGTCAAGAAACCAGAACATAAACAACAGAAGCAACACTGTAACAAATTCAATAAAGGTTTTATAAATGGTCCACATAAAAAATATTTTAAAAATAAATAAATGGGGATAATAGAACCCTGGTTGTTCTGAGGATTAAATGAGTGCATGTGTGAAAGGTACTGTGTGGCACATAGAAAGAGCTCAGAAAATGTTTTTGAGATTTCTGATTGGGGGAAGGTAGCAGGAAACTCTTTGTGAAAATACACTGGTGTGAAAGCTGGGGGATCTGGGTGCCAAGTTTGGGTCTACTATCAACTAATTTGTGTGAACCTGGGCCTCAGTTTTATACTAATACTGTTACTATCAACAGCAATGTACATTTTTTGAGTACTTCCTATCACCCAGGAACTTTACATGTTTGATTTCATCAGACTTCAGAACATCCCTCTGAGGTAGATACTATTATTATTTCCCTTCTCCAGGTGAGCAAACAGAGGGCTTACAGAGCTGTAGCAGCTTGCCCAAGGCCACACAGCTTCTGTGTTCCAGCAGAGTGGTGTGTAGGCTGACCTGGGCTGATGCCCACTGCACCTCCTACCTCAGTAAGGTCTTCTCTTGCTTTGCTGGACTGTGACGCTGGGCATTGAGTTGCTTGCTGGGAGCTAACAGTTCTGGTTAGAGAAGTGGTTCTGATGAACTTTGGGGCTACAGAGTTGGCCTACCCACTTTTTCGTCTGTAAAATGGAACCAAGAATAACACAGTGCCTTCTGCCTTTGAGGGTTTTCTTTCGCGCTTTCTTCATAGGTCTTCTCTAGATCTTCCTACCTCATTTTCTTTTCTCTTTCCAGACACCTCACTCACGAGATCACGGTGAGGATCACAGCATGGAGGTGGGAGGTCTCTGGGATGTTTAAACAGCTCCAGGTCTCTAAGCCAGATGGCACAGGAAGAGGAAAAAGAGGGACGTTCTGGGGAAAGAAATATGACTTGGATTACACTAAAGGATATGAGTGGGAACTTTTAGAGAATGGTGACGTGTGCACAAGATCCCAGAGGGAACACACGGAGCATACACGCGTGCATCCTCACACAGACTCACTGTCTGAAACGCCCTGGCGGCCCATGTTCCGGGGAAGACAAGGAAGTCATTAAATTATCCAGCTGTTCTGTCTAAATATGGTGTACATCTGGTGGCCTGGAAACCCCTGGGTGACTTTTCAGTTTATATTCACTGTCTTGCTGTCTGCACCCAAGCTCAGGGCTCTAGATGAAAGAGGGAAGGAGAAAAAGAGAAATGGGTGGATTGGAGGCAAAGGGTTGGTGAGAGGAAGAAGCAGAGAGAGAGAGAGGGAAATTGAAGGACAAAGACAAACAGAGACTTTGAGGGTGGACTGGAGGCAAGGAGTGGGTGAGAGGAAAAAGCAGAGAGAGAAACAGAGATTTGCTTAGAGACAGACACAAACACACAAAGACAGAAAGAGAGACATATGGATAGATAGACGGGTAGTGGGAGGAAGAGAGGAAAAGGAAGAGGAAGCTCAAATAAGGAGATGGAGAGAGATAAACAGAGAGAGTGATGGAGAAAGAGAAATTCATATAGAGACGGAGACACAAACAAAGGAAGTGGTAGAACGATAGATAAGATAGACTCAGGTAGAGAAAGCCTGACACAAACACACAGAGTAAGATGGAGAAATTGACAGAGTGAAAGCAAGAAGTCCACATACAGAGATGGAGAGGAAGAAACACAGACATAGATAAACACGTGCATGTGTGCACACACAGAGAGAAATATCAAAGAGACAGTTCCCATAAGAGATGGGCGGTCAGTCCACTGGGAAAGAGGGGGACAAAGGGAAAGACAGACAGAGAGATTGGGACCAAGAGAGACAAATACTCACACAGAGCTGGGAAGATAAAGAGACTGAGAACGGGAGAGAAACAGAAAGGAAAAGGCAAAGAAACCGAGATCCATGCAGAGAAAGAAAATAAACCATTCAAACAAAAAGAGCCATCCGGAGTTTCTGTTCTGCCAAAAAATGCTGGGAGTCAGAGTGTGTTGTGTTAGGATTTACTGCAAAATATTAATCTTTTCAGAGGAAAGAGTGGGCATTAAAAATGTTTTTGATATAAATAATTGCTCTCCTAAAGGGGAATTATTTTATTAATTTTTTTCTTTTCTCTTAACATCAGAACGTTCTTAGGAGCACCAAAAACAGCATTTGAGGGTTTATCTACTTTCCACAAACATCTAGCATCAGCAGTTTCTTCTTAACTAGAGAAAAAAGAAAGTTTCCAGAGAAGAATGAGACTTGATGAGTGCTGTGGGGTGCAGAGCAGACTGCCATGTAGAAAGTTTTAGAGCAGGGAAGGAAGGAAATCCCCTTGCACCTTCTCATATAGTGGCTTCCCAGAGGGCTGTGTAAAAAGCAGTTCTGAGGCCCGGTCTCAGGGAGAAAGAACGCTATAATCTATTGCTGACGTCTGCCACCGTCAGGGAGGGGCAGACCAGGTGGCGTTCGCCATACATTCGCTATTTCTTTACCAGAATCTAGTCCTTGCTTGGAACACTGGCCCAGTCTGGGATAAGAGGACAAGGGGAAACCCCAAAACCACATGTCTAAGTACATGAAAAGTTAGAAAACGGCGAGGGAGAGGACTTCCCTGGTGGTCTCTCTGTGTCTGTTAGTCGCTTAGTCGTGTCCGACTCTTTGCGACCCCTTGGACTGAGGACCTCCAGGCTCCTCAGTCCATGGAATTCCCCAGGCAAGAATACTGGAGTGGGCTGCCATTCCCTTCTCCAGGGGATCTTCCCTACCTAGGGATCGAACCCAGGTCTCCTGCATTGCTGGCAGATTCTTCACCATCCGCAGGAAAGCCCTGGTTAAGAATCTGCCTTCCCACAGGGGACTCGGGTTCTATTGCAGGTTCGGGAACGAAGATCGCACGCACCGCTGGGCAACTGAGCCCGCACTGCACATGCGCACACACCACACTCACTGAGCCTGCGGCGCCACAGCTGTTGAGCACGTGTCCTGCAAATAGCCCGAGGAAGAGCCCCTGCGGGCAACTAAGACCCAACGCAACCCAAAATGACTGACTAAATTTATATGTATATATATATTTAAAGGTAAAGGAAGACTGAGGAGCCCTGGGTGAGGGAGGGTGTGTGGGAACCCTGGGTGAGGAGCTCTGACTGAGGGAGGGTGTGTCCTGACTTGAGGGAGGGTGTGAAGGAGCCTTCGCACCAAAAAAGAAGAAAAAAGGAAGGATAAAAAGTAAAAAGAAATCAAGTTGCCTCCATAGCCTGTCCTACGTTCTTGCTCATGGCCCTGGCAGCCCAGCCCCTGGGATTTCCGTGGCTGCCCACAGACTGAAGGAGCTGAATTCCTTCCTGGGCCAACCTTGTCACAGCTGCCCAGACTGGTAGCTAGATTTTCAGGGTAGGGGAGGGTAACAGCTGAGCCAGGCCTAAGATTCCCAGCTGATGACTGTAGCTATGTTGAGACTTCCCAGGGAGTCTACCTCAGGATTTACAATGGGTTTTAAGTACCTCCAAAATTATAGTTCCCTATTAAAGGAACAGGAGGAAGAATAGTTAGTTATCTGGGGAACGTGGTTCAAGACACCAGTTTTGTGTCATTTGAGGAAGCCAGCTTTAAACTGTCCTCACTGCCCAATTCAATTCTGGGACATAGTACATGCTCAGTAAATATTTGGTCATAAATGGAATTAATTCTTTAAATATACTTTTTTGTATATGAGCGCACTGAGTCAGTGATTCCTCCCAAAAGTGCGGGGCCTGGGAGTGGTAGGAGGGGGCAGCTGGTGTTTCTGTTTTATAAGTGTGCTGGCAAGTGACATTTGAACCATGACTGAGGGAAGTAAGGGAGCCAGTCATCAGGTTATCTGAGGAACTATATTTCATGCAGTGAGAAGAGCCAGTGCAAAGATTCAGAGACAGGACTGTGCCTGGCATGTCTGAGGAACAATGAGGAAGCTGTTGTGCTCTGAGTGATGCAAAGAGCCAGAGCAACGGGTTTTGTGGCCAGAGGGCCTCATGGCAATGTTAAGGGCTTTGGCTTTGGCTCTGGCTCTGAGCAAGATGCGGGCTCTTAGAGTTCAGAGTCCAGAACAGACTTACATTATAAGAGGTTCCCTTTCACCACTGAGTTGAGAACAGACCAGGTAGAGCAGAGGTACCAGTGAGGTGGCCGTGGCCTAGTGTGGGTGAGAGGTGATGGTGGCTGGGCCAGTAGCATGGATTTGGGGAGAAATGCTCAAGTTCTGGATATCTGTTGGAGGCAAACGATGACAAAATTTACTAACTAATTGGATTTGGGATTTGAAAGAACGAGAACATCAAGGATGATGCAAAGTTTTGGCCTGAGCAGTTAGAAGGATGGAGCTGCCCCCATTCCCTGAGTGCAGGTTAGACCATGGAAGGAACTGGTTTAGGGCAACAGATGAGTTCAGTGTCAGACATGAATTCTGGGGTGAGATGATGGAATCCAATTACAGGCAATACTGCATCAGGTGGTTGCCTTTTCTTGTTTTGCTCTTGGTGGAGCCTTTTAGCTTCTTTTCTATATTTTAATTCTTTTTCTTCTCTTTGCAAATAGATTTTCTCTGAATGTTTGTCAGTGTGCTTCAGCCAGCATGGGAACACCAAACCCTTTCTACTGCTACTTGAGCAGCTTTGGCCTCTGTCTCTTAGTTTATGGTTTAGAGCAGCATTTTTCAAATTGTGTGCCAAGGCACCCTGAAGTGGTGGCCACATCACTCCAGTCTTTGCCTCAAGGAGCTCATGGTTGGATGAGTGAGTTGGACAGGTGAGTCAAGACCAACAGAGGCAACTCTGAAGTGTTTCTAGAGCATTTGACCCAGCCTGGAGAGGTCAAGGGAGGCATCCAGGAGGAAGTGACATTTCAGTTGAGACTTAAATGACTAGAAGAACTTAGGTAGGTGGGTGGGAGGAGTTGAGGAAGTGGGAGAGGGCATCTCAGGAAGAGAGAACAGGAAAGTAAAGTCCTGAAGGTGAGAAACAGAATGACGCACAGGGGAGCATAAGCAGTTTGATGTGGCTGGAAGGAAGGGCGGAGGCAGTTAAAGACGTGAAAGGCTTTGTGTGCTAAACTAAAGAGTTGGAAATAAAATGTGAATTTAAAGGTATATATATTTTAAAAAGATTTATAATTGTGTGCTTGCTGTAAAATATTCAGATATATGTTAGAAATCAAAGCCCACATAATCCCAGCCATTCCAGGAGAAGATATCTAATAATATTTGGGCATATGTCTTTTTTTCCTTTTAAAAGATTGAGATATAGCTATATACAGGAATATGTACAATTCTTAAGTACAGATTAGTGAGTTTTTACCCATCTTCATACTGATCATCACTAAGATCAAGATATAGAACCAGCAAATTTGGAGTCTTTCTAGATTTTTTCTGTTTATTGGGTAATAACTATATATACATGTGTATATGCTAATGTATATGATATATAAATGAATATGCTGATATGCAATATAATTTTATGTATATATAAATATGTATGTACTTATAGCACAGACATATATAATAATTTATGTAAATATGACTACAATCTGCAGTAGAATTCATTTATGTATAATTATCAAAAATAGGATCTTTCTTGACTAAATATTCTGTGATATTCTTTTTTTGCTTAATGTGGACATTTTTCTGTATCAGTACATAAAGATCAAGGGAGAAAGCATTTGGTTTATTCATGCATTTATTCATTTACTCACTCATTCAACAAATATTCTTATCTTCAGGTTGTACAATATATTTAACTATGTTTCACTGAAGGGATTTAAACAGAGAAGGGTTATAAAGAGGAACAATGGAACTGACTTTAGTTTTTAGATAGATCATTCTAGAAAAAGTTTTTTTCATTTTTTTCATTTTTCTTCTCAAATATTAACCATTTATTTTTGAATAGATAGTAATTCAGTATTCAAGTAATTCAATATTCAAAAGAGGCAAAGGACATTTTAGTGAAAAGATTTCCTTCCTTCACACCCCTCAAGCCCTCATTTCCAGTCTGGAGAGAAAACGATCACCACTAACTTCTTTTATTTATTTGGCTGTGTCAGGTCTTAATTATGGCACGTGGGATCTTTAGTTGTGGCATGTGGGATCTAGTTCCCTGACCAGGGTTTGAACCCAGGCCCCCTGCATTGAGAGAGTGGAGTCAGCCCCTGGACCACCAGGGAAGTCCCAATCAGTAACCTCAGTAACCATCAGCATGCTTCCAGAGATAGTGACTAGATATATGAGCAGACATATGTACGTGTTTTTTTAAAAATCCTTTAAAAATTCATCTTTTCATACTCAACAGTATCTCTTAGAGACCATTCTAAGAGATAAGGAGCATCCTCATTCTTCATGTGACTGCACAGTTTTCTATTGAAGGAAAAGACAACTGCTGTTTTCAAATCTTGCCCAGGAGCCTGATATCTTTTAGTCCCTGCCAAACTTCTCTCTGTCCCTGGCCAGCAGACACCTAGGCTGACCGGATGGGAGGCAGGGCTCTGAGACCTGGAGGTATTTTTTGGCCTGACCTGAAGTCTCAGAAGCTGGACCTGGAAGGCCCTTGGAAGAGGTCTTGTAGCCCTGAGGCTCTTCCCATTCTCTCTGTTATTTTAATAAGCTCTCTTGGCTTGTTTATGGTCCTGTCTCCCTTGTTCCTGTGGCCAAGTGGGTCAGCATTTGGCCTGAGGGTCCTCCCGCCCACTTCTGTTCTTGATTTCTCTCCCATGAGGGCATCCAGCTGTTCCACAGCTGTCTCAGCGCCACCCCACCCCCAGCTTACATCCACATTTTCTAGCAGACAGAGCCACCCTTGGTCATGGGATGAAAGCACTCATTTAATGAGTACCTGCTGTATGCCAGGTTGTCTGGTAGGCTTTTACAAGTTAGTCCATAATAGTCCTACCCTGTATACCACTTTATGGATGAGGAAACAGGCTTGGTTAGGAAAGGCTGGAGCTAGGTAATGGTGAAGTCTGAATTGGAACCCATCAACACCAGACATCTTGGTTTCCCTTGTACCCTGGGGCTCCCTAATTCATTAAGCAGTAAGCACTCAATAAATATGTGCTGACTAAATGAATGAGTGAATCTGAGAGAAATTTCCTGAGCAGGTGCTGTTTGTCAGTCACTGGACTAGGGGCTGGAGATGGAGCAGTGAACCAGAGAGCCTTCTTGGAGTGAAGTTCAAGGGGGAAGACAATCAAGCAAGCAAAAGTAAGAGAGTTGGGTAGTAATAGGAACAATGGAGGAAAGATGACAAAATGAGGAAGACAAACCAGGGTTGATGAAGTGGGCCAGCTGTACATAAGGACAGGACAGGTTGTATGGAGGTGACCTTTGGACTGAGATCTGAATGGCAAGAAAGGTCCAGCTACACAATAGGTGGTAGGGAGGAGAGGATTCCAGGCAGAGAAAACAGCATGTGCAAAGGCCCTGAGATTGGATCAAGCTTGATGTGTTCAGTGATCAGAACAAATGCTAGTATGGCTAGAGCAGAGTACAAGGGAGTATGGGAGGAGCTGAAGTTCAAGATTCAGGCAGGGGCCAGATCATACAGGGGCTTGTCAGTGACATAATGGCTTGGAAAGCTTACGTAGGGAAGTAATGTTTTCTCAGGTTACTATGTGGAGAATAGACTGTGAGGTTGCAGGAGAGGAAGCAGGGAGCATGGTGAGAAGGTGACTGTGGTCCCTGGCCTGAGATGGCAGTGACATGGACCATCAAGGTGGGAGTCATGCAGACATAGATAAGAAAATACACTGGGGATACATTTAGTAAGGAAAGTCAACAAAATTTGCTGATGAGTTATAGTCGGGTGATGGGGGAAAGAGAAGAATCAAAGATAATTCCTTGGTTTCTGGCTTGAGCAACTGGGTGGGTGATGATGGAACTTTTTATTGAGATGGGGGAGGAGTTGATGTCCCTCAGGGCTGTTGGGGAGAGAGGAGGATGAAGTAGAGATCCATTTTAGACACAGGAAGTTTGCTATGCCCATTAGACATCCCAGTGTATGTATCAGTGAGCAGCTGTATAATGAGTCTGGGACTCAGGGGAGAAGGCAGAGCAGGAGACCGATGAGTCATCATAAGAAGGGTGTTCCAGCCACAGTTCTGGGTGAGAGTGTGTGAGGAGCAAGTGAAGACAGAACCCTCATCAGGAGATGGGAGATGATGAGGATGCATGTTACCAGGGTGGGAGACTGCCTTCCAGAATGATGACCGGGACATTCAGCTACTCAGTCTCAAACCCAGAGGGACCCTGAGAAGCCCTGGCTGGGGTCACTGCAGTTTTCTGGAAGCTGGATCTTAGGTGCTGTCCACACAGCCTTTGATCTGCTCCAGTGCCGACAATCTGAAGGCCCTAGACAGCATTACCTGGAATTGCTGTTTACCTAACACCTTCCTCCAAGAACTTCAAAAGCCTGATTGGGGTCCCCAGGGAGCCTCCATTCTTCCCTTGGGGACTTTACCAGAATGCAGGCCAGGCAACTGAGACAGAAAGTACCTGGTCTACGGTCACAAGGACTAGGGTGGAGCTGCCTGCAGAATTGGGGAAGCAAACCCCTCATTCACCCATGTCCACATTGATTGGGTTTCTCATGAAGCTTTTGTTTTGCCAAGTGGAATATGAAAACAAAATAGAACTTATCAGAATAATAAAGATATTTAGCAGGGAAGGATTGGAAGAAGACGTTCTGAACCATAGAGCTTAAGGACAGAGAAGTTTAATACAAAGTTTGATAACATTTGGCTTGTAATATGTGATATAGTGAGCTTCCCAGGTGGAGCTAGTGGTAAAGAACCTGCCTGCCAATGCGAGAGACATAAGAGATGCAGGTTCAATCCCGGGATCAGAAGAGTCTCTGGAGGAGAGCACAGCAACCCACCCCAGTATTCTTGCCTGGAGAATCCTGTGGACCGAGGAGCCTGGCAATCTACAGTCCATAGGGTCACAAAGAATTAGACATGACTGAAGCAACTTATCACACATGCATGCTTATGATATAATACCATCCTTGGTCTCTGCTTGGAAACTTCAGCAGAATTTGCTGTACATCAACGCTTTGGGAGTTAAATTTGTGGTTTGGTGATGGATCAATGTGCTGAAACAGGTTTCTGGAAAGTCCTGGGGTCTGAACCATGTATGGCTTATGTTGGGAGTAGCTTTAAGGAGACTGAGGAATACCATGGAATGTTCCTGCTCCAAACTGGAACTCTGGAAGGTCAGGGAACACACGTGACTCGATTCTGTGTCCCCAGTCACCCACTATGTGAGAATAAAGTAGGGGATCAGGAATTGTTGTGGAATGAAGGAATCAAGGGAGGAGAAGTTGAGTGAGTGAGTGAAGTATAAAGAAGGTATGCATATGAGAGGGAAGATAAGTGGACTGACACTAACAAGAAAAACAAAAATTAAAAATCTAACAGTATCAGGTTCTAGTAGCCAGTCTCAAGATGGCCCCCAGTAATTTTGCCTTCTGATACTCACACTGGTATTCATTTTCTACTGCTGTGTAACAAATTACCATAAATTTAGCAGCTTAAAACAGCACCTGTTTATTCTCACAGTTTCTGTAGGTCAGAAGATCTGTTTTCAGGGCTTCCCAAAGCTGAAATCGGGTGTCAGTGGGGCTGTGATCTCATCTCAGGCTCAGAGTCCTCTTCTGAGTTCATGGGTCATTGGCAGAATTTATTTCCTTCTGGTTGTCTAATGGAGGTGCTCATATTCTTGCTAGCTGTTGACTGGGCAACACTATTAGCTCCTAGAGGCTGTTCTCAGCTCTTTGCTAAATGGCCTTCTCCATAGGCAGTTCGCACATATTTATTTACTTCTTCAAAGCCAGCAAGAGAAATCTTTTTTGCCTTTCGTTTTCTTTTTTGCTTTAAATCTTCCTGATCTCTTTTTAGGGCTTATCTGATTAGTTCAGGGCACTCAGGATATTTTCCCTTTTGATTAACTCAGAGTCAACTGATGAGGGGCCTTAACTACATCTACAAAATCTCTTCTGCCAGATAGCATCACATAACCATGAGAGTGACAGCCCATTATATTCATAAATCTCACTCACACCCAAGGGAGGGAAGATTCTACTGGGCAGATACACCTGGAAGTAGGAGTCTTGGGGGCGATTTTAGGATTCTGCCTATCACCGATATCCTTGTACAGATCTCTCCCACATTGAATAGGAATAACCTGTGTAACTAGAAGATTATTGCAAAAATGTTGGTGTGTGAATTCTAAAACTAGGTCATAAAAGATATGGCTTCTACCTTGTGCTCTTGCTCTCTTTCATGGATTGTTCTTTTTGAGGGAATCAGCTGCTATGTTAGGATGCTCAAGCATCCTCAGATATCATAAGCATGGACAAAGAATGCTTGGACATGAATTTGAGCAAACCCTTGGAGAGAGTGGAGAACAGAGGAGGCTGGTGCTACATCCATGCGGTCACAAAGAGTTGGACATGATTTAGCGATTGAACAACAAATAACAATGCACAAAGAAAGAAAGAATTTGTTAAAAGCACATGGAGATGTCTGTCATTTGGCATCCAAGGCTGTCAGAGAGCAACCTGTAGTCCTAAACATGCTCTTTCCTGATTAACATCATTCAGCACATCTCCCCGTTTCTTAGATGTTAAAATAACAGTTGTGTCTGAATGCAATAAAGGTTCATGGGTGGTGCTGCTGTCAGCATTGGAGATGAACATTCTAGTTCTGGTTCTAGTGGAGGGATAATTTGAAAATTGGAAGCATTCCGATAAGAGCAAATATTGGGCTGGCCAAAAAGTTTCCTCATATTTTTCCAGAACATCTTTTTTTTTTTTTAAGTATTGAATTTGTTACAGTATTGCTTCTGCTTCTTTGGGGGCAGGGGCGGCTGTGAGGCATGAGGGATCTTAGCTCCCCAAGCCAGGGATCAAAACAGAACCCCTTGCACTGGAAGGTGAAGTCTTAACCACTAGACCACAAAGGAAGTCCCTCCAGAATATCTTAGGGGAAAAATCCAAATGAACTTTTTGGCCAACTC
This sequence comes from Oryx dammah, assembly GCF_014754425.2. NCBI lineage: Eukaryota > Metazoa > Chordata > Mammalia > Artiodactyla > Bovidae > Oryx > Oryx dammah. The sequence goes on from NW_024070196.1 coordinate 53,985,300, forward strand.
AATATACTATATTATCTTGCTAAATCCTTCCTCCTTGATAGCATAAATGTGTAAGGCTTCTCCTTGCATTCCAGTTTGTGGTTCTGGATGTATTCACACATTAGTGCAGTCTTTGCAAGCAAGGTGCATGGCTGTTATGGGGTACAAAGTCTAAAATGCCAGCCCCCCGCTCCCCCCACCTAATTCTCACCTTCTGGCATTCACACTCCTGTGTCATCTTCTCCCCTCTTGAGTAGGCAGGATCTGTGACTTGCTTTTAACCAATAGAATACAGCCAGGCTGATAGGATTTCACATCTGTGATTACCTTGCATAAGATGTAACTACTGTCTTGCTTGCAGACTCTCCCTGTTGACTCTTCTTTGCTGGCTTTCATGAAGTAAGCCACCATATGGAGAGACTCACATGGCAAGAAACTGAGGATGGTTTCCAGCCAACAGCCAGGAAGGAGCTGAGATTCTCTTCTCAGTCTGGCAGCCCATAAAGAATTGAGTCCTGAACCACCACATGAATTTGGAAGTAGTTCCTTCCCCATCTGAATCTCAGCTGAGACCCCAGCCCTGACTGACATCTTTACTGCAGTTTAAGAGGTGAACTGAATCTGAATTCTTTTTTTTTTTAATGCGTGATTTTACTTCCCTGACCAGGCATCAATCTGTGCCCTCTGCACTGGGATCTTGAAGTCTTAACCATTGGACTGCCAGGGAAGTCCCTGAGTCTGGACTCTTGACCATAGAAATTGTCGGATAGTAAATCTGTCTTGTTTTAAACTGCTAAATTTGTGGTAATTTTCTGTACAGCAATATGTAACTAACACAGCAGCAGAGGATCATTTTGAAATAGTAGAGATTCACATCACTCTTAAATTTGAATATACATAGATCTAGATGTAAAATGCATGAAGTGTGCTATGTTTCTTTACATTAACTGTCAGACATTTGAACTCTAGGATTGTTAGCAGTTTTATTTTTTGCTGCTTCTTTTTTAAATTCATTTTTGTTGGTGTTTAGTTGCTTTACAGCGTTGTGTTAGTTTCTGCTGCAGCAAAGTGAATCAGCTATACGTATACATATATCCCCTCTTTTACAGATTTCCTTCCCATTTATTTATTTTTAATTAATTAATTTATTAATTTTAATTGGAGGCTAATTCCTTTACAAAAATATGGAATGCTTCATGAATTTGTGTGTCATCCTTGTGCAGGGGCCATGCTAATCTTCTCTGTATTATTCCAATTTTAGTATATGTGCTGCCAAAGCAAGCACTTATTTTCTTAATATTTATTGGAATTAGATTTAAAAATTAACATCTCTAGCTTTATTGAAACAGTTTATCTTAAAATGTTACTTTAATTGTGTCATTTGTATTTTGCCTTTTGATTTTAAAAGATAATTAAATTATTTAATTTTAAAAGAAAAAACATAAGTAAAATATTCTAGAAGAATAACTTCAGAAAATATCTAAAATATTTTTAATTTGCTAATTAAAAAATTTTTAATTTACACTTTTTATGAAAATGTATTCAAGTTTTGTGTCCTTTGATCTATAACTTCAATTTATTTTTTATTCCTTTAGGTCATTACTGCCAATAGCACACAATTACATAAAAATCTTGATTATGACAACAGGGTGAAGGACTTCCCTGGTGGTCCAGTGGTTAAGACTCTGCACTACCACTGCAAGGGGCCTGGGTTTGATCCCCAGCTGGGGAACTAAGATCCTGCATGCTAAGTGGCATGGCCAGAAAAAAGAAAAAAAACCGGTGTGAGTGATTTTGCTAAAATGAAGGCAAGAAAAACAAATTTTATAGAATAAATACATAGAAATTTCTTAATTATACTTTTTAAAAGTTACTCATTTAGATATCACTGTTACATCAATACAACATAATTTAGTTCCATCATCTTTGGTATTTTGCCAATTTTCAGACATATAAAAAACATAGCTTTACATATATATTTTGACTATTTTAATGAAGGTATATTTTTTAAAATAAGAGGTTAGAGCATGTTTTATTTGACAAATTTGTGAGCTTGGTTTTTACGATGAAGACTTTTAGACACATGGCCTGTGGGCCTCCATTTGTACTCTTGTCCTGGGTGCTCTGTCAGGGTAGGTAACCTACCCAAGGTTACCCAGCTGGTAAATAGGGCCGAGATTCAAACTTCCACCTGTTTGCACTCCAAGGTCTGGGCTGTGTGACATGTGACCTGCCCTGGGTCAGCTTCTCCAATGGAGGGAGCCCTGAATGTCTCCGAAGCTGGGATACTCTGTGTGCTCAAGGGCAGAAGAGGCTACAGACTTTGTGGGTTCCAATGCAAAATGAAAATGCATTATAATTATAGTTAATACATTATTAAGAATTCCAAGATGCTGAGAGTAGAGCACTGAAGTAAGCAGGAGGTCTTTCTAAGTGCAAGGTATGTGCAACTGCGTGGTCAGGGGGCTTTGAAGGTGGTGACACCCAGTCCCCCTCTTCCACTTAAAGTAGGTATGCTTGGGTTTGGTGGAAAGAAAGGTCAAGAGATAATGGGAAAGATGAGGACCCTCTATTTATAGCACTTTCGTTTTAAAAAGCAGTTTATTTAAATAAAAATGTGAGTCATTCAAAGGAAAAAATAAGGAAGTAAAAGCATATGTGATATGTAGATATGGAAAAATGTGATGAGTTATTTAAATGACGGGGTTGGGAAATTGCTGTGTGAGTGTGTATGTCTACAAGTATGTAATTGTGAGTGTGTGTGGATGAGTCTATATATGAATCTTTGTATCACTAAAAATGAGTGTGAGTGTATGTCTGACTGTGGGTGTGTGATACGTTTGTAGAAGTGGATGTATGTCTAACCATGTGTAGGATTGTGTGAATGTATATAGGGGAATCTGTGTAGATGTGTGCACACAAACCTTTCTTATCTTGGACTTCTATTAAGAAGAATGTGAAATTGTGAGCTTGCTAACATTGGATGCATTTCTAATATCTTGTGTGTATATATATATATATATATATATATGTCAGCTGTCACTACAATAATGCTGTGTAACAGTGAACAGGGAAATGGGGAAAGACTGCTAATGTATTGAATATGCAATTTTTGGGGGGAGTGATGAAAATGTTCTAAAATTGATTATAGAGATGGCTGCATGACTGTGAATCTGCCAAAAAAAATTGGATGGTATTATTTAAGTGGATGAATTTTATGGTATGTGAATCGTGTTTCAATTTAGTTATTAAAAGCCATCTTGTTTGTTAGTCTAGAGTGAACTGTAGCTCTGCTGGAATCATCTGGGGCTTGGCATCTGGTTGCTGATGAGTTCAAGCATATTCCACTTGCTTCTTCTATGTGTCTTTCACCCTCTTTGACTCCACAACAGCTCAGGTATGTTCCTTTCATGGTGAATAGCTGAAGCACAAGGGGGCAAGCAGATACATGGAAGGTTTCCTAACAGCTTGGCTCAGAACTAGCACATCACTTCTGTCCACATTCTGTTGGCTGAAAAAAATATCCTATGGTCAAGTCCAAGTACAACATCCACAGGACAGGGAAATATACTTGCCTCACTCTCAAGCCCTTCAAGGTCATATGCGGGAGGGAGTGAAGACTTGAGAAGGATAATCCAGTCTACCACAGCATAATATGTTGCATAATATGTTGCTCATGACCCTTTGGAGATCCAGTGAAACAGGTCATAGCCCCAAAGGCAACCTCAAGTCTCCCCAAAGTTTCCGCCTGTTCCTGTATTTTATTTCCTAATGCTTCTCTCTTCCCTGTGCTACTCCCTGACTCAGGGCTCTTGTGTCTATGTGAGCTTTATTTTTTACTTTTTAAAATTAACTTCTCTTTTTTGTTTTCCCCCGACTTCTTGTTAATTGGAAAGTGAAAGTGAAAGTCACTCAGTTGTGTCTGATTCTTGGGACCCCATGGACTGTAGCCTGCCAGGCTCCTCTGTCCATGGGGTTCTCCAGGCAAAAATACTAGAGTGGGTTGCCATTTCCTCATCTAGAGGATCTTCCTGACCCAGGAATTGAACCTGAGTCTCCTGCATTGCAGGCAGATTCCTTAGCAAGTGAGCTGTGGGGGAAGCCTCACTTATTTGGGTCTTAGTTGCAGCATGCAGGTTCTTTTAGATGTGGCATGTGAACTCAAACTGTTAATTGTGGCATGTGGGCTCTAGTTCCCTGACTAGATATTAAACCTGGGCCCCCCTGTGTTGGGAATGTGGAGTCTTAGCTACTGGACCATCACGGAAGTCCCTATGTGAGCTTTCTTGCTTCCACCCTGAGTCAAACCCAGATAAGAAACCTAGCCTCATCACTGTTTTTAAAAAGGAATGCCCTTAGTGCATTTTAGCAGCTTTTCTGAAGATATCAAGGCTTATGGAGAAAGATCCCATGACTTTTTGCACAACCTCTGTATTTATGGGTCCACTCACCTTCCCTTCTGCCTGGAGACTGCAGGGCACTTCCTAAAGGAAGTGACGTTTGATCAGATCTTGAAAACTTAGGAAGAGGTGGGCACTAGACAATGATGGGAAAGAACATTCCAGGGAGAGGGAACAGCAGGGGTAAAGTGAGAAAATGTCTAGAATAGTTGAGAAAAGGCAAGTGCAGTTGACCCTTGAACAGCATGGGCATTAGGGGTGTCCACATCTACAGCACACAGTTGAAAAATCTGCCTATAACTTCACAGTGAGCCCTCCAAATTTCTGGTTTTGCACCTGCAGATTCAACCAACCTCGGATCACGTAGCCATTGTAGTACATATTTATTGGAAAAATCGCATGTAAGTGGACCCTCATAGTTCAAACCTGTTTTGTTCAGGGGTCAACTGTAGTCACCATGGCTGGAGTGGAAGGTATGAGCTGGGGAGTGCTGGTGGGTGAGGCTGAGTGTCCCACTGGTCCATGAAGTGGCTTATACTGGGTCCATCTGGGTTAGAACTCCTTTTCCAAAATTACCTTCCTTGTATAATTCTGGGTTAGCGTTGACCACAAGAGAAATTTGTGTCCGTTTTGGAAGATGGATGTGAAATTAGCCATGTTTTCATGCTCTGAAGGTCACCTCAGGGCCCTAGGCACTGTAGACACCAGGGCCAATCAGTCCTCTCAGTTCCTGTGGCTCCGGCTTCATCCTCCCAGGTTCCACCTTGTCCCTGCTCTCATTCATACCCAGGGCTCCTCCTTGACAACTTATCTAAGGGACAGGATCATTGAACAGATTCCTCCACCAGCTCCCACCGTTATACCCAGTCTCATCCCTGTAATCCTTTCTTCCTAGTGGTTTTCTGACTGAACCCTGACTGATACAGGATCATAAAGACCTGTGTGGGCCACTCTGAGGAGTTTGAGCTCCATTTTAAAAACAGCTTTTCTCAAATATCATTTGTTTGAGGGCCACTGTGGCAGAGGTAATGCTCAATGCTCACCAAACCTCCTTCCCAAGCTTATGGCAACATCTCCAACTTCTCATGCAGCTAGGTGGGACCAGGGTACAAATTCTAGCCAGCAGAACGTGGGCTGAAGTGAAGTATGTATGTTCAGGCCTGGGCCCCACATCCTTCCATGTGACACTGCAGATGGGCTCTTGTTTCTCTAATCTGCCAGCTGAGTGCAGCAGGTCTGATGGTGGACTTCAAGGCCTGAAGGGTTTCAGAGCCATTAGCTGGAGGGAACCTGGGTCCCTGAATGGCTCCCTGGAGCAGAGGCCCCCACGGCCCTGCAATGGGTTGTGACTTCAGATACAGAACTTTATTTTGTAAAGCCAGTGGGTTTAAAATTGTTTGCTAGAGGGGGTTGTTGCTGTTGTTTAGTTGCTAAGTTGTGTCTGACTCTTGCGTCCCCACAGACTGTAGCCACCAGGCTCTTCTATCCATGGGATTTCCCAGGCAAGAATATTGGAGTGGGTTGCCATTTCCTTCTCCAGGGGATCTTCCAGACCCAGAAACTGAACCCATACTCTCCTGCATTGACAGGCAGATTTTCTTTCACCACTGAGCCACCAGGAAAGCCCAGAGAGGGTAGCCAATCTTAACAAGACACCCACCTTCACAGTTTAAGCCATAATCTTTTATCATCTGTATCATTATAGATTTAATCACTTAAAATTCACTCTTTATGGCCTTAACTTATTTAAAAAGAGAGCTTCGTGTCATTATCCATAAATAGAAAAGCAGCCTCACTCATGGTAGAGAGAATGTAATAGTAAAAACATAAATGCAATGGAAATTAAACCATGATATGAAATTCTTGTTATATCTGGTTCCTGCCAAGGGCTCTAGAGCCCAAAACCTGCTTATATTTTGTTGTAGAGAGATTAATGAATGTTTGATAGGTGTTAAAGATAGGTAAACACCAAATTGAGACTTTCTCTTTAATGTTCTTGAACCACCAGGGATAATCACCACACTCTATAAAACTGCATGAGGCAAAGAAAGCTGAAGAGTTTAAAAACATTTCTTATTATGGAAAATTTCTAACACATGTACATAAATTTAATGAGAATAGTCATATAACCCCCCTTGTGTGCATTACCCAGCCTCAACAGCTATCAACTTTTTGCTATTCTTGTATATCTGTTCTCCCTGCTTCCTTTTTATGATAGAATATTTTAAAATAAATCCCAAACATTATATCATTTCACCCACAAATACTTCAGTGTGTACTTCTAACAATAAAGACTGTTAAAAATTCACACAACACCATTATTGCATTTTAAAAACCAACAATTCCATATTATCATTTAATACTCAGCCTATGTTCAGTTTTTCCCCTAATGACTACAAAAATGAACTTTTGCAGTTGGTTTCTGTTAATATGGATCTGAACAAGGGCATACATTGCATTTGGTTGACATGTCTTTTTTAATCCTGAAGTGGATTGATTATAGTAAATGGCTTCTCTCCACATTCACTGCCTTAGCAATCTGACTTGGCAGCTTCTCCTATTGAGTGGTGAAGTCTATTTCTTGATTCTGAAATCTGGGTTTGATCATGTGTCTTGGTTTGGTCAAGAATGCAACAGAAGGGATGCTGGATGGTTTCTAAGTCTGGGCCTTGGGATGTCTCACATGATTCCACTTATTCTCTTAGATTCCTGTTTCAACCAGGAGAGCAAACTTAAGCAGCTTGTTATGGGGTAACCGTGTTGGGGGGTACTTTCCTGAGTGAGGCCATTCCTGACCAGCTAGTCCACAGCTGACCTGCCAGCTGACCACAGATGCGTGATCAAGCCCAGCCCACATCAGCTGAGCCTAGGCCAGACCAAAAGAACCACCCATCTGACCACAGAACTATGAGAAATAGTACGTTGTTATTTTAAGCCACTATGTTTTAGTGTGGTTTATTACATAACATTATTGTGGCTGATACAAATCTATCAGTTAACTGATACAAATCTACAAAATTTCTGTTCCTTTTCAAAATGTCATTTATGTGCTAAAGACACTAGGTCATTGGTTCTTTATTTTCTGACAGTCTAGATTTTTATATCCCATGTGCCATTATATTACATTCTAGATCATTATATCCCTTGTATCATTTAATGTTAGTTCCTGTATTTTTTATAAACTGGTGGTTGGTTAATCTCTAGGGCTTCTCATATGGCACAGTACAAAGAATCAGCCTACCAGTGCAGGAGACACAGGAGATGCAGGTTTGATCCCTGGGTCAGGAAGCAATCCCTCTTCCCTGGAAGAGGAAATGGCAACCCGCTCCAGTATTCTTGCTTGGAAGATCCCACGGACAGAGGGGCCTGGCAGGCTATAGTCTATGGGGTTGCAAAGAGTCAGATATCACTGAGCGACTGAGCGTGTAAGTGGTTAATCTCGAGGCTGGATTTGATTCAGGTTGGTTGGTTGGTTGGGCAAAGATACTTTGTAGGGATGCTTCCTCTATATCATATCCACAGGCACACAATGTCTGATTATTCCCCTTTTGAGTAATGTTAAGATTGATCAGTGGGAGAAGGCAATGGCACCCCACTCCAGTACTCTTGCCTGGAAAATCCCATGGATGGAGGAGCCTGGTAGGTTGCAGTCCATGGGGTCGCTAACAGTCGGACACGACTGAGCGACTTCACTTTCATTTTTACTTTCATGCTTTGGGGAAGGAAATGGCAACCCACTCCAGTGTTCTTGCCTGGAGAATCCCAGGGACAGGGGAGCCTGGTGGGCTGCCGTCTATGGGGTCGCACAGAGTCAGACACGACTGAAGCGACTTAGCAGCAGCAGCAGCAAGATTGATCAGTGGGTTCAGTGAATAATTTTAGACAAGATTGGGATACCCAGAGAGATTTCCTAGAGGAATCAGGCTTGAGTTGGGCCTCTTTGAAGGGCAAGTGGGATTTGGATAGGGCAAGGGAAGGAAGAAATATTCCAAGTGAAGAGGGAAGGATGTATGCGTGAGTCAGAGAGTGTCCTGAAAATACAGAGCAAAAACTGGTTAATCTTCTCTCATATCAGTTTCCATTGTTATCTTTTGGTCTAAAGGACAGAGCAGGAATCAGATTTTAATCTCAGGTTTTAATTCTAATAGGTGCATGGAGTATTTTGTTGGGGCACCTTGTGAAATCATCCTGCTTAGTGGGAAAGATTGCTGTGATCAACTAGTGATGTCTGGCATGGTGGTATGGTTGCTTGTGAATCTGCCAGAGATCAATGACTCTGCCCCATCTCGGGGACTTTGACATTAGACCCTAGAAGGAAATAAGGGCTGAGTAACATAGCTGAGGAAGGCTTTCTTCTCTCTCCTTGCTATTCTATGGAACTATGCATTCAAATGCTTATATCTTTCTTTTTCTCCTTTGGTTTTCCCTTCTCTTCTTTGCACAGCTATTTGTAAGGCCTCTCCAGACAGCCATTTTGCTTTTTTGCATTTCTTTTCCATGGGGATGGTCTTGATCCCTGTCTCCTGTACAATGTCATGAACCTCCGTCCATAGTTCATCAGGCACTCTATCTAACAGATCTAGTCCCTTAAATCTATTTCTCACTTGCACTGTATAATCATAAGGGATTTGATTTAGGTCATACCTGAATGGTCTAGTGGTTTTCTCTACTTTCTTCAATTTAAGTCTAAATTTGGCAATAAGGAGTTCATGATCTGAGCCACAGTCAGCTCTTGGTCTTGTTTTTGCTGACTGTATAGAGCTTCTCCATCTTTGGCTGCAAAAAATATAATCAGTCTGATTTCGGTGTTGACCATCTGGTGATGTCCATGTGTAGAGTCTTCTCTTGTGTTGTTGGAAGAGGGTGTTTGCTATGACCAGTGCGTTCTTTTGTCAAAACTTAGTCTTTGCCCTGCTTCATTCCGTATTCCAAGGCCAAATTTGCCTGTTACTCCAGGTGTTTCTTGACTTCCTACTTTAGCATTCCAGTCCCCTATAATGAAAAGGACATCTTTTTTGGGTGTTAGTTCTAAAAGGTCTTGAAGGTCTTCATAGAACCGTTCAGCTTCAGCTTCTTCAGCATTACTGGTTGGGGCGTAATCTTGGATTACTGTGATATTGAATGGTTTGCCTTGGAAACGAACAGAGATCATTCTGCCATTTTTGAGATTGCATCCAAGTACTGCATTTCAGACTCTTTTGTTGACCATGATGGCTACTCCATTTCTTCTAAGGGATTCCTGCCCACAGTAGTAGATATAATGGTCATCTGAGTTAAATTCACCCATTCTAGTCCATTTTAGTTCGCTAATTCCTAGATGTTGACGTTCACTCTTGCCGTCTCCTGTTTGACGACTTCCAATTTGCCTTGATTCATGGACATAACATTCCAGGTTCCTATGCAATATTGCTCTTTACAGCATCGGACCTTGCTTCTATCATCAGCGATCAATGCAAAGAAATAGAGGAAAACAACAGAATGGGAAAGACTAGAGATCTCTTCAAGAAAATTAGAGATACCAAGGGAACATTTCATGCAAAGATGGGCTCGATAAAGGACAGAAATGGTATGGACCTAACAGAAGCAGAAGATATTAAGAAGAGGTGGCAAGAATACACAGAAGAACTGTACAAAAAAGATCTTCACTACCCAGATAATCATGATGGTGTGATCACTCACTAGAGCCAGACATCCTGGAATGTGAAGTCAAGTGGGCCTTAGAAAGCATCACTACGAACAAAGCTAGTGGAGGTGATGGAATTCCAGTGGAGCTGTTTGAAATCCTGAAAGATGATGCTGTGAAAGTGCTGCACTCAATATGCCAGCAAATTTGGAAAACTCAGCAGTGGCCACAGAACTAGAAAAGGTCAGTTTTCATTCCAATCCCAAAGAAAGGCATTGCCAAAGAATGCTCAAACTACCACACAATTGCACTCATCTCACATGTTAGTAAAGTAATGCTCAAAATTCTCCAAGCCAGGCTTCAGCAATTTGTGAACTGTGAACTTCCAGATGTTCAAGCTGGTTTTAGAAAAGGCAGAGGTTTTAGAAAAACCCGAGATCAAATTGCCAACATCTGCTGGATCATGGAAAAAGCAAGAGAGTTCCAGAAAAACATCTATTTCTGCTTTATTGACTATGCCAAAGCCTTTGACTGTGTGGATCACAATAAACTGTGGAAAATTCTGAAAGAGATAGGAATACCAGACCACCTGACCTGCCTCTTGAGAAACCTATATGCAAATCAGGAAGCAACAGTTAGAACTGGACATGGTTCCAGACTGGTTCCAAATAGGAAAAGGAGTACGTCAAGGCTGTATTTTGTCACCCTGCTTATTTAACTTGTATGCAGAGTACATCATGAGAAACACTGGGCTTGAAGAGGCACAAGCTGGAATCAAGATTGCCGGGAGAAATATCAATAACCTCAGATATGCAGATGACACCACCCTTATGGCAGAAAGTGATGAGGAACTAAAAAGCCTCTTGATGAAAGTGAAAGAGGAGAGTGAAAAGTTTGGCTTAAAACTCAACATTCAGAAAACTAAGATCATGGCATCTGGTCCCATCACTTCATGGGAAGTAGATGGGGAAACAGTGGAAGCAGTGTCAGACTTTATTTTTTTGGACTCCAGAATCACTGCAGATGGTGACTGCAGCCATGAAACTAAAAGATGCTTACTCCTTGGAAGAAAAGTTATGACCAACCTAGATAGCATATTAAAAAGCAGAGACATTACTTTGCTGACTAAGGTCCGTCTAGTCAAGGCTATGGTTTTTCCTGTGGTCATGTATGGATGTGAGAGTTGGACTGTGAAGAAGGCTGAGTGCCGAAGAATTGATGCTTTTGCACTGTGGTGTTGGAGAAGACTCCTGAGAGTCCCTTGGTCTGCATGGAGATCCAGCCAGTCCATTCTAAAGGAGATCAGTCCTGGGTGTTCATTGGAAGGACTGATGCTAAAGCTGAAACTCCAGTACTTTGGCCACCTCATGCGAAGAATTGACCCTTTGGATGAGACTCTGATGCTGGGAGGGATTGGGGGCATGAGGAGAAGGGGACGACAGAGGATGAGATAGTTGGATGGCATCACTGACTCGATGGACATGAGTTTGAGTAAACTCCAGAAGTTGGTGATAGACAGGGAGGCCTGGAGTGCTGTGATTCATGGGGTCGCAAAGATTCGGACACGACTGAGTGACTGAACTGACTGAGGATACCTGACATGAGCTGTGGTAGTCCTTGTTGGTTGTTTACTAATCTTCATTCACTATTTTGTCTTTGCTAATGGAATCTTCTGGCTAATGAGAAATAAGGGGAAGTCTGGTTCTGGGGCTTCTGCAGAATTTTTTCTTCCTGAATTGAAAGAAATGTGCTGTGAAGCTAAGCTTCCTATTCTTATTTGCAGGTGGTTGTATAAGGATGTGATGCCTGGAGCAAAGGCAGCCATCTTGTGACTATGAGGAGTCATGGCCAACATGTCAAAGATGCTGGAGAACAAATATGGAAAAAACCTGGGTCTTTGAGGAAGGTGTTGAGTCAGAAACAAACTCTGGAACAACCTATTGCCAAGCCTGTTGTTATATAAAAAGTAAACCTCTTACTTAATTCATGTTTGGTCAGGCATTCTTGTACGTACACCTAAGGACAGCCCAAGGATACACTGGTCATCCTTCAGGCTTCATGAGCATAGTTCAGACTAGCGTTTTCAAAGCATGGCTGTGTCATCAAATCAATGTATTGGATTATGACCAACACTTTTAAAAGTGAAGTAACATAGATTATATGGGAATGCACGAGGCAGAGAAAAGATAAATACTGGTTTTGCTGAACTCTTGTTTTCATTATGTGGGTTTGGTTTATTATGAGAACCAGGTTTGGTTCTCCAAAGAAGCAAACTTTGAGACAGAATTTAGTGTTTGGAAGTTTTTATGAGCGAGTATCCATGAGATCAACTCCTGTGGAAGGGAGGGGATAAAAGCAGGAGTGGGCAGAGGGAGAGGTCAAGCTGGGATGGAGTCTAGCAATGACCTTGGCTAACCCCATAAGAAATCTGGGAGTTAAAAGGCTCTTCAGAATTGTCCTGAGTTGGGCAAGATGGCCAGGCTTTTATATGCCCCTCATTGGACATGAACTGCCTCTGGAAACAGATGTGACCTTGGGCAAAGTTGCTCCATGAAGATGAAGCAAGGGACTCAGTCCAAGGGGTTGACAGCTGGAGACTCTGCAATAGAGCCTTCCTGGAAGAGGATGGAGCATTTCTTGTCCGTCATTACGTGTGTGTGTGTGTGTGTTAGAATGAACCAGATTGTGGTGCAAATGCATTCCTTATTGTGGGTCCTGGTCAAAGCAGTTTGCAAGCCTCTGGCAAGTTTGGATTGTGCTTCCACCCGAGTTGTTTTCCTCCTAATTGCCTTCTGGGATATAGTCACTTTTTATGAGGCTCCGCTTGTAAGAAGCAGCTCTGTCTTGGTGAGATGGTGCCCTGGCATATTTGAACACCAATGCTGAGCTGAGCTGTTGGTGCCTCCCATGCGTTAAGAAATGGCAGCTGCCGCCAGTGTCCCCAGATTAAAATGACTAAGGAGGATTAAGGCCAAGTGATGTCATCACGATCCCTGATGAAAAGAACACACAGGAGCCCTCTGGTACCCCAGGGTGCCCCTTTAGCCTGTCTTGGGGGGCTTCTTCTTTACTCTCCTTTAATTTCTTCCATCTCCTTTCCTCAGCAGGTTGTCTTTAACAAAGTGTATTTTAAGTCATGTGATTATAAGTGGGCTAGAGAGTCAGAGCAAGCTCTGCTTCTGACACAAAGCTGGAGGAACTCCTGTGCAAAATCCTCCATTAGTGGCTCCTCGATTGTTGCCTGTAACAAGTGGGGGAAAGGAAGGTAAAAACTGGAGGGGCTGTGCCTCTGCCCTCTGATCGGGAAAGAAGACCCCAGCATTCTTTAGAGCTGGGATTACAGTCAGGCTTCCTGTGTGCCAGAATCCCCTAGAGACCTTGCTAGAAACGAAGATTTCCTGGGTCACTCCAAAGATCCAATGAGTTCGGCTCTCCAGGAAGGCAAGAATGTGACACGAATCCTTTGAAATAACTCCACTCTTACAGAAGAGTTGCAGGGGTAGTGCAAAGGATTCACATATATCCTCTGCTCCATCATTTCTCTCTTTCCAGTTATAAATACGTGTTATTATTTTTCAGAATCATTTGAGAAGCTCTAAATGTGATTCCTCTCTACCCGGGCTTATCTCCTAAGAACAAGGAAGAAATTTTCTTGCATCACTGTAGCATAATGATAAAATTCAGAGTATTTAGCACTGCTAACAATGTGCATGCATGCTAAGTCACTTCAGTGGTGTCTGACTCTTTGCAACTCCGTGGACTGTAACCCACAAGGCTCTTCTGTCCATGGAATTCTCCAGGCAAGAATACTGGAGTGGGTTTCCATTCCCTTCTCCCTTCTCCTTCCCCACCCAGGGACTGAATCTGCATCTCCTATTTCTCCTGCATTGGCAGGTGGGTTCTTTACCACTAGCTCCACTATTATCTAATCCACAGTACATGACAAATTTCCCTAATTGTCCCTCCCCCTTCATTTAAAAAATAATCCAGAATCAAGCAATGCTTTTAAGTTGGCATTTCTCTTTTGCCCCTTTTAATCTGAAACGGTTCCTTAGCTTTTTTTTTTTTTTTTTTTTACATTTTGAAGCATTTGTTGCTGTTCAGAGACTGTGCTTCAGGTTGCGTTTGTTGGGGGAACCTGTATTTTTAACATTTCCCTTGACCTTGAGTCCTCTGAGAGGATTGGGCAGTCCCAAGATGCAAGTACTCAGAGCTCTTACCACTCAATAGTGCCAGTGCTCAGAGGACTTTTAAAAAATAGCTTCATGGGGTACCAGACTTAGCTCTTTAGTGGGGTTTAGAGTTTGGGACCTTTTTTTTTTAAAGATCCGATTTGCTCAGAACTCAAATCTAAGAGATTCTTTAATTGCCTGAGTTGCTAAGCTGGTGGAATCTGAAGGGATCCCACTGGGCTTTTAATTTCTCCCAGCTTTGCATTCTGGCAAGGTCAGTGAGCAGGCTGCTGGTGTGGGGTGGGAGGTGGGCTGGTGGAGAAGGAGACAGAGGCTTCAAGCCTTGGCAAGTAGAAAAACAGCAACTCTCTCTCCTCCACATGTACCACGTGCAGGCAAGCTCTGGAGGACTCGCTCAGCCCCCATAGCCATTTCCAGAGTGAAACACCATTAGGTCCATTTGCAGATGGGGTGATTGAGGCTGAGAAAGGTAACATCACTTATCCTTCACTGCTTAGTTTGGAAGTGGCTGAGATGAGATTTGAACCTATATACATCTGACTCTGTATCCTGTGGTTACTTAAACATTAGAGCATCCCACTCTCAGAGAATGAGGCACTGGAGGGAAATTTGTGGTCTAAATGTGAATTCATGAGGCGGGAGGGTGGGAGTGGGTCAGCTAGACCCTGGGCTTGGGACCGGAAGCCTCTGGGGCACTGTGTCTGGCTAGGGAGCAGGATGGTAGCAAGGTATTTTGCTCTGACACAAGGCCCAGGACCACCTGCTCTAGTCTCTGCTCAGCCACTTCTGAGGCTTGTCAGTTTGGCAAGTTATGCCTCAACTTTCCCTGCTGTAAAATGGGGATAACCACATCACCCACCTCATAGGATAGTTGTAAGGATTACATGAGTTAATATAGTAAAATGCTCAGAACAATATCTGGGGGGGGTGGGAGGGGGGTTCATATTTGGGAACGCATGTACACCTGTGGTGGATTCATGTCAATCTATGCCAAAACCAATACAGAATTGTAAAGTAAAAATTAAAAATAAATAAATAAATTAAAAAAAAAAAAAAAGAACAATATCTGGTAAATACCATTGTGCTTTACATTGACGTTAATCATCGTCTTCATTATCATCATCATCTCATTATGTGTTGCAAACCTATGAGTGTGTGGAGCTGAGAAAATCAGGCATCTCTAATGAATTCACCATTTCTCCTGCTGCCTGGCTCTGAGCTGGTCTCTGCTGAGTCACTTTACTTCTTTGTCCTCACAGGCCAGATGGAGACCTTGCCCCAACTCCCTGCCCCTCAGAAGGAAGTTAACCCTCTGTGGCCTTGAGAATGCCAAGATTTTATATTTCAGGATTAAGTTGCGAGTTCTTGTTAATTGCCAGCACCTCCTGGAGAGTCAGCCTGGGTCCAGCTCACTTTCATAAGCTGTCCTAACACCCCAATTTCTCATTCACTCACACACACACACACACACACACACACACACACACTCTCGGTGCCTTTATTAAACACTTACTGTGTGCCAGTCACTGTGCGGGGGGCAAGGGCTGTACTGAATCAAGGAAGATAGGAGACAAGGTCTCTGCCCTCATTGAAGCTCGTGTGCTAGAGAGGGTGACAGATACCTGGCAAGTAAACAACAAATAAATGAATATATAACAGCAAAGAAAATGACAATGAAAGTAAAAACAAAGGCAAAGCAGAGAAAGGGCTAGAGAGTGACTGGGAAGGGGCAGGGGGTGTGGTGTATGAGAGTTTTAGGCTCAAGGAAGTATCTTTCCCTTGATGCTTTGGTATGTTCTGGGATACACGGGACAGCAAGCTGAATCCCTGAGAAATTGTTGCTGATGCTGCCATCATTTCTAGGGGGTTTCCTGTCAGTAATTCTGCCCCTCCTCCTATCTGTCCTCCACATTGTGGCTAGTGTGTATTTTTTCCAGATATGATCACATCCTCACTTGTATCCCCCTGCAACGGGGATGAGGACCAAAATCCTTCCCTGCAGTCCATCTGACCTGCCTTTTCCAGTCCCTCCTGCCCCCAGCCTCAGCTCCAGTCACACACTCTCCCATGTGGGGCTTGGCCAACCAGTCTGCACAACTCCTACCTGCTGGGAATATCCTTCCTGCCTCAGTAACACTCATTCTTCATCTCAGCTTAAAAGTCTCTTCCTCCAGGAAGCTTTCCATAACTAAGTCAGACACCCACTTATAAACTGCCACTGACTCCCGGGACTTTTCCTAATCAGCACTTGCAATAAAACCAGCATGTAATGAATCCAATATAAATCGAAACCCCCAGTGAAATTCCAGGGAACTCCTGGTCCTGTTGGATATTGCTAGTTTGTTGGGATCCAAGAGGATTTGCTAATTTTAAAATCAGAAAATAAAAATTGCCCCCTTCCAAGGAAAACGTTCAGGGCCACCTTTGGCCTCCTAAGAGCACAAATTGTTCTTGGAGACTTTGGCTTGCTTCCTAGAGGAAAAGGGAGGCACGAATTCACCTCTGACTATTCCTGGGTGGTAAAGCAGGTCTGAAGTTTTTCCTAGGCAGCTCCCTGTCATTCACCCAGTTGGTGAACCTGATTGAACCCGGACACACCCCTGTTTGGCACAGAAAACACTGACTTCCTTTTTTCCTGCTTACTTACTACCAGGATATTTTGCTAATCTTCATCATAATCGCTAACATCTATTGCCAATTTACTAAGCTGCTGATACTCATTAATTAATCTCACAAGGACCTTATGAGACAAAACTATTATTATCCTTAACTCACAGAAGGCGAAATTGAGGCCTGGGGAGCTGTAACAAAGACTGTTGTGTATCCCCCAACATCCATTCTAAAGTTTCCTTCATCTAAAGTAAAAGTAATCCAGTTTTTAGCAGAGAACCTCCCAGCCACCTTTGCCGGTAGGTGTGGACATGGACCTGAATTACGGCTTAAGGATGTGAGGGTTCTGGAGAACTCTTCCTAAGACATGTAGATGCACTTGCTTTGCTGTTACTTCTTTGTTCCTCTTTCACCTGCTGTCTGGAACACAGACGCCATCATCTTGGGCCATGAAGTAGGGCCCTGGTTGAAGGTGCATTTGGCTGGAGAACCCTGGGTCCCTTACATGCTTTATGACCATAACCAGGCCTGGTCTGGATGTTTTCAACAGAGTGAAAGGAACGTCTTTCTTCTTTAAACTATTTTTGTTCTTATTTTTAAAAACGTTTAATTTCATATTGGAATGTAGCCAGTTAACAATGTTGTAATAGTTTCAGGTGGACAGCAAAGGGACTCAGTTATACATGTATCCATTCTCCCTCAAATTCCCTTCCCATCCAGGCTTCCACATAACATGGAGCAGAGTTCCGTGCTATACAGTAGGTCCTTGTTGGTTGTCCATTTTAAATATAGCAGTGTGTACATGTCCATCCCAAACTCCCTAACTATCTCTTTTCCCTATCCTTCCTTCCCTGGTAACCATAAGTTAACTCTCTAAGTCTGTGAGTCTTAAACAATTTTTATTTATTGAGCTGACTTCAGTGTCAAACACAGTGGCTGGCAGAGCTAGGATTTGAACCTGGATCTGTGGGACTCTTAACCAACTTAATTGTAATTGTGGGGGTGTGCCATATAGCTCTCTAGGACAGGTGCCACTGGTGTGGCAGAATTTGGAACCAAATCCCAGGTCACCCCCACAGGCCTTCTCTGCCTGGCTGGTCTCTGCTGTGGACTGTGGGTAAAAAAGAAAGGCCTCCAGTGAGGATTTGAGGCCATGGGGAGTAGAGACTGAGGGAATTCACTTATTTATTCCACAGATGTTTACTGAGAGCACACTGTGTGCCAGCTCCATGTTAAATGCTAGAGCCTTCCAGATCAGAGATATGAGGGACTGCAGCGTGGTCCCAAGTCCCTCTCATCCCTGTATGCTCACCCCTGTCGTGATGGCATTGCTGTCCTTTCAATCAAGAAGTGGAGTCCATTTCTCTAGCCCTCAAAGCTGAACTTGGCTGTGGGAGTGGCTTTGGCCTGTTGGATGCTAGTAAATATGATAGAAGCAAAGGCTTGAAAAGCATCTGTGCTTTGGGGTTTGTTGCCATTAGCTGCTGGGAACCCTGCAGTTGCCACTGTGGGGTGGGGCCAGGCTAGCCTGCTGGATGATGAGGGATGCATGGTCATCAAGTCAACTGCTGGACCTGTGAATCTCAAGGACCACTAGGTCTTCCAGCCCCAATTGGGCCAGAACTTCCAGTCCCCAGCCAAGGCCAGAACTACCCAGCTATCTCATAAAATAATGAGAAATAGTAAATGTTTAGCCACTAAGTAGTAGCTAAGCTTTGGAGTCTTTTGTTATTCAGCAAAGCCAACTGGTTCAAGGGGCATTAGTGGGCATGCTATAAGTATTTTGCTTTTGGATGCAACTGTTGAGAGGATTCATTATTTCACAGATCAGGAAGTCTAGAATCAGTTAGGCAGTGCTGATTCAGCAGCTCAGTGATGCTATCAAGGACCTAGGTTTTCTCTGTTTGTCTGGCCCATCATTGTCAGCGTGTGGCCCTCTTCCCTAACCTTGTCCCTTCATGTTGCCAATATGGTTGTCACATGCCCCAGGCAAGACAGTATCCCAAGCATGATGTTGCAACTCAGTGGGTAAGAGCCTTCTTTTTTAAAAATATTAATTTATTTGGCTGCTCCAAGTCTTGTTTGCAGCACATGGGATCTTTAGTTGCGACATGTGTGATCTTGTTCACCAATCAGGGATTGAATCCAGGCCCCTTGCTTTGGGAGCATGGAGTCTTAACCACTGGACCATCAGGGAAGTCCCCCTGAGAGCCTTCTTCTTGAGCAGCTCAAAAAGAAAATATTTTCTAGAAGTTTCCACCTATAGTTCTCTGGCCAGGACTGGCCATGTGTCCACACCTATGCCAGTTGTTGGCAAAGAGAAATAAGATTGACACATTTGGCTTTGACTAATCATGATTTGTCCCCTGAGGTTGGACACATTGCCGCCCAAACAAAATTGGGGTTCCTCTAGTGAGCAAGTTGGAGGGGAGTGGCTATTGGGGACAGTTCCTGCAACACTGGAAACATGATATGAGCAGAGTTTCTGTGGCCGAAATGTGCAAAGTGTGTTCAAGAAAGCAGTAAGCAAACCAGTGTGGTCAGAGGGGAGGAGGTGTCTGAGAAGCGTTGCCCAGAGTTGCTGTCACGGGTGTTCTGTGAAGATTAGAAAAGGGTTCTTTGGTCAAGTCAGCTTGACAAAGGTCGAGTTGCACAATGTCCCATAGTTTGTTGCTGCTGTTGGAGACACCCTGGGAGCCTTGAAAATGCTAAAATGCCCCATGAATTTCCAGGGACAGAAGCAAGGGAGGTGGACTGTGTGCCTTCCTAAGCTGGGTTGACCACAGAAGGTTATTTCCCTCAGAGAATCTCCTGGTATTTCCACTTGTGAAACAAGCTTTGGGAACTCCCAAGGGACAGTTTTGGTGCAGTAGTTCTTGACCGGGGTGATGTAGCCACCCAGGGAACAGTGGAGAAATTTTTGGTTATCACAACCTGGGGGTTTCAGTACTGCTGGCATCTGGCAGATGGAAGCCAAGGAAGCTTCCAAACATCCTACAGTGCACAGGGCAGCACCCACAACAAAGAATTGTCCAGTTGAAAGTGTCTCTAGTCCACACAAAAACGTGTACGTGAATGTTCACAGCAGCATTACTCACAATGGCCAAAAAGTAGAAAGAACCCCAATGGCCATCAACTGATGAAAGAA
The DNA here is from genome assembly GCF_014754425.2 of Oryx dammah. NCBI lineage: Eukaryota > Metazoa > Chordata > Mammalia > Artiodactyla > Bovidae > Oryx > Oryx dammah. The sequence goes on from NW_024070196.1 coordinate 54,005,253, forward strand.
CAAACAAAATGCAATATCATTCAGTCATAAAGAAGAATGAAGTAGTTACTGATACACATCACAAGATGAATGAACCTTGAATACATTCTGCTAAGTGAAAGAAGCCAGGTACGGAAACCACACACTATATGATTCCATTTATATGACATCTTTAGAAAAGGCAAATCCATAGAGACAGAAAGCAGATAAGTGGTTGCCAGGGGCTAGGGGAAGGAGGTATGAGTAGTGACTGCTAATGGGTATGGTGTTTCTTTCTGGATGATATAAATGTTGTAAAATTGATTGTGGTATCTATTATCCAACTCTATGGATATACTGAAAAGCATTGAATTGTACACTTTAAAAGGGTGAATTGTGAGATATAGGAATTGTATGCCAGTAAATCTGTTTTTCTATTGTTGTTTTTTTACGTTAGTAGTGCCAAGGTTGAGAGACACTGAACTCGTAGGTAAATAAGATGACAGAAGAAAGTGGGGGGATCAGGTTAAGGGACCATGAAGGGGAGGTTAAGTAGTTTGAATTTGATTAACACTGAAGGGTGACAAGATTACTGGACTCACCCCTGTATATCCACCCATAGTTCAAGATTCTTTGAGCACCTACCATGTGCTGGGCATTTTCATGTACATCAGCCCATGTAATCCTCATGATGAATTTGTAGTTAGGTCTGCATATCATTGGGGTTCCCTGGTGGCTCAGACAGTAAAGAATCTGTCTGCAATGCAGGAAACCCAAGTTCGAACTCTAGGTCGGGAAGATCCCCAGGAGAAGGAAATGACTACCCACTTTAGTATTCTTGCCTGGAGAATTCCAGGACAGAGGAGCCTGGCAGGCTACAGTTCATGGGGTCACAGAGTCGGACATGGCTGAGTGACTTTCACTTTTGCTTCACTTCTGCATCCTGTTGTTGAGATGAATAATCTGAGGCCCAGAGAGGTTCACTGACTTGATCAAGACTGCACGACTGGTAAATTGTAGAACTGGAGTCCGAATGCATTTGGATTTGCCCTTGACCCCACGGGCTTTCCACTGCTGTGTGCTGACTCTCAGTGAGCCATCTGCCTTGGCACTCTCCTGCCTCAGTGCTGGTTGTAGCTTGTGGTCCTGGCGGCGCCCCAGGAGGCCCTCCCCAGAGTGCTGACGTTCATCCCTCTGCCCAGGCTGCAACTGGCATCTGGATAGGGGTTGGTTGCTTAGCAACATGGGTGCAGATTTTGCCCTGAGCCAAGGGAAGCATTTCCTCAGTTTTGGCTGCAGGAACTTCAAGGAGAACAGCCCCAGGAGGGCCTGAGGGAGTGGGGTGTGGGGAAAGCAGGAACAACTATGTCCCCCAGAGGGTCTGGAGATGGAGACGCTCCTTAAGGGGAAGACTCAGCTTCAGGGATAGTGAAAGAGAACTAGGAAACCTGTGTCAATCATGGTGATGTTCTTACGAGCACAGCTACATTTCGTGAGCACTACCTGTGTGCCAGGCACGGTGTATAATCCTTTCCAAACCCCATGCAATAGGTTACTATTATTATGCCCCTTGTGCAAACTAGGATCCAGGACTCATGGAGGTTAATTGACTTGTCATGCAGCCAGAAAGTGCGGAAGCCGGGATTTGAACCCAGGGTGTCTTTTAGACACCCCAGCTTAGCTGCCATTACAGCCCTGGCTGTGCACTTGTTGGAGAAAATCCACCATGGGACTCCTAAGGCCCTGGGAAGCCTGCCCCACTCTGTCACTCTGTTTGCTCCAGACATGCCATCCTGGCTTCATTTCCTCAAACACCTCAATCTCCTTTCAGCCACAGGGACTTTGCACATGCTATTCCTTCTGCCTAGGATGCCCTTCCACCAAATCGTTTCACTTCCTTACTCCAGTTTATCCTTCTGGTCTCCAATGGAACATCACTATATTCATTCATCCATTGATCCAAACCTAGTTAATGAGTGACTCTGAATGCTGAGTGAACATTAGTAAACAAAATGTACATGACCCTAGCCTTCTTGGAGTTTCCAAGCTAGTGGAAGAGACAGTAAATGAATAGACAAGCTACAATTGCATGGAAACATTCCCTGACTGCTCTGCCCTTTGGCAAGAAAAATTATCAATTAATTGTATGATTATTTATTTAATGATGATGTCCCCTCCTAGGCTGTGGATTCACAGAGCCCAAGGATTGTAAAGCTGTACTGTGAGAGTCAGCACTATTATTAGCCCATTTTACAGATGAGGAGACTGAGGCACAGAGAGCATGAGCAACTTGCCTAATGTCACAGAGCTTGTAACTGATGGAGCCAGGATTTGATCTCTTGGCTCCATGTTTTCGGTAAGTAGGTTATGAGCAGGTTAGGAAGAAGGAAGAAAAGAAAGAAAGGGAGGGAGAGAGAGAGAAAGAAGAAAGAGAAACAGAAACAAAGAAAAAGAAAAGAAGGAAGGGAAAGAGAAGCAGGGAGGAAGGGAGAAGGAAAGTTGAGAGAAAGGTGGAAGAGAAGAAGGGAGAAAGGGAATAAAGGAAGAAGAAAGAAAACAAATAATAAGAGGCTCCATCAATGGTCTGGTTGTGCCTTCCATGGACAGACAGGTCCCACAGGAAGTTGTGGCCTGTTCAGAGCCAGACTCAGCCACGTGGGTCCCACCTTTCCTGCAGCTATGTGGCAGCCCAGAGTTGCACAACAGGCTGGGAAGATCATTGCTGCCCACTTACTTGCTTTGGGAGATGGGGAGGGAGCAGGATAAGACAGCTTTAAATGTCAGAGGGAACTTTTGGGATCAGCATTCCAACCTCAGCTTCTCTGCTGGGAAATGGTGTCTCAAGAGCAAGATTTCACAGCTCCTGAATCCAGCCCAGGGATCTGCCCCAGTATTCCAGAGAGTACATTCTCATAAGCCTGTGTGCCAATAACCTGTGCTTTCTGGAGTCTTCTGTGTTCTCTTATCAAGGAAAGATTCTGGCCAGAGAGCACTTGAGAACAGTTTATACAAGGCTGTGGCCTCAGAACAGAGCCAATATCTTTTTATACAAAATAAGTTTGACGCTATTGATTTCATACCAGGTGCCAAGCAGTATGCCAAGAATTTTACATGGATCCACACCTCCAATGATACATAGTGAAGACCTTGTTTCTGACATGATTTTGTTCCCCTTCTTACCAGCAGTGTGACCTTGGGCAAGGCCCTTCATTTTTCTGAGCTTGCATTTCCATTTGACATTAGAAACATGAAGGTATTAAACTTTCCTGAGTTCTTAATATAGGAACACTTATAACTATTTTGGGGCAGGAAGTGGGCAGAGCTGATTAAGACTCTACTGCTGCTCTCAAGGAGATTATAATCTCTAGGAGGAAGAGCAAATGGGTTTTTTTTCCTTGACAATGCTTGAATCAGCTGGCAGTGGCTGCCTGCCTGGACTGCGGGCATCCTGGATCTTCAGGGAAAGAGTTCCAGGATTGATTAGTGATGTCTGCTGCAGGATCCAACGTGAGGAACTCATTATTTGCTGTGTTTGGAGTCCGAGACACCAAAGGTGGAGTTTGGGATGGCCTTTGACGTCCCAGAGGTGGACTACTAAGAACAAAGTGAGGGTCTGCAGGAAACTCTGCTGGGGTTGGGGAAGGAGAGACGGGAGACAACCGTTTGCACTTCAGAGAAAATTCTGTTGGAGATGATAGAGGTGCCCAGAGGGGAAAGAGGTGGACTGTGACTGTGAACAAGGTGTGTGGTGCAGCTACCCAAGCCGGAGGTCTTCGGAGGACTAAAGAGGGCGCAGGCTCTGGGTGAAAAGAAATGTGAATTCAAATCCTGACTCAGCCACTTCTTTAATGTGTGACTTACCTCTCTGAACCTCGGTGTCCTCTTCTGTGAAATGGGGGAAGATTATTGGGTCGATTGCCGAGTGCTTGTTCTTGCCATAGTGGCCGCTGGCAAGAATAATCCAGGGAGGTAGTATTGCCAGTGCTGCCCCTTTCTGGGCTCCAGGGTTAGCGTTCACTCCATAGCCTGTGAAAATTGTCACCCTCTGGTATGATAATGTGAGAGACTGCCTTCCTGTGCTGTGCCTCCTGGCTGCCTGGGTGAGGGAACAGAGGCCCAGAGAGGTTAAGTCGCTTGTCCAGATCACACAGCTAGTACATAGCAGAGGGGGGATTTGAATTCAGGTCTGTCTTGACTCCACAACCCAAGCCTGTAACCAGCATGACCTCCTGCCCACGACCGATTTGCCAAATCTGGAAAACAGTTCGGCATCTATGATGGTTGCTGAAGTTGTGTAACTTTGCCACATGGATTTTTCTGCAGGGATCGATAGCAAATGAACTCATTTTCATGCCTGTGAAAATCCTGAGCACGGTGCCTGGTGCCCAGTGAAAGTAACTCTGAGCAGTGAGTTTGAGGGCTGCTGGGAGATTGAATCCCACTCTGAAACTAAGTGTGAGAAGAGCAACCCTGAAAGAAAGAGAGTGGCAGTAGAAGGTCCAGTGAGAAGGAAGCAGAGGAGCCTGGGGATGATGCTCAGTTCTCAAAAGGGCTACTGGTGTATCCATTTGCAGGGGCATCAATCAGTTAAGGTCCCCTAGGGGACACGGGGTAACTGATGAGCATTAATGAAGGGCTTGTAACAGCTGTGAACAGGAGAAAGGGAACCAGCAATGGGTGGGGCTGGCAGGAGCAGGGAGCTCGGGGCCTGAGGGGAAAGGTTGTTCTGGAATCTTGTGAGAGCTGTAGCTTTGAGAAGGAGCTAGGCTGTAGGCAGATGCAGCCTGCATCCAGACAGCATGAGGGCAGCACCCCCCCGCCCCCGCCACCTCAACCTCACAGACTAAGAGGGCTCAAGGGATAAACCTGCAAAGGGAAACTGGGATACCCTTACCACAAGGAGGCAGGAAAACTCGACAGACGTTCATCACGTGACCCTGACCAGGATGATCTCTGAACATTCTGGCAGCTGTCAAACTCTTTAATTTGATGACTGTTGGCTCAATCAGCTTTTATTTTCTGGGACATTAAATAACATGGAATCTGGTGGAGCTTTTGAATGATGCAGATTCAGGGTGGGTAGCTGGGGGGATTGAGGATGAGGGTTGAAGAGCTGCGTGTTTATCTACAACCCTACACCAGCCAGCCTCCGTGTTCAAGCTAATGAGTTTCCCCGAAGGTGAGGAACACACCATCCCTAAAGCCCCCGCTGTTATTAATCAGCAAATGTCTCAGGAGCAGGTGTGCATGAGTGAATTTTGGGGTCACAGCAGGTAATTGGGTCTGGCCAGGCTGTAGCAGGTGACCCGACTGTCTGCCTGATCCTGAGCCACTGGCTAAGGAGATTAATCTAAATCTAAATCTCTTGGAGGAAAGGATGTTTTTCGAGAAACCCTGGGACCCAGAAAATGAAAGCTGGACTTAGAGACCTCAGACTCTTTCCCTTGGATCATTTAGAAAAGCTGCCACTGTGGTTGAGACCCCCAGGGATATGGGGCTGGGAAACAGAACTCAAAGGGGTCCGGGAGGAATGGAGATAGAAAACCAGGGAGATAGAAAATCCGGGGAGCTCATGCCCTTCTCAGGAGGGCAGTTAAAACCCAGTGCTAGTTGATAGTCACGGAATGGAGCCAGACTGGCTGGATTTGGATCCTGGCTCTGCCTCCTAGGCACTGTGTGACATTGGGGAAGTCACTTCCTCTTTTTCTGACTCAGTTTCCTCATTGGTGAAATTGAACAATAATAAAAACTCACTTCTTAGAGATGTTCTGAATGAATGAACATTTGTAATGCCTAGAACAGTGCCTGATATGTAGTGAAAAGCACTGTTTATTAAATGTGTGCTAAATAAACAGGTAAATTAGAATATAGGTCCTTTGTTGTCATGTCTTCCAATCTTTCAAGGGAACTAAATCTGGAAATCCAAGTTTTAATAATCATATTAATGGCAAACACTCAGGCAGTTTAGAAACACCTTAAATGTTGACTTAATGTTGTAAGGTAGATATTGTCATTATCTCCTTTTTACCAATGGGGAAACTGAGGGGTCACATGATTTGCCCTAAAGGTACATACTAGAAAATATTAGAATTGGAATGTAGGGTGACCAACTGTCCTTGTTTTAGTACTAGAAGGCCCACATCCCAGGAAACTCTACAGTCTGGGAGAACTAGAACTGTTGATCATCCTAGCTTCAAACCTGGTCAGTCCTAGCTCCAATATTCTGCTCTTAGAACCCATACTCTATGTTCTTTTACATGAATGCTTCTGATTTTTAAATGCTGGCCACTATGGGCCAAATAATTTGCAGCTGATTAAAGAATCTGATATTCCTTTGCATCAAATTTCCTGCTTGTTATAGAGAAATGCCTGTTTCTTCATCTGTAGAATGGAAAAAGAAAAATACAGATCTCATAGGGTTGTGGTGAGAATTCCTTAAGTACAAATGAGTTCATGTACTTAAGGCACTTAGAACAATGCCTGGTATGACAAAAATGCTATATACATCTTTGCATGTATTGTTGTTGTTAAACAGATAATCATCAAGATCCTCTCAGACTTCTTGAGTCTGAATCTCCTGGCTTGAGGTCTGGGCATCTGTTGTTGCTGTTGTTTTTAATACCAAATTCCTTAGGCAACCAGGTTTGGGAATCAGGAATCCTGGGCCAAGTCTAAGGAGTACAGAAGTGCACTGTGTGATCTTGAACAAGTTTCTTCACCTCCCTTTCCTTTGTAAAGAACCAGGAGTTCTGTCTCTCTGAGCAGGTTAATGTTTAGAGCTTTAGAGGTTTCTCAGTTCAGTTCAGTTCAGTTGCTCAGAAGTGTCTGACTCTTTGTGACCCCGTGGACTTCAGCCTGCCAGGCTTCCCTGTCCATCACCAACTTCCAAAGCCTACTCACACTCGTGTCCATTGTGTCGGTGATGCCATCCAACCATCTCATCCTCTTTCATCCCCTTCACCTCCCGCCTTCGATCTTTCCCAGCATCAGGGTCTTTTCCAATGAGTCAGTTCTTCGCATCAGGTGGCCAAAGTATTGGAGTTTCAGCTTCAGCATCAGTCCTTCCAATGGATATTCAGGACTGATTTCCTTTATGATTGACAGGTTGGATTTCCTTGCAGTCAAGGGACTCTCATGAGTCTTCTCCAACACCACAGTTCAAAAGCATCAATTCTTCGGTGCTCAGTTTTTTTTTCCTTTTATTTTTTATTGAAGGATAATTGCTTTACAGAATTTTGCTGTTTTCTGTCAAACCTCAACATGAATCAGCCATCAGTTCAGTTCAGTTCAGTCGCTCAGTTGTGTCCGACTCTTTGCGACCCCATGAACTGCAGCATGCCAGGCCTCCCTGTCCATCACCAACTCCCGGAGTTCACTCAAAGTCATGTCCATCGAGTCAGTGATGCCATCCAGCCATCTCATCCTCTGCCTCCCCTTTCGAAGCCCTCTCTCATCTCCTTCCCCATCCCACCCCTCTAGGTTGACACAGAGCCCCTGATTGAGTTTCCTGAGCCATGCAGCAAATTCCCGTTGGCTATCTATTTTACATATGGTAATGTAAGTTTCCATGTTACTCTCTCCATGCATCTCACCCTCTCCTCCCCTCTCCCCATGTCCATAAGTCTGTTCTCTATGTCTGTTTCTCCATTGCTGCCCTGCAAGTAAATTCTTCAGTATCATTTTTCTAGATTCCATATATATGTGTTAGAATACAGTGTTTATCTTTCTCTTTCTGACTCACTTCAGTCTGTATAATAGGTTCTAGGTTCATCCAGCTCATTAGAACTGACTCAAATGCGTTCCTTTTTACAGCTGAGTAATATTCCATTGTGTATATATACCACAACTTCTTTATCCATTCATCTGTTGATGGACATCTAGGTTGCTTCCACATTCTAGCTATTGTAAATAGTACTGCAATGAACAATGTGCCTCTTTCAATTTTGGTTTCCTCAGGGAATATGCCTTGGAGGGGGATTGCTGGGTCATATGGTGGTTTTATTCCTAGTTTTCTAAGGAACCTCCATAATGTCTTCCACAGTGGCTGTATCAATTTACATTCCTACCAACAGTGCACGAGTGTTCCTTTTCTCCACACCCTTTCCAACATTTATTGTTTGTAGACTTTTTAATGAGGGGCATTCTGACTGGTGTGAGGTGATATCTTGTAGTTTTGACTTGCTGCTGCTGCTAAGTCGCTTCAGTCGTGTCTGACTCTGTGCAACCCCATAGACGGCAGCCCACCAGGGTCCCCTGTCCCTGGGATTCTCCAGGCAAGAACACTGGAGTGGGTTGCCATTTCCTTAACTTGCATTTCTCTAATAATGAGCTGTGCTGAGCATCATTTCATGGGTTTGTTAGCCATCTGTATGTCTTCTTTGGAGAAATGTCTGTTTAGGTTCCCCCCCCCACCCCCGCCACTCTTTGATTGGGTTGTTTGTTTTTCTGGTACTGAGTTGTATGAGCTGCTTGTATATTTTGGAAATTAATTCTTTGTCAGTTGTTTCATTTGCTGCTATTTTCTCCCATTCTGAGGGTTATCTTTTCACCTTGCTTATGGTTTCCTTTGTGGTGCAAAAGCTTTTAAATTTAGTTACGTCCCACTTGTTTACTTTTGTTTTTATTTCCGTGACTCTAGGGGGTGGGTCATAGAGGGTCTTGCTTTGATTTATGTCATCGAGCATTCTACCTATGTTTTCCTCTAAGAGTTTTATAGTTTCTGGTCTTACATTTAGGCCTTTAATCCATTTTGAGTTTATCTTTGTGTATGGTGTTAGGAAGTTGTTCTAATTGATTCTTTTACATGTAGCTGTCCAGTTTTCCCAGCACCATTTATTGAAGAGGCTATCTTTGCCCCATTGTATATTCTTGCCTCCTTTGTCAAAAATAAGGTACCCATAGGTGCATGGATTTATTTCTGGGCTTTCTGTCTTGTTCCATTGGTCTATAGTTCTGTTTTTGTGCCAGTACCAAACTGTCTTGATGACTGTAGCTTTGTAGTATAACCTGAAGTCAGGAAGCTTGATTCCTCCAGCTCCATTCTTCTTTCTCAAGACTGCTTTGGCTATTCGGGGTCTTTTGTGTTTCCATATGAATTGTCAAATGTTTTATTCTAGTTCTGTGAAAAATGCCATTGGTGATTTGATAGGGATTTCATTAAATCTGTAGATTGCATTTGGTAGTAGCTCAGCTTTCTCTATTGGAGAAGGCAATGGCATCCCACTCCAGTACTCTTGCCTGGAAAATCCCATGGATGGAGGAACCTGGAAGGCTGCAGTCCATGGGGTCACTGAGGGTCAGACACGACTAAGCGACTTCACTTTCACTTTTCACTTTCATGCATTGGAGAAGGGAATGGCAACCCACTTCAGTGTTCTTGCCTGGAGAATCCCAGGGACAGGGGAGCCTGGTGGGCTGCCGTCTATGGGGTCGCACAGAGTCGGACACGACTGAAGCGACTTAGCAACAGTAGCAGCAGCAGCTTTCTTTATAGTCCAACTCTCACATCCATACATGAATACTGGAAAAATCATAGCTTTGACTAGGCAAACCTTTGTTGGTAAAACCATGTCTCTGCTTTTTAATATGCTATCTAGGTTGGTCATAGCTTTTCTTACAAGAAACAAGTGTCTTTTAATTTCATAGCTGCAGTTACCATCTGCAGTGATTTTGGAGCCCCCCCCAAAATAAAGTCTGTCACTGTTTCCATTGTTTCCCCATCTATTTGCCAAGAAGTCATGGTACTGGATGCCATGATCTTCTTTCTTTGAATGTTGAGTTTTAAGTCAACTTTTTCACTCTCATCTTTCACTTTCATCAAGAGGCTCTTTAGTTCTTCACTTTCTGCCATAAGGATGGTGTCATCTGCGTATCTGAGGTTATTGATATTTCTCCCAGAAATCTTGATTCCAGCTTGTGCTTCATCCAGCCTGGCATTTCACGTGATGTACTCTGCTTATAAGTTAAATAAGCAGGATAATAATATACAGCCTTAAGGCTTCTAGAACCTCTCAGAAAGGGAAGACATTTGATATGAGGCAGGTGAGAAGGTAAAGAAGTAAGAAGGGAAGCCTTCTTCACATTGCACTTGGAGGGAATTTAGGATTCAGGCTTCGGGGCTAGGCTACAGGATAATCAGGATGGACTAGGCTCTGCTGAGTACCAAAGAGCCCCATGAAACTCAGTGGCTTAAAACAAGTGTTTATTTGTCACTCTCACTCCACATGTTACTAAGCTGCTGTCTCTCAGCTCCAAATTTCCCCTCCCATACTTTGCTTTGTGATGCTGGAGCTGAGACCAGCCACATTCCTTCCTTGTCAGCTGCTCCTGGTAGGTTCTGCCAATAGGGGGCAGGCTGGAGGAAAGAGAAGTGACTTGCTCCTTCCTTCTATTGTCTGTTCAGGTCAAGGTCACCCAAGCAACACTTCTGCATCCTGGCAGTGGCTACTGGTTCCAGTCTCTGGTTTTATATACACACCCCTAGAACCAGCCTTCTTATGTCTCCACAAGTGCCGAGCACTCCTTACTTGAAGGTCTGAGTCCCCAGCCCCAAGGGGACTCTCTTCCAAGGCTCTAGGTTCTGACACTCCAATCTCTACCCTTTGTCTGCCAGCCCCAGGGAGAGTGTCTGCTTCCTGCAGTTAGCATCTCTGTGTTGTCTAGTTGCACTCCTTTGCTTTTTTTGTCCTCCAACATCCATTCTAATTCTGTTAAAATGACTGCTATGGTTTCTGTTTCTCTGTCAGCCACCCTGACCCACACACTTCATGCCTACTCTGAGACCCAGAGTAAGGGAGCAGCCCACCTGGAAGTTGTCAGGTGTTGTGGCAGAGGGGAGAGAGTCTGGTCCAGACTCTCTCTGGCTTGAGGGCTAGGCTACAGGATAATCAGGATGGACTAGGCTCTGCTGAGTAACAAAGAGCCCCATGAACTCAGTGGCTTAAAACAAGTGTTTAAGACCAGACACCAGCTCTTAAAGCTTCTGCCCAGAAGTAATGGGTCACTTCTATCCAGATTTCATTGGCCAGAGTAAGTCACATGACCATGTCTGAGTTTAACATGGGATGGGCAGTGAATATTTATGGCCAGTAGTACAATCTACTGCTGTGTCCTTGGAAAGACCCAGAAACTATACTCTGCTCTCCTTCCCCATAGTCAACCCTCATCAGGTCCCTAATGAGATTTTCTTGAATAATAATAACCAGCAAGTTATTGTGCATTTACTATGTGCTAGCCTAAGGCATGATTTCCAGAGAGTCCATGGGTAGGTGTAGTTATTACTCCTGTTTCTCAGAAGAGAAACTGAGGCTCAGAGAGGGGACGGGACTTGCCTTACATTATAGAGCTGTAAGAGGCAAAGCTGAGATTTGTACTTGATCCTGTCAGATTGAAGCCCAAATTTATCACCTGTGTACCCTGTGGGGTGGCCTTTCTTGCTCCTGTTCCAGAAACCCAAGGTGGGGCAGATAAGGAAAAGCAGATATTTAAGCTGGCTCAGCCCCTTCTACTGGGAGACCCTGTCTCCCATTCAAAGTTGCAGGCTCTCTGGAGGGCAGCCCAGTTCTGGAGCTCAGCAATCTGGGAAAAAACCCCAGATTCTGCCTCAGGAGCCCACTTCTCTGGCCCAGTCCTACTGCTGATTTTGGCATTTGGTTTTCACCTTCTAGTTGCTTCTCCCTGCACCCCAGTCGGCCCTAGGCTGGCTCAGGATCTGCCCAGAGAGCATTCCCAGTAAGAGAGACAATGCCCAGGGTCTGGGAGCCCATGACCCTGAGCTCACCCAGGGCGGTGTCACCCTTGACATTAAGGGGACACTGGGCTGTGCTTGGAGCAAAGCCACTTGAGTCTTGTCCCAGCAGATTTCCATAATTAGAATATAAGCCCTTAGAGGATCTTCTGTACAATATTATTGCATTCAGCTGGCAGATGAGCCAGGCTGGCAGATCCAAGAAAGCTTCCCTCACATGTCTAGAGCCTTGGTGCTCTTCCGTGTGACCTCTTCATGTGGCTAGCTTGGGCTTCCTCACAGCATGGTGGTCTCTGAGTAACTAAGTGTCTTTCACACCTTCTGGGGCAAAAGTGGGGGCTGCCAGGCCTTCTTAAGGCCTATGCCTAGAACTGGCACAGTATCACTCTGTGGCATTCTATGAATCAAATCAAGCTCCCAGTTAAGGGGAGCTGTTATCCCACTAAAAGTAAGAAAAGGAAGGAAGGAGGACTTCCCTGGTGGTCCACTGGTTAGGAATCCACCTGCCAATGCAAGGGACAAGAGTTCGATCTCTTGTCCGGGATGATTCCACATGCATGCCTTGGGGCAACTAAGCCCATGTACCACAGCTACTGAGCACCGTAAGTAGAGAGTAGCTTCTGCTCACTGCAACTAGAGAAAGCCAACGAAGACCCAGCATAGCCAAAAATAAATAAATAAAAATTTGTAAAAAAAAAAAAAAAAGAAATGAAAAGAAGGAGAAAGAGTAGCTATAGGAGAAATAAATGTCAGTGCCTCCTACAGTGAAGCTTCAGTTTCCCCGTGAAGATGAGACCAGACAGAGACGATCTTTCCTTAGAGCGGCTGAGTGACACGGTGGGTGCGTATGCTCCTGGGGCACCAGCGCAATGTAGTGGCATCCAGTGTCCTCTTTCCCTCTCTGTCTCTCTCCTAGCTCAGCATGCCTCCTACCTGTTCAGTGCCTCGCCCACAGGGGTGGGACCATGGCAGGGAGAGGATGAGAGCACATATGGGAAGCAGGGAGAGCCCAGTTATTCACTTTTTCAAAAAGATAGAAAGGTTTGGCACGGCTCCTGGTGCCAAATTGAAATTAATGCTGGCTTCACTCCCGGGCTGGTTCCCATCCTCTCTGGAGGGCAGAGTTTCTGCAGCATTGAATCCAGGAAGGTCACTTGCTTGTCACAGGGGATGGGGCGGCGGGGGAGGGAGGGCTGCAACAGAGTCCTGCAAGAAAACTGAAACCAGTTCAGATGCTCAAGGGACTTTAAAGAAGGGGCTACTGTCAGAGGGTTCAGGGTTAGGGGATTGGAAAAGGGAGGTAGAAGCTCTGAGAGATTAGCATCAGAGGGAAACCATTACTACAGAAAGGCAGGAAGAAACCAGACAAGGAACTAGTGTGGTCACCACCCCCCCCCCAAAAAAAATCCTCCTGTTGTTCTTCTTTGTAGAGAGCTGTTTTATTGAAGTGTTTGTGTGTGTGTGTGTGTGTGTGTGTGTGTGTGCTCAGTCATGTCTGACTCTCTGCAACCCTTTGGATTGTAGCCCACCAAGCTCCTCTGTCTGTGGGATTTTTCAGGCAAGAATACTGGAGTGGGTTGCCATTTCTTCCTCCGGGGGATCTTCCCAACCAGTGGTTGATCGAACCCAAACCTCCTGTGTCTCCTGCACTGCAGATGGATTCTTTACCCACTAAGCCATCAGGGAAGCCCATTGAAGTGCAATATACATATATATTGGGGCTTCCGTGATAGCTCAGTTGGGAAAGAATCCGCCTGCAATGCAGGAGACCCCGGTTTGATTCCTGGGTCAGGAAGATCTGATTGAGAAGGGATCAGCTACCCACTCCAGTATTCTTGGGCTTGCCTTGTGTCTTAGCTGGTAAAGAATCTGCCTGCAATGTGGGAGACGTGGGTTTGATCCCTGGGTTGGGAAGATCCCCTGGAGAAAGGAAAGACTACCCACTCCAGTATTCTGGCCTGGAGAATTCCATGGACTGTACAATCCATGGGGTTGCAAAGAGTCAGACACGACTGAGTGACTTTCACAGAACTTCCCTGATAGCTCAGGTGGTAAAGAATCTGCCTGCAATGCAGGAGATCCCAGTTCGATCCCTGGGTTGGGAAGATCCCTTCGAGAAGGGAAAGGCTACCCTCTCCAGTATTCTGGCCTGAAGAATTCTGTGGGCTGTATAGTCCATGGGGTCACAAAGAGCTGGACAAGATTGAGCAACTTTCACTTTCACTTTCATACATATATAAAAGGGACATGTCAGAAGTGCACAGCTTGATGAATTTTCACAAGGGAGCTTATCCATGTAACCAGATCAAGAAACAGAATTTTCCCGGCACTCCAGAAGCCTCTTGAATCCCCTCCAGTTATCACTGCTCCAACTCTCCTTCACCAAAGAGCCTGGATTCTGACCCCAAAAGCACAAGTTCATTCTCCTGTAGAGATAATGTTACCATGAGCATCTTTGTGTCTATGGATTTTTCTTTAATTTTTTTTTTGCCATTGGCTTATTTTCTTAGGATGAATCTCCAGGTTTAGGTTTCCTGGGTTCAAGAGTATAAACATGTTTATCACTCTTGCTGTATGAGACTGCATTACTTTCTGTAGGGTGTACAGATTCCTTATCTCAGAAGTCTGCCACTGAGATAATAATCGGCAACTCTGGCTTCAGTGAAAGGGAGGCCAGGAGTGGGGCAGTTCTGGATCCCATTAGAGAATAATTTGAAGCTTTTAAATACCAATAATGCCCGCTCTCTTGGTAGATGATATTTCTGACTGCAAATGACAGAAGCTGGTATGTGCAGACATGGAGATTATTACAGGCAATTAGGCAGTCTGTGGAGTCTCGGGTGGGTTTACAGCTCTGCAGCAGGAATGTAATTCAGATCCCTCTGCCCCTGGGCCCAGCACTTCAGCTCACACTTCTGTGCAGTGGAGGTTCAGCTAGCATTTGGATCTGTCCCAAACCTCCCAGTGGACTCTCTCTCACATCTCATTGGCTGCCCCCAAGATTTCAGTGGGCTCACCTTCTGTATATTCAATGTTCTATACTCAGTTCTGGAATACAAATCAGGATTTTATCAGCAAGGAAGACGTGAGGGAAGGGCTTTGTGTGTAGTTAACCTCTGAGCAGTGCATGTGTGTGTGTGCGTGCGCGTGTGGGTGCACGTGCACGCACGCACACACACACTAAGTCACTTCAGTCATGTCCGACTCTTTGTGAGAAGTACATACACTTGGGGAAAACTGGCTCACAGTCTCCTGGCTCTGGCACCCCATACCTATTCATCAGTCTTTTGTTTCCCAGGGAAACAAAAGAGCTCCCCCCCTGTATAATGTGTTGGCTTTTTTGGGTCTAAATTCTGTCTAACTTGGGCGAGGGGTTCTTGTCCAGTCCGTCATAGCAGAAGGCAGACAGCACCAAGGGCACCTTTACGTAGGGACACCTGAAAGTACTTTCCCCCAAAACAACTCATCATTTTATTTGAAAAAGCATCATGGCAGAAGTCAGAATCCTATCAGACTACTTGACCCTTATCTTACGCTTTAGTACTGTTTTTATTTTCAATGATGTAAGTGGGATGAAATATTTTACAGTCTTTTCAGGCTTTAAAATCCTCAACTTGGCCCTGGCAGTCTGAAGAAATGAAGGCTCAGAGAGGTCAACTGACTTTGCTAAGAGCACACCGCACTTCCGTGGCAGAGCTAGGACTAGAACCTGGATATCATCACACCTGGTCCAGAGTTCTCTCCACTATATGACTGTGCCCTCACCTGTTTTGAGAATTATTTTCACAGTCCTTGTAGAAGGGCAGTTGTGTCACCTGATAGTGGCTCCCTGGCCACAACTGCTAAGTCGCTTCAGTCGCGTCCGACTCTGTGTGACCCCATAGACGGCAGCCCACCAGGGTCCCCTGTCCCTGGGATTCTCCATGGACTGCAGCCTACCAGGCTCCTCCATCCATGGGATTTTCCAGGCAAGAGTATTGGAGTGGGGTGCCATTGCCTTCTCTGCCTGGCCACAACAATGGACACCAAATCCAGACTAGGTTTGGATTTGGGTTCTCTTTTCTGGAAAGTTGAAATTAAGAAGACCTTGATTTCTTTTAATGTGGACTTTAAAATGGGAATTCATAAGAAGCAAGCTGAGGGGAGGAAAAATTTGTCTTTTTTAAAAATAAGAGACCAAGTTGAGAGATCAGATGATTCAAAAGAGAGAGAGAGCTGGAGAGAAGAGCTATTTTGATTTCTGACAGCTTTCTAGTTCTTGATTCTTGTTCCTTGTGGGGAACTGCCTCCGGTTTACATGCAATAACCATGATATTCATATAATTTAGTATACTTTTGGCTAGAAGAAATAGAAATCTGGATTGGCTTAAACAATAAAAAAATGTGTTAACTTCTTTAACAAGAAGTGTGGCACTTCCCTGGTGATCCAGTGGTTAAGACTCTGAGCTCCCAGGACAGGGGGCACAGGTTTGATCCTTGGTTAGGGAACTAAGATCCCACATGCCTTGTGGGATGTCCAAAAAGAAAAAAAAAAAAACCCACCAAAAACAAGAAGTGTGGAACCAAGGTAGATTTCAGGTATGGTATGATTGGAGTTCCAGTTATACTGTTCTGCAATTCTCTTTAGGCTCCCCCCTGTATAACGTGTTGGCTTTGATCTCACATTTCCTTCCCTTATGGTTACAGGAGGGCTGCCAGCAATAGCAGGGCCACATGCTTCCTTGTTCCCATCTGTGGAGCTAGAAAAAAGCATCTCCTCTCCAGCCCTGGCCTGTAAGTTCTTCCTTTCTGTCTGACTAGGCCACTGTCAGTTATGTGCCAATTCCTGGGCCAGTTGCAATCTCCAGGAGAATGCTATGCACAAACTGGCTTAAAATTAGCTTCCAGGTCCAATCATTGGCAAGGAGGATGGGATAGCTGTGATGGGCTAAGAGTAATTGAGAGTGATCCTGGAGATGTGTACGAAAATCAATTTCTCCTGGCCACATAGTCTGAATGGGAAAGGGATGGTTACCTGAGCAAATTAGGATCTTTTTGGAGGGAGGAAGGGGAACAGATGCTGGAGAGGAAAAAAAAATCACTTTGAGTTATTTCAGGTGGGTTTCTGATCCCTTGTCAAAGAGTCATTTGGACAGTCAGCTTCCTGGTCTGTGGCCAAATGCCTTTGCCTAGACCCTCTGCAGCCTGATTCTAATTTCCTCCTCCATTCTGTAGATGCTGCTATCGCCAACACTTCTCACCGCTGGCTCATCATTTTGGCAAGTTGGCATCTCACTCTGCTCCAAGCCCCGCTGATGGAGCTGAAGATCCCTTTAGCAGAATTGATTCTGGCATGTTCTAATTTAAAAAGCCTTGCACTTCTCTGCATGGAGGCTGCTGAAATCTGTGCCCATAAAGGCAGAGAGAGTAAATTCTTCTGAGGAAAGCCTATTTTTAACAAGTCCTGAACCTAATTGAACTTAATCATTTTTCAGTCGTTGACACTTGAAATTATGAGTCATTGGGCTATGTATGGAGCTGAGGGCTAGAGCAGCCCTTTAAATATCAGAGAGATGGTAGATACCAGCTATCAGAACTTCTCAGGGTTGGAGCTTTGAATTCACTCAGAATTGTGATGAAGCATGAGTCTCTAGAGACAGCTCTTGGTTCAAATCCTGGATCCTCCACTAACTGTAAAAGTCACTCTGTTTCTCTGAGCCTCAATTTCCTCATCTGTAAAATGAGACTGGTAACACTTGTCCCAAAACACTTTGTGTGAGTCATCAAGGCCTAACATGAAGCTGCTTATGATCTTTATTTATTCTAATTCTTATTAATATTCATGTTTTCTTGCAGAGATGTCAGTGTGTTTGATTTTGACATGTTGCCCGAATCTCATTTGTAATATACACTGTCCCACTGACTTCCCTCACGGTTACATGGTTGCCAGCAACATCAGAGGCAACATGCTTCCTTGTGCACCAAAGTACCTTTCTGAAATCCCAAACACAGTAACTTCTAAAACACATCTTGTCCCAAGAGTTTAGGGATAAGAGAATGGAGAGCTAAGTGAGATTGAGCTACCATTCACTCAAGTGGCTGGAGGTAAGGTGGAAATAACAGGCATCAAAATTACCCTGCTGCTGCTGCTGCTGCTAAGTCGCTTCAGTCGTGTCCGACTCTGTGCACCCTAGAAACCCAGTAATCGGTTCCCTTCAGCACTGTGGCTGCTTCTTGAGTTTAGCCTCAGAGGAAGTGGTTGGCTTGCATTTCAGGGCCATTTGTATGAAGAAATGTTTATCTTTGAACAATCAAATGCAGTTAGGCCAGTGAAAAATGCTGACCACCTATGGTGCTGGTCATAGGTAAACAGGATCAGACTGGGGTTCCCCATGTTAAGCTCACAGAGGATGAGGGTGGGTGCTCCTGAAGAAAATTGATGGACGAATTCTCCTGCACCTGTGGGTATTTGTTTCCGAAGCAGGAAGAACTAGGTTCCTTTGCGTTTGTGTATGTAAAGCATGCACCCAGTAGGATTGCTGTAAGGGCGTCGAATGTGAGACGGGAGAAGATTCCTGTGAATAAGAGAGGACATTGGAGCTTGAATGGCTGAGTGGCCAAGTCACGGAAGGATAGCGGTCATTGAGTTAGGCAGTGCTGTGAGGGTTCAATTAGTCTGTAAGGGGTGTCTCCGAGGATAGTGTCGCTACCTTTCTTGCCCTCACCCAAAAACCCCTTCCTCGGATCGGCTGTTCTGCTTCTCACTTAAGGGCCCTGCACCCTCCCAGCACCTTCCAGGGTAGAACGTCCGTTTGTGCGAGTCACAAAGGCGCCGTTCCAGGGGTCCGAGAACGCCCGGACCTGGGGCTGGGGGTCGGCGCGGTCTAGCACAGCGGTGCAGCTAGCAGTTCTCCCAGCGCGGTCCGACATGCAGCTGCGGCCGACGTCGGCCACGCGGTGGGAGCGGTCCTGAAGGCCGCCGCTGGTGAGTTTCTCTGCGCTTGCAGCCGCGCCTGCTGCGTCACAGCGCTCCCTGCTGGGGAAATCAGATACCTGGTGGCTGCCCCTGGCCCCCGACTTCAGAGGTTTAGCTGCCCCTAAACTTGGAAAATATCCTGGCCCCCCTCAATTAAACGTCAATAAATTACAGTGTGTAAAATAACTCCAAGAAAGCCCAACAAACTTTCACTCCCCCACTGAAACTGTCCCAATTTTAAAAAATTTGTGTTCTGCACCCCGCTTAGTGCTGCAAGCATATGTTTTAACATTCCACCAGGTTATGCAGCCTTGACTTAATTTTGGTAGGACCCTTCTCTCTCAGACTTGGCGTTTATAATCCACATAGTAGACTGTCCGAGGGGCCCTGCAGAGCCCTTCCAGGGGGGAGTCAGGATTTTCTTTTAAGGGCAGATTGTTAAAATTCAGCAGCAGAGGAGTCTGCCCCCTCTACCTCAGCTAATTAAATATTAGACAATAAAGTCTCCACCAACTAGGAGACTTCATTCATTCCAATAGTATTTGCTAAGAGCTAATCATGTGCCCAGGATTACAGATACTGTAGTGGGTAGACTGAGGTATAGGGAGCTGGAGGCACTTTCATGATGCTCCCTGACCCGGACCTGTGGATTTCCTAACACTTTCCACCGCATGGGCAGCTTTGAGATTCCTCCCAAGAAGTGCATACTCAGATTCTTGCTGGCTCCCAATACAGGAAATGCGGGAATTGAGGGGAGGAGGAGTTAGGCAATGGGGAGGAATAGAGCCTGTAGCCAGGAGAGAGAGAGCATGACCCACATTCACATTTTAAAACACTGCCTGCTAACCAGAACTGAAGGCAGGTTGAATTTGCCCTGTGGGCCTTGAGTTTGAGAACCCTGACCAAAAGGGTGGTGTGCCAGGGGCCAGGACACCCTGCAGGGCTCTCTGAAGTCCCAGCTGTGTGAATGAGGGTGGATCTCTTCCCAGGGAACAGAGTGGGCCCAGCCCAGAGGGCACAGAAAGGTCTGTGTTGGCGTCTAGAAGCTGGAAAAAAGCCAGTGTCCCAGGAGGAGCCTGGTTCTCTCTCTCTGTGTGTGTGTGTGTGTGTGTGTGTGTGTGTGTGTGTATCAGCAAAAAGGTAGAAGATGATGGAGTCTCCAGTTCTTGGGGGGAAACACACAACCAATTAGCTCAAGGGCTTAAAAATCATGATTCACAGACAAGTTACATTCATCAGGCACCTATTATGTGCTAGGCTCTGCACAAAGAGCTTTATATACATTATTTTGTACTGAGCATGTGGGTGTCTCCATTTGACAGATGAGGAGACTGAAGATCAGAGAGAGAAATCACATTGTCAGTGAATGTCAGATATCCTTTAGTCATACTTTTAGAAAGGTGCATTATAGATCCACTTAGGATCAAAAGTCTTTAGATATAGAAAAGCTCCTGGACCATATGAAATTGGAGCTGTACAAAATTCTATAATTTAAAGAGGTCCTAAAGTGAGTATCCTTTACCCAAATCTTTTCAGTCTAATAAATCCTCTAGGCCTACCTTGAGGGCTCTTCCAAAAATAAACAAGCTATAGAACTTTAGTCTTTACTTCCCTGTCAGTGGAAAATTTCCAGAAATAGATATTTTCCTTCAGCTGTGAATTACCAAAATTCAGTTAGTCTCCAAACCCTCTAGAAACCCCCTAGAACATATTAGGGAAATGTCAAAGGTCCAATAGTCTCAGTCACTACTGTCTTGTCACCCAGCAGCTAGAGAATCATTTTCAAGGTGGTGTGTCATGTAAGGCAGGAGTGCTGTAGGCTGCAATGAAGAAAATACTTGATAAGGATACCTTAAACAGCAGTGACACTTAACTCTTTCACTTAACAAGAAGCCAAGAGGTAGGCTGTTCTAAGAATGGGGCAGTGGCAAACAGTGTCAGTGAGGACCTAAATTCCCCCCCATATTTCTTCTTAGCTCTCTTTAGTGTGACAGTGATATTTCTCCTCATGGTCACAGGACGGTTGCTCCAGCACCAATTATCATTCTCTCACAATAATTTCCAAAAGCAAAAGAAAGGGGAATATGGACAAGCTCTTTTTGTCATAAAGGAATAGGAATAGACTTCTGAAGTCTCATTGGCCAGATCTGGGTCACATGCTCATCTTTTGACCAATCATTGACAAAGGGAAATAGGATTACTAGGCTTAGTGGGAACCAATCATGATTCATCCTCTAGAACTGGGCACACTGAGGAGGGACAAAATCAGAGTCCTGTTAAGAAGAACTTAGGCTGTTCTAAGAGTCATGCTAGCTCTATAGCTAGCTTCTATAACCAAGATATTCCCACATTTCATTGGCTTAACATAATAGAAATTAATTTCTTTTTTTGGTAACAGTCCAATGAGGATGTTCATGGTTGGCAGGTGACTTCTTCCACAAGTTGGTTTAGGGGACCTGTCTTGTGGCTCTGCCCATCTGTAGTTGCACTTCCCATAAATGTCAGAGTGGGGAAGAGAAGATGGAAATGTCACATCTATGTCGTAAAGTCATGGTCTGGAAGGGACACATCTCTCTGCTCACATCCATGGGTGAGAATTCATAGGCCTGCATGGATTCAGGAGGAGTTGGGAAGTATAAGCCCTGGTCAGGCAGCTACCGTGGCAACAGTTCTTCATGAAGGAGAAGTGGTTGTTGGGAGACAATTACCTCATCTCTTAAAGGCTGATCTTCTTACATCCCTGCTTTTAAGGAACATCCTGGCTTTTCCAAACCTCTTGGCTCTTCCCAGTGGGTGCTGCGATCTTTACTAGAGCACACACCTGTCTCTGAACACTCCTTTTATTCACTTGCTGCTCAGCCTTTGCCCAGGCAGTTCTCTTTACCCCCAATTTCTTCCCCACTTTTCTTCTCTGCATGGTGAACTCCTATTAATCCTTCAAAACCCAAATTGAAAATCATCTTCTTTGTGCACCTTTTCCCTCTGTTTTACCTAGGGCAGGGTTCATAGCACCTTGAAGATTGACTTACACCTGAATTCCCTACAATATTTAGCACACGGTAGCCTCTTAGTTTCAGAGAAGGAAATGGCAACCCACTCCAGTGTTCTTGCCTGGAGAATCCCAGGGACGGGGGAGCCTGGTGGGCTGCTGTCTATGGGGTCGCACAGAGTTGGACACGACTGAAGCAACTTAGCAGCAGAAGCAGCCTCTTAATTTGTGTGCTAAAGAGATTTACTTACTTCAGGCATGAGAACTCATTTGGTTGCAAGCAACAGAAAACTCATCTTGGATTATTTTAAGTGAATATGCTGATTCA
The DNA here is from genome assembly GCF_014754425.2 of Oryx dammah. Taxonomy (NCBI): domain Eukaryota; kingdom Metazoa; phylum Chordata; class Mammalia; order Artiodactyla; family Bovidae; genus Oryx; species Oryx dammah. The sequence goes on from NW_024070196.1 coordinate 54,027,229, forward strand.
TGTAATTGGACATGACCTAGAGTATCTTCAGGCTTGGCTATATCCAGGGCCTCAGATGATTCCCCCAAGGTCAAATTTCTCTTGAGTTTGACTTCTGTCCTCCAAGATAGCTTTATTCTTAGGCTCCCTGAAGAGTTGCCAGCCACTCGCAACCTCATTCACATAGGTTAAAGTGCAGCAGGAAACAATTTCTCTCTTCCTGAATGTGCAAGCTTAAATTCCACCATTTACTCTGCTTGGGGTCATGACCTATCACGGAATTGATCACTCAGGCCAGGGCCTTGAGATTATGCAGATTAGCCAGGGGTCTGGCACTATGATTGGCCCATCCAGGGTCACAGGTTCCAATCTGGAAATGACCAGGAGTGAGGGAGGGTGTGGCTTCCTACTGGAAATTCCAGGTATTGCTACAGGAGGCAGAGGAATGCTGGATGCCCCATAAGCCCACATAAATATATTTTATGCTGAACTGTCATCATATGAAAAGACCCACACACCATTTACTGCGTTCTTACTTTGTGCCTGGTTTAGTGCCTTGCATGCTGAACAACCTGAAATGGCTTCTAGAATTTCTCCTATTTTCCAGATGAGGAAACCAAGGCCCAGAAACCTGAAATGACTTGTCCAAAGTTAACAAGTGGCCAAGGAGGGAATTTTTGCTGAGATTTGATGGTTGATACAGCAATGCTTTAAACCACTGCACTGTAGGACCCTTCAGTGGGTGGCGGAGCTCAGAGTTTCTAGTTTAGGAATTTAGTTCCTGAAGTCGGGAAGTTGGGGTGCAGTGGATCTTACAGCCCCATGGGGTTCATAGGGTTAGCATTGTTCCCGCCTCTGAATACCTAATGCCTCTCAGTACCACTGGCTCCTGCTTTTAAAAGTGAGGGGAGGTTATCCTCACAGCTGAAGCTGGGTGAATTTCGATGTAACCCCATCAGAGGACACACTGCCTTGATGCCATTTTGCCCCTCTTCTTTGGGAACACAGGGAGCAAGAGGGTACCAACATGCCAGAACCATCTGCCTGGCTCCTAATAATAAATTGTGAGAGGAACAGGTTTCAGGAAAACATTGCTTAAAAAAAAAGCCTCTTCTCACACCCGGGCAGCCATCTGTCGTGTCCTCCTCTGGTGCCAAACTGTGGGAGGAGGGAGAGGGTGCTGCTGGGTCTGGCCCCACCAGCAGGGGTGGTTCACAAGTTTTCCTTGTTTTGCCACTCTGGACAGGGCATTGCAGAGAGAGAGAGGAGCACTTGCTGGCTTTGACCTCCCTTGGGTACGGTGTCTGAGGAGAGGAGAAGCACAATTCCTTCAAGATGCCAACGGTGGGTAATAGCTCCTATATAGAGAGGATTTACTGTGGGGTTAGGCATTGTGCTGTCCACTAAACACATATTAGCTTATGGAATCTTGACAGCAAATCTGTGTGCACCCATTTTATCGATGAAAGACTGGAGACTCAGATGTTAAGTGACTCACCCAAGGTCACACAGCAAGGCCACCTCTTCAGTATGTAATAATGAGGCCCAGCTTCCTCTCCACCTCAGCAACCCAGGGCAGGTTTTCCATGTAACACACAAGCAGTTGACATCACCCAAGGGTGGTCTTTCAACTCTAGCTCTGCCCCAAGCACCCTTCTTGCCCTCCATCCTTGAGTTGAAATGTGGGCTTTTCTAGTCACCTAACCTGTTGCTTAATACCCACCCTGTCTCACCCAAAAGAAGCACAGGAGAAAAGACCCTGAAAGTTCCCAGGAACTTTCAGAGAAGACCAAAGGGCAGCTGGTTGAGGGGGAGCTTCGGAAGCTGAGGCAACAGTTCCGGAAGATGGTGGACAGTCGGAAGTCCTTTAACTTCCGCTCCCAGCAGAAGATCACGAACCAGCAGTAAGTGATGGTCAGAGAAAATTTGGGGTTTTGGTTTCATGGGGCTTGCCTTCTGATGTGGCCTCTGGGGCATGGACCCATTTGGGATAGCTTCATTGGGGAAAGGAGATATATTCTCAGAGTTGAGGGTGTCTTGGGGACCTCAAGAGGAGCAGAGCACCCATGTTTCAGGGAAGGACCCAAACTAGAAGCCATTGTTTCTTTCATCACATGTGTTTGTTCCTTTTCTTGATCTCATCTGTGGCTGGTGGGAGATGGCTTCCTCCAATTCTTGAGCTACCAAGGGCCACACAGAGAGACTGTCCTTAATTCCAGAATTCTGAGAATCCATCCCAGAATTCTCAGGATAGGGAGAATCTGATTGTCTCAGCTTGGGTCTGGTGTCTGCTTCTGGCCCAATCAGCTGTGGTCTGGGGGTTGAACTATAGGACGGAAAATAGCTCTGGGTATCCCCAGCAGTTCTAGCAGTGCAGGTGGGGAGTTCCCAGAGAAGGGGAAATCACCCAGCAGTGGATACCCCAAAGGACATTTCCTGTTTGTGTGACCTTTTGGGATCTTCAAGACTGAATATTTGAAATGGAGTTGCCCGAGAAATTATGTATAGTTTTCCTTGGGCAACAGAAAGGTATTCTCGGGGTTTGAAGAAGCAAACATTAAACAGGCATTCTTAGATTCCGTCCAAGGAGAGGTGATTCCTTAACTACATCTAAAATGTTTATACAGGCAGTAACTGTCTCTTATTAGAAAGAAAATTTGACTGTTAGATGATGTGTGAAGTTCAGAGGCTAGAGGAGTTCTTTAGATTTTCCAAGGGTTGGCTTACTCAGAGCCACTGTTGGTCAACATGAGATCACTATGTGAATTAGAAAAAGGCACCCTTTTTTCAAGATTCTTTACTGCCATCTGTTGGAAACATCATTGTTATGTAGAGATTTTGTTAAAACACGACCAAAGATGCTTACTCCTTGGAAGAAAAGTTATGACCAACCTAGACAGGATATTGAAAAGCAGAGACGTTACTTTGTCAACAAAAGTCCATCTAGTCAAGGCTATGGTTTTTCCAATGGTCATGTATGAAAGTGAGAGTTGGACTATAAAGAAAGCTGAGCGCCGAAGAATTGATGCTTTTGAACTGTGGTGTTGGAGAAGACTCTTGAGAGTCCCTTGGACTGCAAGGAGATCCAACCAGTCCATCCTGAAGGAGATCAGTCCTGAATATTCATTGGAAAGACTGATGCTGAAGCTGAAACTCCAATACTTTGGCCACCTGATGCGAAGAGCTGACTCATTTGAAAAGACCCTGATGCTGGGAAAGATTGAAGGCAGGAGGAGAAGGGGACAACAGAGGATGAGATGGCTGGATGGCATCACTGATTCGATGGACATGGGTTTGGGTGGACTCCGGGAGTTAGTGATGGACAGGGAGGCCTGGCGTGCGGTGGTTCATGGGGTCGCAAAGAGTCGAACATGACTGAGCAACTGAACTGAACTGAACTATCTCTCAGAAAAGTACAATAAATCAGCAAATCGGCGATATGTTTTCAAGTAGATGGTGCTCCCTTGGGCTGTGCAGTCCGTAGCCTGCACTTCTGTTCCTGGTGATCTTGATTCAGTCTGTCCTTGGTGTGGGCATCAGGGAATGCCTACTTCCTGGTGTGTCTTCAGTTTTTCTTGAATCTTTCTTACTCTTTTGCATCCTGCTCTACCCTACCCCAGTCCATTTGATCTGGTTTCACTGTGATGGAACTGAAGCAGGGGAGGGGAGTGAAAGAATAGACATAAACACCCTAAAATAGGAGGAAAACTGGATTGAGGTAAGTGAGGTAGTTAGGGTACAATATTTAAGGAAGTGCTTTTCCCCAGTGCTGACCTTGTACCTATACTACCCTGAGAGTGAAGATCTCCTTAATTTTTGAAGCATCTCACTCCCCTCACTGCAGTCTCAGCCCTGCCTAAAGATGGACAAACCTTCCTTTTGCTTTTTTCTGACCTCACTACGCCCTGAAAGCCTGGTGATAATCTTTGATGGATTATCCTGCTCTCTCTCTTTTTTCTCTGTACCTTTACAAAGACCCCTCCCATGAGGGGCTTAAGAGGGGCAGAGAAGTCCCAAGGGCCAAGTTTAGAAGACAAGAGCTCTAGAACTAGGTGTGCTCTCTGGTGGTCCCTAGCAGCATGTGGCCATTTACATTGGTAATTAGTTACAATAAATAAAATTAGAAATTCAGTTCTTCAGTTTCATCAGCCACATTTCAGGTGCTCAGTAGCCACATGTGCCTGGTGAATGCCATCAGACAGAGCAACTAGAGAACATTTCCGTCACTGCAAAATAATCTACTGGCCAGTGCTGCTTTAGAGCAGTAGTGGCTAATGAGCCAAGTCTTACTGGCTGCCTGTTTTTATGAAGTTTTATTGGCACATAGCCACACCTATTCATTTTTGTGTTTCATATGGTTGCTCTGTTGAGTAGATGCAACAGAGGTCCTCTGGTCCACACAACCTAAAATATTTACTCTTTACCGTGCTGTGAAAGGTGCTGCACTCAATATGCCAGCAAATTTGGAAAACTCAGCAGTGGCCACAGGACTGGTAAAGGTCAGTTTTCATTCCAGTCACAAAGAAAGGCAATGCCAAAGAATGCTCAAACTACCTCACAATTGCACTCATCTCAGGCTAGTAAAGTAATGCTCAAAATTCTCCAAGCCAGGCTTCAGCAATTCGTGAACCAGATATTCAAGCTGGTTTTAGAAAAGGCAGAGGAACCAGAGACCAAATTGCCAACATCCACTGGATCATGGAAAAAGCAAGAGAGTTCCAGAAAAACATGGAACTGCTTTATTGACTATGCCAAAGCCTTTGACTGTGTGGATCACAATCAACTGTGGAAAATTCTGAAAGAGATGGGAATACCAGACCACCTGACCTGCCTCTTGAGAAACCTATATGCAGGTCAGGAAGCAACAGTTAGAACTGGACATGGAACAATAGACTGGTTCCAAATAGGTAAAGGAGTATGTCAAGGCTGTATATTGTCACCCTGCTTATTTAACTTATATGCAGAGTACATCATGAGAAATGCTGGGCTGGAAGAATCATAAGCTGGAATCAAGATTGCTGGGAGAAATATTAATAACCTCAGATATGCAGATGACACCACCCTTATGGCAGAAAGTGAAGAGGAACTAAAAAGCCTCTTGATGAAAGTGAAAGTGGAAAGTGAAAAAGTTGGCTTAAAGCTCAACATTCAGAAAACGAAGATCATGGCATCTGGTCCCATCACTTCATGGGAAGTAGATGGGGAAACAGCGGAAACAGTGTCAGACTTTAATTTTTTGGGCTCCAAAATCACTGCAGATGGTGACTTCAGCCATGAAATTAGAAGACGCTTACTCCTTGGAGGAAAAGTTATGACCAACCTAGATAGCATATTCAAAAGCAGAGACATTATTTGCCAAGGTCCATCTAGTCAAGGCTATGGTTTTTCCTGTGGTCATGTATGGATGTGAGAGTTGGACTGTGAAGAAAGCTGAGCGCCGAAGAATTGATGCTTTTGAACTGTGGTGTTGGAGAAGACTCTTGAGAGTCCCTTGGACTGCAAGGAGATCCAACCACTCCATTCTGAAGGAGATCAGCCCTGGGATTTCTTTGGAGGGAATGATGCTAAAGCTGAAACTCCAGTACTTTGGTCACCTCATGCGAAGAGTTGACTTATTAGAAAAGACTCTGATGCTGGGAGGGATTGGGGGCAGGAGGAGAAGGGGACGACAGAGGATGAGATGGCTGGATGGCATCACAGACTCGATGGACGTGAGTCTGAGTGAACTCCAGGAGATGGTGATGGACAGGGAGGCCTGGCGTGCTGCGATTCATGGGGTCGCAAAGAGTCGGACACAACTGAGCGACTGAACTGAACTGAACTGAACCATTTATAGAAAAGTCTTTGCAGACCCTTTGCCCTTGAATGTTCTTTACTATTCTAGAGTGGTGCTTCCAAAACTTTAAAGTGCATAGAATTCACTTGAGGATCTTGTTGCAAAGCAGATTTTGATTCAGTAGGTCCTGGGTTGGGACCTGAAATGCTTCATTTCTCCAAGCTTCCAAAGGGCATTGAGGCAGCAAGCCTGCAAATCGCACTGAACAGTGGGAATAGGCTGCAAGGACTTTGCAAGAAATTCGGCCTTTGTGCCATTTCACATTGTTCAATTGCTGTGCAGTCACTCAAGCCTTCTTTTCTTTTCAAAATCTCCATTTGCCCACATCCTTGACCCCCTCTCTTCTCCAGAGTAGACAAGGGAGAGAAAGAAGACTCATGTTAGCCAATTTCTTAAATCATTAGCCCCCAAATAGAGGAGCTGGTGGGGGTTAGAGGTTCCTGTGCAGCTCTGTGTTGATGCACAGTCGAAAGATCCTGTCTGATGGGTTTGCCTGTCATTACCAGAGATAATTGGCTGGAAAGCTGGAAAAGAAGGTCTGCAAAATCACACAGATGCCAGTGAGCTGCTGACAAAAGAAAACTTGGGGGCTCCCACCATGTCTAGGTAATGGGTTTTGACAGGCACAGCTGCAAATTGTTCTGAGGGGGAAAAAAAAAAGGTATCATTCAGAGAAGGGTGCAGAGAAGTGGAAGTTGCAGTGAACTGGATCAGAGGTGATGTAAGTTCAGGACCTGGACTAGAGACCTTGTGTGAGTTCCTTCCAACTCGCTGGGTTGGGACGTACCCCTCTGAGTCTCTTTTCAGGGTCAAGGGGCCTGGAGTGTCCAATCCAGGCAAAGCCAAGGGTTCAGGGTTAATCATGTGCTGCTTTCCCACCAGCAAGAAGATCAAGACGCTGCAGGAGGAGCAGGAGGAGATCACCCTGCTTTTGAATCTCATCAAGTCCTCCAGGAACCTGGACCTCAATGAGAAAAACTACCTGGAACTGCGTTTCCTGCTGCAAACTAAGGAGGACTACGAGGCCCTGATTAAATCAATGAAGCTGCTGTTGGCTGAACTGGATGAGAAGGTGTGGTCTTTCTCTTAAAGGGTTAACCAGAACACTGAGCAAGGGGAAGGAGTAGGGGAGGGCTACTCCCCACCATACCCTGCCCTGCTGGCTTTTCTAAACCTGTCTCTACCACCATTGTAACCCCTAATCTCTCAGTTCCATTGATCCATTTCCCACTGTGGTCTCCAGTGCCTCCCTATTACACTTAGAATAAATGCCCAAATCCTGACTTATCAGTCAGGAGAGGTTAGGTATGCTGCAGTAACAAACACTCCCTCTCCCCAACTCAGTGGTTTAAAACAACAAAGGTTTCTTTTTCGTACATGATTTATGATCTATGGTGGATGGGCTAGGGGCTCTTAAATCCTCTCATCCTGGGGCCAGGCTGATGGGATAGCCCCCATCTTGGACATTGCCAGGGGTTGTGGTAGAAAAAAGTGAGATCCTGAGGGTCTTACCCTGGCAATTGAGTGCGCCAGTGTGTCACGTCTGCTCATGACCCATTGATTCAAGACAGTCTACAAAACCCATAAATACCCCCAGTGCCCATACCCATCCAAAAATAGTCAACTCTACCCATTCACAAAAGGGCCTAGGAAGTGCAGTCCTTATGGGTCCAGAAAACAAAGAGCTAGAGACATTTGCTGGACAGCATTCATCCCTTACTGTGGTTTGAAAGTCCCATATGTGATCTAGCCCCTGCCTACCCTTCTAGGCTCATCCCATGTTATTCCTTTCTGAAGTCTTCTCACTCCAGCTGCAAAAGCCTTCCCCCACCACCCAATGCTAAATAATGCTGTCTTTTCTCACCTCAGGGCCTTTGTGTATGCTGCCCCCAAATGCCTCACCCTAGTTGCTTATCTTTTTCTCAGCCTGCTGCTGCTGCTAAGTTACTTCAGTCGTGTCCAATTCTGTGCGACCCCATAGATGGCAGCCCACCAGGCTCCCCCGTCCCTGGGATTCTCCAGGCAAGAACACTGGAGTGGGTTGCCATTTCCTTCTCCAATGCATGAACGTGGAAAGTGAAAGTGAAGTTGCTCCGTCATGTCCGACTCTTGGAGACCCCATGGACTGCAGGCTCCTCCGTCCATGGGGTATTCCAGGCAAGAGTACTGGAGTGGGTTACCATTGCTTTCTCTGTTTCTCAGCCTAAAGGTGACTTTCTCAGGTCTCAGGGAGGCCTTCTCTATGGCCTCTATCCAGTTTAAAGTATGTCCCCCTGGTATTAGGTTCCTGGCCAGGAACAAATTGCACACTCAGTCAGGGTACTCAGAGAAGTAGGGCACTCTGGAACCTGGAGTAAATACCCCCACCTCCCTTGTCCTCTGTGCTCCATCCACACTGGCTGCCTTTATGGACCCACACTGTTGTCTCTCATCTCTGCCTTTGCACATGCTGTTCCCTTTGCCTGGAGTGCTGGGCCCCATCCTCTCTGCGTGCAGGAGTCTTATTCATCCTTTGGGTCTCAGCTCAAATGCTGTTTATGCAGGATAGTTGTCTCTTCATTTTTCTCTGCTATGTGCCCCTTCTGTGTGTGTCCAAATTATCTTCTATCACCCCTCTCTTAGGACTCAACATGCTTCCTGGGTTGTTTCCAGTCCTAGCCTGTAGGTTCACTGAGGGCAGAGGCCACTCTATCTTGGATACTGTCATACCCCTGTTGTCTGGCATCAAGCGGTGGTTTGATAAACATTGATGAATGAGTGAATGAATGAATATATGAATGTATGAGAAGAAGGCAATAAACGTGAACAAAGAGGGAACTTCCCTGGTGATCCAATGATTAAGACTTCGCTTTCCAATGCAGACGGTGCAGGTTCGATCCCTGGTTGGAGAGCTAAAATCCCACATGCCTTGTGGTCAAAAAACCAAAACATTAAAAGAAAAGCAAACCATAATATTGTAACAAATTCAATAAAGATTTTTAAAATGGTGCACATCAAAGGAAAAAAAAATGCTTTAAAAAGTGAACAAAGAAAAATTGAAAAAACAAACAGGAATGTGGATTCTCAGAAACATTAGAAAAGGCGATTTAGTTTGCTAATCCTCCAAAGAGTATGGCACTCACTGCCCAGCACAAAAACCTTCTTGGTCTAATTCCATCCCAGCTCCCAGGATCCCCTCCTGCTGTGTCCACCACACAGTGCCCAGAACTTTGTCCTTTCAAGGGGTCACTGGAGGCAAGGATACCACTGGGCCCTGCTTGGCCTCACAGAATAATTAATAAGCTGATGCCTTCCTGCTGGGCATCGTGTGTAGGCAATGCATTTCCCCTTCAGCTACAGGCTTTGGGTAATGTCTCCCATTGGGTTGAAGCCTAATTACTTTCAGCATCACAAAAGCAGTGTCTGACATAAAGGTGCCAAAGGGAATACAGATCTGAATTTAGTCACAAGAGCTGATGCCATAACTTCCTTTGGCAAGGAGCTGGAGCCTGAGGACTCTAGGGGTCAGCTCAGGCAGGGACAGGCAGCCCTTCAGAGCTGCAGAGGCCACACCTGATATATGGGGGAGGAGGGTACCCTCCCATAAATCAAAACAAGTCATTTGTTTTATATCAGAAGAGAGCTGGAGTGGGTTTGTGTCGAGGATGTTGCCTTGTGCATAGAACAGGAAAGGAGAGCCAAGTGGAAAAGGAACCTGGCTTGACTTGAACCTGACTTTGTCAGCACTGAGGAAGCAATTTGATTTTGCTGTGAGGGAATTTGTAGGGGAGAGAGACAGTGTGTTCCAGCTAAAGTCCAAAACTTGGCTGATGTCAGTCCTAAGCAGCATTTCTATACCTTGCCAGTTTTATGTGAGATCCACTGGTTCCCTTGATGTCTGATCTTCTGAACCACTATCTTGCTTGAGAAATGTGTTGGGCTACAAGTAATGCAATTCCTGACTGGAAGCAGCTGGGAAAATAGAGGTTTATTTTTCTCACATAATAAGATGTTTTACTGGAAATAGACCATCCTAGGGATGGCTTAGCAGCTCTACAATGATGGATTTTTATTTTTCTCTGTGACTCTCTTGGCCTCATGGTTACAAGATGGCCTGCCAAATAGCCATCTTGTATAATGGTATAATATACATGAGCTATTCCCTTCTCCAGTGGACCACATTCTGTCAGATCTCTCCACCATGACCCACCTGTCTTGGGTTGCCCCGTGGGCATGGCTTGGTTTCATTGAGTTAGACAAGGCTGTGGTCCTAGTGTGATTAGACTGACTAGTTTTCTGTGAGTATGGTTTCAGTGTGTCTGCCCTCTGATGCCCTCTTGCAACACCTACCATTTTACTTGGGTTTCTCTTACCTTGGGCGCGGAGTATCTCTTCACCGCTTCTCCAGCAAAGCACAGCTGCTGCTCCTTACGTTGGATGAGGGGTATCTGTATCAGTATTCTTGCCTTGAGAACCCCATGAACAGTATGAAAAGGCAAAATGATAGGATACTGAAAGAGGAGCTCCCCAGGTCAGTAGGTGCCCAATATGCTACTGGAGATCAGTGGAGAAGTAACTCCAGAAAGAATGAAGGGATGGAGCCAAAGCAAAAACGATACCCAGCTGTGGATGTGACTGGTGATAGAAGCAAGGTCTGAAGCTGTAAATAGCAATATTGCATAGGAACCTGGAATGTCAGGTCCATGAATCAAGGCAAATTGGAAGTGGTCAAACAAGAGATGGCAAGAGTAAACGTCAACATTCTAGGAATCAGCGAACTAAAATGGACTGGAATGGGTGAATTTAACTCAGATGACCATTATATCTACTACTGTGGGCAGGAATCCCTCAGAAGAAATGGAGTAGCCATCATGGTCAACAAAAGAGTCCGAAATGCAGTACTTGGATGCAATCTCAAAAACAACAGAATGATCTCTGTTCGTCTCCAAGGCAAACCATTCAATATCATGGTTATCCAAGTCTATGTCCCAACCAGTAATGCTGAAGAAGCTGAAGTTGAACGGTTTTATGAAGACCTACAAGACCTTTTAGAACTAACACCCAAAAAAGATGTCCTTTTCATTATAGGGGACTGGAATGCAAAAGTAGGAAGTCAAGAAACACCTGGAGTAACAGGCAAATTTGGCCTTGGAATGCGGAATGAAGCAGGGCAAAGACTAATAGAGTTTTGCCAAGAAAATGCACTGGTCATAGCAAACACCCTCTTCCAACAACACAAGAGAAGACTACACATGGACATCACCAGATGGTCAAGACCAAAATCAGACTGATTATATTTTTTGCAGCCAAAGATGGAGAAGCTCTATACCGTCAACAAAAACAAGACCAGGAGCTGACTGTGGCTCAGATCATGAACTCCTTATTACCAAATTCAGACTCAAATTGAAGAAAGTAGGGAAAACCGCTAGAGCATTCAGGTATGACCTAAATCAAATCCCTTATGATTATACAGTGGAAGTGAGAAATAGATTTAAGGGACTAGATCTGATAGAGTGCCTGATAAACTATGGACGGAGGTTCATGACATTGTACAGGAGACAGGGAGCAAGACCATCCCCAAGAAAAAGAAATGCAAAAAAGCAAAATGGCTGTCTGGGGAGGCCTTACAAATAGCTGTGAAAAGAAGAGAGGTGAAAAGCAAAGGAGAAAAGGAAAGATAAACGCATCTGAATGCAGAGTTCCAGAGAATAGTAAGAAGAGATAAGAAAGCCTTCTTCAGCGATCAATGCAAAGAAATAGAGGAAAAGAACAGAATGGGAAAGACTAGAGATCTCTTCAAGAAAATTAGAGATACCAAGGGAACATTTCATGCAAAGATGGGCTCAATAAAGGACAGAAATGGTATGGACCTAACAGAAGCAGAAGATATTAAGAAGAGGTGGCAAGAATACATGGAAGAACTGTACAAAAAAGATCTTCACGACCTAGATAATCACGATGGTGTGATCACTCATCTAGAGCCAGACATCCTGGAATGTGAAGTCAAGTGGGCCTTAGAAAGCATCACTACGAACAAAGCTAGTGGAGGTGATGGAATTCCAATGGAGCTGTTTGAAATCCTGAAAGATGATGTTGTGACAGTGCTGCACTCAATATGCCAGCAAATTTGGAAAACTCAGCAGTGGCCACAGGACTAGAAAAGGTCAGTTTTCATTCCAATCCCAAAGAAAGGCAATGCCAAAGAATGCTCAAACTACCACACAATTGCACTCGTCTCACATGCTAGTAAAGTAATGCTCAAAATTCTCCAAGCCAGGCTTCAGCAGTTCGTGAACTGTGAACTTCCAGATGTTCAAGCTGGTTTTAGAAAAGGCAGAGGAACCAGAGACCAAATTGCCAACATCCGCTGGATCATGGAAAAAGCAAGAGAGTTCCAGAAAAACATCTATTTCTGCTTTATTGATTATGCCAAAGCCTTTGACTGTGTGGATCACAAGAAACTGTGGAAAATTCTGAAAGAGATGGGAATACCAGACCACCTGACCTGCCTCTTGAGAAATCTGTGTGCAAGTCGGGAAGCAACAGTTAGAACTGGACATGGAACAACAGACTGGTTCCAAATAGGAAAAAGAGTACGTCAAGACTGTATATTGTCACCCTGCTTATTTAACTTATATGCAGAGTACATCATGAGAAACGCTGGACTGGAAGAAACACAAGCTGGAATAAAGATTGCCAGGAGAAATATCAATAACCTCAGATATGCAGATGACACCACCCTTATGGCAGAAAGTGAAGAAGAACTAAAAAGCCTCTTGATGAAAGTGAAAGAGGAGAGTGAAAAAGTTGGCTTAAAACTCAACATTCAGAAAACGAAGATCATGGCATCTGGTCCCATCACTTCATGGGAAATAGATGGGGAAACAGTGGAAGCAGTGTCAGACTTTATTTTTGGGGGCTCCAAAATCACTGCAGATGGTGATTGCAGCCATGAAATTAGAAGATGCTTACTCCTTGGAAGAAAAGTTATGACCAACCTAGATAGCATATTCAAAAGCAGAGACATTATTTGCCAAGGTCCATCTAGTCAAGGCTATGGTTTTTCCTGTGGTCATGTATGGATGTGAGAGTTGGACTGTGAAGAAGGCTGAGCGCCGAAGAATTGATGCTTTTGCACTGTGGTGTTGGAGAAGACTCTTGAGAGTCCCTTGGACTGCAAGGAGATCCAACCACTCCATTCTGAAGGAGATCAGCCCTGGGATTTCTTTGGAGGGAATGATGCTAAAGCTGAAACTCCAGTACTTTGGCCACCTCATGCGAAGAGTTGACTCATTGGAAAAGACTCTGATTCTGGGAGGGATTGAGGGCAGGAGGAGAAGGGGACGACCGAGGATGAGATGGCTGGATGGCATCATGGACTCGATGGACGTGAGTCTGAGTGAACTCCGGGAGTTGGTGATGGACAGGGAGGCCTGGCATGCTGCGATTCATGGGGTCGCAAAGAGTCGGACACGACTGAGCAGCTGAACTGAACTGATACATTAGCTGGTATAATATTTCATAGAATTACATTCAAAAATGTAAAGAATGGATGGGCGCTTTTCCTACATGATATTCTCTTCTTATGAAAGGGAGAACAACTCACAAAATCCCTCCAGCAGATTTTCTCTGATTGGCCAGGGTTGGGGTATAGGTCCATTCCTTTGCCAATCACTGGTAAAGAGAAATTATGGAATTTCCAGAATTGGTTTGGGGTATACCAGGGGCAGCAGATTATGGTGCAAGCACCAAGTCTGGTCTGTTTGTTTATGGCCCTCCAGTGAAGAATGGTTTTTACATCTTAAATGTTTTCTTTTTAAATGGATATGTACATAGTCACATACTCTAAAATGGTTATGTGAGTCTCTTGGTCCTCGAAGCCTAAAATATTTACTGTTTTGGCCTTTTAGAAAAAGTTTCCCAGCCCCTGGTTTAGATCGATGATGATTTATCCCTTGGGCCTGGGGGCAGAGCCCACCTTCCCTGAGTAAAGTACTGGCAATAAGAAAATGTTTTTATCTCGTTTAACAGGAAGTAGCATGCTTCCCTCATGGCTCAGTTGTAAAGACTCTACTTGTTAATGAAGGAAACTTGGGTTTGATCCCTGAGTTGGGAAGATCCCCTGGAGAAGGGAATGGCAACACACTCCACCATTCTTGCCCAGGAAATCCCATGGACAGAGGAGTCTGGCGGGCTACAGTCCATGGGGTTGCAAAGAGCTGGACATGACTTAGTGACTAAAACCAACAGGAAGTATAAAAATAATACAAGCTTCAGGATGGTTGATTCAGCAGCTCAGTTAGGTTATCAAAGTATTTGTCCTTTGTGGGCAGCAGCAATTCCAGGCACTGCATCCATATGGAACAACATCTGCAAGAGAAGACAGACCATCTCTTCCTAGGACTCCCTTTTAGGAATAAGGAAATGTTTTCCGGACGTTTCCATACCGGATGCCCCTGCAGCTGAGACTCCAGCTGGTTTGCTGTTGCTGTTCAGTCACTCAGCTGTGTCCAACCCTTTGCAACCCCGTGGACTGCAAGCACCCAGGCTTCCCTGTCCTTCACCATCTCCCAGAGCTTGCTTAAACTCATGTCCACTGAGTTGATGATGACATCCAACCTTATCCTGCGTCATCCCCTTCTCCTGCCCTCAATCTTTCCTAGATCAAGGTCTTTTCCATTGTCGGCTCTGCGCATCAGGTGGCCAAAGTATTGGAGCTTCAGCTTCAGCATCTGTCCTTCTAATGAATATTCAGGGTTGATTTCCTTTAGGTTGACTGGTTTGATCTCCTTGCTGTACAAGGGACTCTCAAGAGTCTTCTCCAGCACCACAGTTTGAAAGCATCAGTTCTTCAGCGCTCAGCCTTCCTTATGGTCCGGCTCTCACATCCATACACGACTACTGGAAAAACCATAGCTTTGACTAGACAGACCTTTGTTGGCAAAGTGATGTCTTTGTTTTTGAATATAATAATATCTAGATTTTTCATAGCTTTTCTTCGAAGGACCAAATGTCTTAGATATAGGTCCTACCCTTCATCCATATTTCTTCCTCTGTTTTCCTCCATGGAACATAACTGTGAAGGCTGGTGCTGTGGCAGCCATGTTTTGAGGGAGAAGTCAGGTGAATTATACAGATCTTGTCCTTACATCCTTCAGTTATTGAACTTAAGCCATCAACATATTATGAGAGAAAGATAAACCATAATTTGTTTAAAGCACTATTTAGCCAGGCTTTCTGTAATTTGTTGTTGCATGTATTCCTAACTGATACAAGCTGCTACCCCTTAAGGGAGGCTGCTGAGATCTGTGCCTATAAAAGCAGAGGAAATTCTTCTGAGGAAAGCATATTTTTAATAAGTCCTGAGCCTAAATGAACTTAATCATTTTCTAGTCATTGACACTTGAAATTATGAATCACTCAACTGCCAGCACCTCTTTTTAACAGCAAATATTTATAATACCTCCTTTACAATCCTGTAGTAAAATTCATAGATGATATAATCCTTTACCCTTCTTCTTTTAAATCAATATGATGCTATAACTATAATATAAAGGAAACATAAAGGAAAGCTATTTATACTACAATTATATGTATTTCGATATGTTCATGTTTTGGCCTGACTTATCCTGAACAGGGCTGGCAAATTGCTCCACAGAGGGCCTGATAGTAAATATTTTGGCTTTACAGGCCATGTGGTCTGTGTTGCAGCTATTCCATTCTGCTTCATAGCCTGAAGGCAGCCATGGACAATGCAAAGAATGGGCATGGCTGTGGGCCAGTAAGGCTTTATGAGAACAGGCAGCGGGCCAGATTCCACACTGCAGACTGACTGGGGCTTTCTGTATCCACAACTGAAAGAAGATGATCCATGGGAATTCCCTGGCCGTCCGGTGGTTAGCAGTTGCTGTGTTCACTGCAGTGGCCCAGGTTCAATGCATGGTCAGGGAACTACGAGGCCCACAAGCCTCACAGCATAGCCAAACAAAAACCACAAGATGATCCACGTTGTGCTGGTGTCAAGGTTTCCAAAATGATGGCCAACTCTTGGTTAAGTTTCAGACAAATCAATGAACATTCTCTTGATTTATACAGTGACTCCATTCCTGGATACTTGTCTATTAAAACTGAATGAAAGGACTTCCCTGGTGGTCCAGTGGTAAAGAATCCATCTGCCAATGCAGGAGACGTGGGCTTCACCCCTGGCTGGAAAAGATCCCACGTGCTGCAGAGCAGCTAAGCCCATGTTCCTCAACTATTGAGCCTGTTCTCACTGAAGCATGTGCACTCTAGAGCCTGTGCTCTGCAGCAACAGAAGTCGCAGCAATGAGAAGCCTGTGCACTGCGACTAGAGAGTAGCCCCTGCTTTCTGCAACTAGAGAAAGCCCATGCACAGCAACAAAGACCCAGCACAGCCAAATTAAAAAAAGAGAGAGAATGAAAAATGCTGTGTGTGGGTATGTAAAAGACATTTTGATTCTAGGTACAGATTATAGAGAGGATTTTCACCTGCCTGAAATCTAAGGTGCACTGGACAGTCACAAGGGATGGGGTCAATTTTTGGATGTCTGGTGCTGTCTTACATGTTGCAGGGTGTGACACCTCATGACCTGCTCTTTAAGAGTTGCTAGCGACTGAAGCGGTAGAAGGGAATGGCATCTCACTCCAGTACTCTTGCCTGGAAAATCCCATGGATGAAGGAGCCTGGTAGGTTGCAGTCCATGGGGGCGCTAAGAGTCCGACACAACTGAGCGACTTCACTTTCACTTTTCACTTTCATGCCTTGGAGAAGGAAATGGCAACCCACTCCAGTGTTCTTGCCTGGAGAATCTCAGGGACGGGGGAGCCTGGTGGGCTGCCGTCTATGGGGTCGCACAGAGTCGGACACGACAAGCAACCTAGCAGCAGCAGCAGCAGCATCCCCATTATTGTGAGAGTCAGAAAAAGAAACAAAGAAACTGCCAACCAACCAAAAACAAGGTTACAGAAGGCTTCTTGGGGGATCAATGCCATTTCTCCAGGAAAACAGTGGCTTTAGGGTCAGCTGAAATTTTTGCCCATATGTGAGTGAAATTTACATGCACAAGTGAGAATAAAAACTCTTCGTTGCTCGTTTTGTCCCAAACTGACTAAGATTAAGTTGAGTCCATAGCCAAGAGAGAAACAAAAATTCTATTCATAGGAAAAGAAGTAACATGGTAGTTTTTGTTTTGGCATGCTTGAGTTAGTGAGCTATTGCATTTGTCCCCATACAGATGTTAACACAGCTGGGTTTTCCCTCTCTCTCTTTTTTTCAGATTGTTCAGATGGAGAAAAAAATTGCAAACCAAAGACAGATTTTCACACAAATACAGGAGGCCAATAACCCCCGGAAATTGCAAAAACAGATCCACATTTTGGAAACCCGTTTGAATCTTGTACGTAAGGTGTCTTCTGGGGGAATGCTCTGGCTGTCCAATGGTTAGGACTCCCTGCTTCCACTGCAGGGGGCATGGGTTTGATCCCTGGTAGAGAAACTAAGGGGTTTCCCTATGGTTCAGTGGTAAAGAATCCACCTGTAGCGCAGGAGACATGCGTTCGATCCCTAGTTCGGGAAGATCCCCTGGAGAAGTAACTTGCAACCCACCCCAGTATTTCCCAGTATTCTTGCCTGGGAAATCCCATGGACAGAGGAGCCTGGTGGACTGTAGTCCATAGTGTTGCACAGAGTCGGGCGCAGCTGAGCACGTGTGCATGAATGTACCTGGAACACGTGGGGAACTAAGATCCCACATGGTGCAACGCGGCCAAACAAAATCTCTGCAGACAGCTCTCCCTCCCTTTGGAGAAGGAAAGAATGATGTCCATGAAGCCATTAGCAGGCATACATTTCATTGGTTGAGTCAGGAGAAGGTGAACGATGGTGTACACACAGGCCAGGCAGCGCTCCAACCGTGGTTCGGTGGGCCTGGGGTGGGAGGTGCGGGAAAGACGCTGCAACACTCTGGCTGCCTCCTGGAAGCTTGTCTCGTGCCCCAGGAGGGAGCCTCGTTTTGAAGCTCAGCTCTCCTTGCAGGTCACTGTACACTTTGACCAGATGCTGACCACCAACGCAAAGCTCCGGAAGGAGATAGAGGAACTGAGGCATGAGAAGGCTGCTTACGACAACGTCTACCAGCATCTTTGTCGGCGCCTGTTGATGCAGAAGAAGACAATGAATGTGGCCATCGAGCAGTCTGCCCAGGCCTACGAGCAGAGGTAGGCTGGTGGAGAGACTCTTGGGGGCAGAGATGTCTCAGCCACCTGTTAGACTTCTTACTCCTCTACCCACTGTGCTTATGTGTTGAGGAACCTGAAACTATCATCATCGTAACTCTGAGCACTGGTTGTGTCTCTGCCAAGCAAGGTGCTAGATGCTCTGGGTAGTGTTTTAACCCTCACCACAGCCCTAGGAGTTACTGTCCCCATTTTACAGGCCAGGGAATGGAGGCTTAGAGATGTCAAAATGCTTACCTGAGATCCAGGTAAGTGGCAGATGTGGTGGAGCTGAGATTTAAACCCCTATTCTGTATCATCTTCCCCAGGTGTCCCTGCCTGTAGTCCTAGGGATCCCTCTCAGTCTGGACTGTTTCCTGGCTTCACCCCTGGAAGGGCAAAAGGCATGCAGTTCAGATGTGAAGGGTGCAGGTTTTGGAGCTAGAGAGATCTGGGTTTGAAACCTGGCTCCATCACCACTAATTTATTGTAGGACTTCTTTGGGTGGAAGTGAGGATTACATAATATTAGTATAGGGAATTCCCTGGTGGTCCAGTGGCTAAGACTCCACACTCCCAATGCAGGGAACCAGGTTCAATCCCTGGTCAGGGAACTAGATCCCATATGCCGAGACTAAGAGTTTGCTTGCTGCAGCTCAGAAGATCCTGCGTGCCACAATGAAGATCGAAGACCCTGCATGTAGCAACTAAGACCTGGTGCAGCCCAAATAAATATATATTAAAAAATGAGTATATAAGGGAGTGGCTGGGGCATAGTATTATACTTGACAAGTGGTGATGATGATGGTAATAGTGATAATGGTGATGTTTGATGATGCTGATGGTGGTGATGCTGATGTGGTGATGCTGATGGTTTGGCGGTGAGGCTGATGGTGTTGGTAGTGATGATGGGGGTGATGGTGATGGTGGTGCTGATGGTGGTGGTGGTGCTGATGATAAGGATGGTGACAGAGATGATGATAGAAAATCATTTCCTGAGGGTGGTCTAGAATTGTGAGCTCCTGTCATTCAGGTGAGGAAGGTGGTTCCTCTACTTCCAGAAATCTCCATAATTAGGGATGATCACTGCCCAGGAATGAAGTCCGTCTGGACTGGTAGGGAGAAGCGGGGGAGAAGGAAGGAGCCTCTGGACACTCAGACTCTGTTGTGCTCCCCTCCCCCCACTGAGGCTGGAAGCCATGGCTCGAATGGCTGCCATGAAGGACCGCCAGCAGAAGGACATCTCTCAGTACAACCTGGAGATCCGAGAGCTGGAGCGTGTCTACGATCATGAAACCAAGCTCAAGTCCTTCTTGCTCATCAAGCTGAATGATCGTCTTGAATTCGAGGAGCAGTCCAAAAAGGAAGAAGGTATCTCTCTCCACTGAATACCTCTTTGTCTCAACTGAAGGTACCCAAGTCTCCTTGTACCAAGGTTGCCAAATTTAGCAAAGAAAAATACAAGACACCATTAAATTTAAGTTGCAGATAAACAAAGAATAAAATTTTAGTCCCATGCAATGTTTGAAAGATACTTACACTAAAGAATTATTTGTGGTTTATCTACAATTGGCACATATTTATACTTTTAAAAATACATTGTTTGTCTGAAATTCAAATTTAACTAGATGAGTTGGATTTTATCCGCCATCCCTAACCTACAGGATGTGGCCTCACCTTGTGGCTCTGCTTCCATTATTTAGAGGAGGAACTTTTATTGGAGGCAGCCCTATCCATGTTTAGAGATTCTGAAGGAGGACTCACAAGACTCAGCATATCATTGCAAACGTGGCTATGATGTAGACACATCAGCAGGGAGAAAAGTGCACGGGGCGAGGTCCAGAGGAAACCAGGCACAAGCTTCCCGGACCTTCTCCCAGTGGAGTCACACAGGATATGCTTAATTCCTCCAGCCTCTAATTTTGACAACACATGTGAAGAGTCATCTATTTGGGGAGCTCATTAGAGACTTGATGCCCAAGATTCTTACTAGGGGCTGGTCGTGTAGGCCCTCTCTCCCCAGCACATCCCAAGATTCCAGCCTCCCAGCAGGAAGGCAGGTGTTTGGCATAGGCCACACTGTCCATACAGTCAGGGCACAGGAACCACTCTTAACCATTTGCGGACAGTTTTATATCAGTGTAGGGAAATGTTCACCATTTAAGTTCCCAGGTGCAGGTGAAAGGCCAGTCTTGCAAACAGACCTTTCTAAGCAGAGCAGTCTCAGGGCTGCTATGGTAACCCTCTCCTGAACAAGTTGAAAGATCTGAGCTCTTCAGAGAGCCCCTTGTGTAGCTGCATTTGATTTTTGGTCTTTTAGCCCTTCTGTCCCTTTCTACCTTCTCATTTGCAACTGTATGGCTAGAAGTGTGTTTCTGGGAAACTCCATCTCTCACTTTCCCCCTCCTTGTCCTGGGAAAGTTTAGCCCCCTCCCTGGGGCACAGTGATAATGTTACAGAGCTCTTTCCTCTGCCAGGCTGTGCTCCGAGTGGCTTCCCTTTCAGACTCACAGTTGCTGGTTCTTCCTTTTCTAGTTCTCAAGGCAAAGAAGTATGGGAAGAAGAGCAAGGGTGAGAGTTTTGAGAGCTACGAGGTGGCTCACCTCCGGCTGCTGAAACTGACAAAGACTGGGAACCTGAATCAGCTCATCGAGGAGTTTCTGGCCAAGGAGGAGAAGAACTTTGCTCGGTTCACGTATGTCACGGAGCTCAACAATGACATGGAGATGATGCACAAGAAGATCGAGAGAATCCAGGTCAGGGCACCTCTCCTTTCCCAGGCCAGGGGCCCACCTGCTCGCGCAGTAGCCTTCCCCAAGGCAGGTTCCTCAGAGCACTCTTTGAGCTGCTCTGCAGAAAAAAGGACTTCAAGTCAAAAAAAGTTTGGGAAATACTATATTCCCCCAATATTCTCCCCTCTACATTTTAACCTTCCTGAAACTGGTATTTGTCTTTCAGTTGATACATATACTTAATAAGTTCATGTCCCCTCACCCCTGAGAAGTGACATTTAAAATCCATGGTATGTCTTATAATCCAGAGTTCAGTAAACTATAGCCACAGCCAGATATGGCCTTTGACCTGTTTTTGCACAGCCCATGAGCTGAGAATGATTTTTACATTTTTAAAGGGTTGTAAGGGAAAAAAATATGCAAGACAGACCATACGTGGCTTGCAAAACCCAAAATATTGACTATGTGGCCCTTTGCCATAAAAGCTGGCTGACCCCTGTCAATAAACAGCTTTGTAGAATTGAGGAGAGATGGTAAATTGATCTTGGAGAGAATTGATGTACGTGAGCATAGTAAGGGCTCTGATAAGTCCTGCAGTAAAGAAACTATTTACCTTTGTTGAACCTGTAATTTCCCAAACTTGACTCCCTGAGCTGCTTACTCCCCAGAACACACAGAAACTGCCTTTGGAACTCTCTGCACAGAGCGAGTCTAAACTTAGCATGACACTCCAGTCCTTTCAGAATTTGGCTTCAACCTGCCCCTGCAGGCTCAGCTCTCATCGGGATCCTCAAGGCACTCCCATCAGCTGCCAGTTCCAGCTGCCCCCTGTGTTCCCCTTCTCTGAAACTTTCTTCATGCTGTTCCCCATCCCTCCCACTTTTCTTCTGATGCAATGCCACTCATTAGTCCTGACAAATGTCACCTCCTCGGAGAACTCATTACTCTTCCCTCTGAGGTCCCTGTGCTGGGTGGAAACCTAGGGGAGCCCTTCCTTTTGCAGTGTCACCATTTCCTGAATGTGGGCCCACATGCAAGTAGCTAGAAGACAGGGGAAAACATTTTAATTTTTTCAAAATGAGTGATGAACTTAATTTTAATGAGGATTAAAAAGAACAGCTTGCAGAGCATTGTGATTCTATAGAGAGGGTTCCTTAGGCTGGTAAGTAGTAGTAATTTCTGCATGCTCAGTTGCTCAGTCATGTCCAACTCTTTGCGACCCCGTGGATTGTAGCCCGCCAGGCTCCTCTGTCCATGGGATTCTTCAGGCAAGGGGATCTTCCTGATCCAGGGATCGAACCTGCCCCTCTTGAGTCCCCTGCGTTGGCAGGTGGATTCTTTACCACTGCACCACCTGGGAAGCCCAGGTAGTAATAATAACAGTAAACAAATAGTGATAAACAAACTACACAAAATTTGGTCAATTTAAAGAAAGCTACTAATAGATAATAATAGTACAGGTGACACGTGGAAACGGAGGTGGGCTGTCACAGGAAACAGATGGCATGCCCAAAATGGGTAAAGAGAGGTGAGCTTTTAAAAAAGAGACTATTTACAAAGGTCTAAAGAAATTAAGGCGGGAATGTGCTGAATTGCATAGCTGAGCTCCAGAATGGGTGAGGTGAGGGAGCAGTTTCTGGAACCAGGAGGCAGGTATGTGGAGAAGGCTGTCTCTGTGTCTTTCCTGGTGACCGGTGGCCAAATGAATGACCTGCCAAGAGGGTGGGCAAGTACCCCCCAATCCCGCTCTCCTTCCACTGTCCAGCTGGGGTCCCCCTTTGGCTGGGTGACCCAGAGAACTAAGGGGAGAGGAGGCCCATCTTTCAGAGGACAGGCGCCCTCGTGGGTGCCCTGTCCATTCCCAAAGCCCAGGACTGCCGTGCACACAGTGGGAGGTACTGAGCAGCCATTCTCCAACAGCAACTGACCTTGACCTTCCCAGTCACCTTGAGGGCACTCTCCTTTCTTCTTCAGCCACACAGCCTGTCTCTGTTGTGAGGATAAGTGTGTCTGAGGAAAGATGGCCAAACTCCCGCCTTCTCTGGGGCTCAGTTTCCCCACCTGTAGAATGGCATATTCGGACTGGAGCAGTAGTTTCCAAGCTTTTGTTAAAAGCTACCGAAGTTTTTCTTTAAACTAGGGTATGGGGAAACATCAGTAAATAAAACAGATGAAATGGAGTGGTTCTGGATGAAGGGGTGGAGGTGAGATGGGTTACTGGAGGGGGTGTTTGAGATCTTATCTCTGCCCTCTTGTGGCACCTCTGCCCAAAGTAGGGTTCAGATTTAAGTCAAAAATATTTAGGATTCTAACATCTGACTTCACTTTTACCTAGAGGGCTCGGGTCAGAGGTCATAAACTGATGAATGCAGGCTTCATTGTTTTGTTGCTTGGCCTCCTTCATACTCAAATTTTAAAATTAGTGAGTTGCCAACATTTAAAAATCAGGATATTCCACATGAAAATGTGGATTTCTGGTTTCTCTAGGAAAATCAGATCTGACAATTCCAGCCCACATTCTCACAGGAAGCTGAGTGCACTGCCCCTATAAACTGGTCAGACCATACTCTCCCTCCTTTGCTGAGAGGAGCTGGGGTCTCATTTGCTCTGAGGAGACCAGACCAATCTCAAGCAAGAGGAGCCCAGTTGGCCTCTGAGTGGGCCACCTCCCGTTTAGGCGCTTCGCCACTTCCCTCTGGTGGCCATCTTCAGTATCACAGGGAAGGTTTTTGAAGGCGAAAAGACACTGGTAATGTGGCAGCGAACAAAATAGTTCTGGCTGTTTTATAAACTTTTTTTCTCCAGCAGTTTTGCCCACTATCATCTATAGTTTTCTCCCCTGGTATTTTAAATAAATTTACATAATTTTAAAAACCTTTTTATTCCTATGTTCTTTGTAGTGGCTTCTGGAGCCCCTAGATGCTCCCTAGATGCTCTGTAGTAATAATATCACAAGACGCTTCTTAAAAAAGAAGATTCCTCAGGCCCTGTCTCATACCTACAAACCTAGATTCTCTGAAGATAAGCCTGGAATATGCATTTAAATTGTATTTTAATTTGAGACCCTTTCCCCCCATGATATAAATGTACCATTATTTACTTAACCAATCAACAACCAGTAGACATTCAGGTTGTTCCTAATGGAGATAATGAATGATATCCTAATGGAGATAATGAATAATAACTCAAGGGATAGCCTTGAGTGGCCACCTTTGCCCACATGTCCTGCTATTTCCTTGGGACAGATTCCTGGAAATGGTATTGCCCCATCAAAAAGTGCATGCCTTTTACATTTGGATACACTGTTCTAGCCCTGGGGTTCTCAGATCTGGCCCCTGGGCTACCACTGTGGCAGCATCTCCTGGGAACTTGTGAGAAATGTGCGTTCTAGGGCCTCACCTGGGCTTCCCAGGTAGCTCAGCTGGTAAAGAATCCACCTGCAATGCAGGAGATCTCAGTTCGATTCCTGGGTCAAGAAGTTCCCCTGAAGAAGGGATAAGCTCCATATTCTTGGGCTTCCCTGGTGGCTCAGACAGTAAAGAATCCACCTGCAATACGGGAGACCTGGGTTCAATCCCTGGGTTGGGAAGATCTGCTGTAGGAGGGGATGGCAACCCACTCCAGTATTCTTGCTTGGAGGATCCCCATGGACGGAGGAGCCTGGCAGGCTATAGTCCATGGGGTTGCCAAGAATCGGACATGACTGAGTGACTAGGCATAGCACAGCACAGGGCCTCACCCAGACATACTAAATCAGAAGCTCTGGTGTGGAGCCCAGATATCTGTTTCCACAAACCTCTAGGTGATTCTGATTCACGGTAGAGTGGTAGAACCCCTGCTCTGGAGCTGTCTGTCCATTACCGTAGCCACCAGTCACATGGGAGATTTTAGTTTAAATCAATTTAAATTAAATCTAAAAATGAGTTCCTCATTGGTCCTAGCCACATTGCCAGAGCTCTGTGCCTATGTGTGGCTAATGGCTGCAGTACTGGACAGTGCAGATAAAACATTGCCACCGTTGCGGCAAACCCTATTGATTGTAGGCAATTCTCCAGAAAGGATGAACCACCCACCCACTCATGCCCCTCATCCTCCTTTCAATTTAAAAAGCATCAGGAAACTTCCATGGACCTAAGAAGGGTCCAGGGGTCCTGGGGTTTCTTGAAATGGATAATTTAAATCCTCACTAGGGAGGGGATATATGTGTACTTATAGCTGATTCACATTGTGTATAGCAGAAACAAACACAAGATTGTAAAGCAATTATCCTCCAATTAAAAATAAATTAAAATATATTCTAGATATTTTTTAAAAAGTGAAATAAATCCTCATGAACTCTTCAAGGCCCTGGCTTATTTTGAGGTGTTCTAGGAAGGGGGACACCACTTTTCCTTATGGTCTGGTTCTCTCCTGAGCAGAATGAGATCATGCGCTTGCGATCCCAGCAGAAATCATCCCATGAAGACAGCCATGCCATCCTGAGAGAGCTGGAGGTAAGACCAGCCTGGGGAGGGAGGGACATGGGAGTCTCTGTCGTCTGTCTGATGGCCTGTCAGTTGACTCTCAGTAGGAGTTAGATGTCTGTCCTGTGACTACTGGCCTGAGTCATGTCTTGACATGTTCTGACCCCTTGTCACAGGCAGCCTCTGCTACAGATGTTGCTGCAAAATTTTGCTCCTAAAAAAGACAAACGCTTTCTTTTTCCATTTTAAAGACTCTCCCATGTCAGGAAGCCTATCCCAGGCCCTTGTGCCTGTAATTTCATCCCTGACTGGCGAGTTCCAAAAGATCTCTGCCTCTGTCTTTACTTCTCTCTCTCCCTTGTCCTAGTTGTGGCCTGTTCTCAGTCAATAATAGTAATTACGAACAGTTCCTGAGCAATTACTATGCACAAGACGCTGGGCTAAGAGCTTGGCTTGCACTATCTCATTTAATCCTCACAACAACACTGTGAAGTAGGTGATATGATCTATTTTACAGATAAGGAAACTAAGGTTCAGAAAAGCAACCCCCATCATCATGGAGTTGTGATGCTGTATGAGCTTTGCATTGCATTCAGCTGCTAATAATAGGGACCCAAAATAACAGTGGTCTATGCCATAGAAGTTTATTTACTTTGTTAAAATGTAAATCTGGAGATTAGCACTTTAGGGCTGGTTATGATGTTATCAGTAAATCAGGCTTCTTCTTCCAGTTTTGCCATCTTTAGTGTGCGGCTTACATTCCCAACGATGCCTCATATGGTTGTATTACGGTCCAGCCATCCCATATACATTCCAAGCAGAAAGAAAGTAGGGAAGGAAAAAAAGGCCTTGCTAATTGAGTTAGTCAGCTTAAAAGTTCTTTCCTTGAATTTTCAGTCAATAGCATCTGTATCTGTGTCTTACTGGCCATTCCTATTTCAAAGGATGGTTGGAAATACAACTTTTAGCTGGCACATTGCTACACTGAAATGATAACCATTTTGTTATTAAGGTATAAGGGGAGAATGGATAGCAAATGTCTGAGAAAGATATGAACCACAGAGCTTGATTGCAAAGCCCTTTTCTAATTCAGTAGTTCCTGCCCCAGGAACTATGCTCATGGGTCATTTCCCTTCCTTTTTCTATAGCTGATTTCTGTGCTTGGCATTGCAGGTGGTAGACAGGGATGGCCCTGCCATTCTCTAATGCACCACTGGAGGGCAGCAAAGCACCTCTCAGGTTCAGCAACTTCTCCCAGGATTTGGGAATGAGGAAAGTAGACACAGGCAGGGCCCAAGTTCAAGGAGACTCCCCCTCAAGTTGGACACATGCTTGGCATCCCACATCCTTGACTCTTGGCCACTCCGTGTCCACGTGCTCCCTTGGGGTTGGGACTGTTGCTGCTCTGCATCTTGGGGTTTTGAAGGCCTAATGGGGGATACAGCTTGGAGAGGCTGACCAGACAATCCCAAGCATCGCCCAACCTCTGTCTGAAGTCCTCCAGTAACTCTTTGTTCCTTGGGCTTTCCTGGAGCCTCTTTTCAAATGAAATACTCTTAGCAAGAGAATTTGTCTTAATAGCAATGGGCTCACCTAGAACCCACTTTTCTTACCCCCTACTAGAGATCACGCCTATCTCCTTTACTCTTGGAACCTTTCTACTTACCTTCCATTCGCTGTCGCTTCTGAGAGAAGTGGTGGAATCAGTCCTTTCATGGGAGGTTTAGCATAGAAATTAAGCAACCAGGTCCTGGGAACAAAGGCTTGGGTATGATTCCCAGAAGAGTTACTTCCTGACGTTAGTATTTTGAGAAAGTTGACTTAACCTCTCTGAACCTCAGTTTTCTCACCTGTGAAATGGGAATAATAATTGTACTCACTTCATAGGGCTGTGAAGATTGAATAAACTCCTGCATGTACATGCTTGGCATACTGCAGGGCAGAGAACTATAAACATAACTATCATTACTGTTGTTTATCCTGTAAGTCAATAAAGCTTCAAGTCACCATCATCTTGTTACTAAATAATTGCTTAAATAAAGATCCGAAGATCAGGTTCTTAGACAACTCGACACAGATGAGGTAAGCACAAGTTCGCTTTTCTTCTCTGACTTCAGTATTCCTCACCTGGAAACTGGGGCAATTGTGAGGATTAGTTAAGAAGATGTGTGTGAAGTGCTTGGAACACTTTAGGTGCTGGACATGTGTTATCAGGCTTCCCAGGTGACACAGTGGTTAAGAATCTGCCTGCCAATGCAGGAGTCACAAGAGACGAGGGTTTGATGCCTGGGTCGGGAAGATACCCTGGAGGGGGAAATGGCAACCTACTCCAGTATTCTTGCCTGGAAAATTCCACAGACAGAGGAGCCTGGTGGGCTGCAATCTAGGGGGTCACGGAGAGTCGGCCATGACTGAGCATGCACACACATACATGTATTAACAACATCACATCAGGCTGTTAAAAAGCGTTTTTATCATGTGATCTTTTACTGCATCTTTAGAATGAGAGGAGGGGCTCTGGCTGACATATGAGGACATTCAGCCCTGGGAACTGAATATTCTAGTGGCTGGGACAGAGGAAGCTGTCTGGTGTGGTGCTTGAGGGACAGTTCAAATCACGGCTTCCCTCTCCCTTGCCTCAGAACCTCAGTTCCCTCACCCAATAAATGGGAGTGTGGGTAGGGCCCTCTGGGATCCTTGTTTGGAATGGTCCATATGGAGCTGGTAGGGACAAAGCTGATCCTTCCAGGGCCCAGTTCACCTTTGCAAGCTGAGAACCAGGGAGAGAGGTGGGAAGCCATCAAAGCACTTATCCTAGAGCAGCGATTCTCAGTCTGGGCTGCAAGTCAGAATTGCCTTGGAGGCTTTAAAGTTCCCAGTGCTGAGGCTGCACGCCAGGCCAAGCTGTCTGAATGTCTGAGGCTGGGGTCTGGGCAGCCAATGTTTTAATGCTCTCAGGTGATACCAATGTGAAACGGAAATTGTGATCCAGTGGACTCACAGAGGCTCTCAAACTTTACCATGTGTCACGACCATCTGGAGGTTCATTAAACACAAATTGCTGAGCCTACACCTAGAGCCTCTGATTCAGTTGGTCTGGACTGGAGCCCAGGAACTTGCATTTCTGACAAGTTCCCTGATGGAGCTGATGCTGCTTGTCCTGGGACACCGCTTTGAGAACCCCTGGTCTCTAGTAATGTGATTTAAACTGAATGGTGAAATCGGTTTGTTGGATTGCCACCAGCGTTTAAAGATAACAAGATGGAATAGAACAGAACAGAATGGAAAATATTAGAACACACCATAAGAATATTGACTTGTGAAACTTTAATTTCATTTGATTAGATAAATGTATATAAATACACAAATGTATAATTGGAGGCAAAAGGAGAAGGCAGCAGAGGATGAGACAGTTGGATGGCATCACCGACTCAATGCGCATGACCTTGGGCAAACTCTGGTAGACAGTGGAGGACAGGGAAGCCTGGCATGCTCCAGTCCATGGGGTCACAAAGAGTTGGACACAACTTAGTGACTGAACAACAGTGTGTGAACGTATTGGACTGCAATGTAAATATATTTCTTCCCGTGGGCCTTAATTTTTTAAAAATGAGTCAACAGCTTTTAAAAAATGCTGCAATCCAGTAGACATGCAGACACACATACACATATGTAAGTGAAACTAATCTTGACATTAAATAATATCTATCCTCACTACTTCCAGTGAATACTAGTATTTTCTCCTCTCTTTCTTTTCTGATCTATTTTATTTCACTTAAAAAATGTGGATTGAGACCCATTAAATTGTTCTTGCAACCCCTTGTGTGAAAAGTGTTAGTTGCTCAGTTCAGTTCAGTCTTTCAGTCGTGTCTGACTCTTTGTGACTCCATGGACTGTAGCCTGCCAGACTCCTCTGTCCATGAAATTTTCCATGTAAGAACACTGGAGTGGGTTGCCATTCCCTTTTCCAGGGGATCTTCCTGACTCAGGGGTCAAACCTGGGTCTCCTGCCCTGCAAGTGGATTCTTTACCATCTGAGCCACCAGGGAAGCTCCCTTGTATCCCCTTGCTGTGATTAGTCGCTCAGTCTTGTCTGATTCTTTGAGACTCCATGGACTTTAGCCAGCCAGGCTTCTCTGTCCATGGGGAGTTCTCCAGGCAAGAATACTGGAGTGGGTTGCCATTCTTCCCAACCCAGGGGTCGAACATGGGTCTCCTGCACTGCAGGTGGATTCTTTACTGTCTGAGCCACCAGGGAAGCCCCTTAGAGATTTGCAAACCTGCAGTTTGGAGACCCTGGTTTCAGACTCTCACATGTAAGGGCTGAGCCCAGCCAGAGTGGCCACCTGGCTGACCTGGATGGGAACTGGGGGTCTGCCATAGGAGAAACTAAAGAAGACCACGGAGGAGGCAGACATGTATGAGAACAACTACAGGGAGATCACCAAGACCTTGGAGTATCTCAAGAACTCAGTGGAGAATCTGTTTAAGAAGATAAATTGTGATGCCACCAAGATCCTGGTGCAGTTAGGGGAGACGGGGAAAGTCACGGATATCAACCTCCCGCAGTACTTTGGTGAGTCAAGCCCACTAGACTCTTAGCAACCATTTCCAGAGATTTCTATGAGCAGGCACAAGGATTTGTTCTTTTGGAGGTAGTGAGCCTGGTGGTGAAGCCTGGCACTAAAGCCTTGGCACTAAAGCCAACTTGCTTGAGTTCAAATCGTGGTTCTACTCTTACTAGCTGTATGACTTTTGGCAACTTTTTTTTTTTTAAACATGGATTTTTGAGTCTGTGTGTGTGTTTCATATTTCTTTGTTGGCTGCATCGGGTCTTAGTTACGGCAATTGGGATCTTTGTTGTAGCATTTAGTTGCCCCGTGGCATGTGGGATCCTGGTTCCCCAAACGGGCATCAAACCTGCGTCCCCTGTATTGGAAAGCACTGTATTGGAAAGCGTCCCCTGTATTGCTTAACCACTGGACCATCAGGGAATTTTCTGGGCAATCTTCTGAACCTCTCTGTGCCTCAGTTTTTTCATCTCAAAACTGTTGGGAAGGTTAAATAAATAAGTAGTTCTTAGAGAAATAGTTACATGATCATGTGAATAGATACAGAAGGAAGTATTTGACAAAATTCAATATCCATTCATAATAAAAAAACTCTCAACAAACTAGAACTAGAAGGGAAGTTCCCTACCTGATAATAAAAGGCATCTCCAGAAACACCTGAAGCTAACCTCATAGTTAATGGTGAAGAAAAAACCTGAATGTTTTTGTTCTAAGATCAGGAACAAGGCAAGGATGTCTGCTCTCACAACTCCTATTGAATATTATGTTGGTGGTCCTCGATAATGCAGTAAGGCAATAAAAGGAAATGAAAAGCATTCAGATTGGGAAGAAAGAAATAAAGTGCTCAGAGCAGTGCCTGGCATGTAGCAAATGCCTATTAACTGTAATACACATTTCTAGGCCTTGAGCTCAGGAGAGAGAGGGAGATGTACCCACAGAGATCATGCCAGTTTAGAATGAATGACTTCCACCGCTCTTAGAACAGAATCGAAGGTTCTTAATACCATCTGTGTTTGGGAGGTTCCCAAGACGCCTCCCTCCTGTCAGTTTCAGGGATTCACTAAGAGGGCTCCTGGATTCAGCACATAGTCATATTTTCATGGCTATGATTTATTACAGCCACAAGGTACAAAGCAAAATAAGGAAAGGAAAAAGGAGCTTCGGGGAAAGCAGGGAGGAAGTTAAGAGCAAGCTTCCAAGGGTCGTCTCCCAGGATGTGCTTAATCCCCCCCAGCCATGAGTTGTGACAACACAAGTGAAATGGTGTCAACCAGGGAAGCTCATTGGCTACTCATTGCTTAGGGTTAGAATGGGGGCTGATCATACAGGCATCTCCAGCCTGGCACATACCCCAGTTCCAGACCCCAGAAAGAACAGCAAGTATTTATAGCATAAGCTACATTTTTTAATAGATTAAGCATGCTGGCATCACTGACCCAGTGGACATGAGTTTGAGCAGACTCTGGGAGATAGTGAAGGACAGGGAAGCCTGGTGTGATTCAGTCCATGGGGTCGCAAAGAGTCCGACACGACTGAGTGACTGAACAACAAAGGCATGATGAGCCTCTCTTAACAGTTAGTGGTGGTGGGGACCTTCCTGAAATCCAAGTTCCCTGATACTGTCCAAGGATGAAACTGCTGAGCAACCTTTTTGAAGGAGAGCAGTCAGATTTTGCTGTATTAACTCTTTCTTGCCCACAGCCTATCAACTTCTTAATAGCCTGGCCCCTGCTTACATCTTTTAAAAAAATTATTTACTTAATTATTGATTTTTGGTTGTCCTGGGTCTTCACTGCTGTGTGCAGGCTTCCTCTTGTGGTGAGCAGAGAGCTACTTGTAGTTGCAGTGCAAGGGCTTCTCATTGCAATGGCTCCTCTTATTGTGGGGCACAGGCTCTAGGGTGTTCAGACCCAGTAGTTGTGATGTACAGGCTGAGTTGCCCCGGGCATGTGGGATCTTCCCGGACCAGGGATCGAACTTGTGTCTGCTGCATTGGCAGGTGGGTTTTTAACCAGTGGACCACCAGGAAAGTCCCCTTGCTTACCCTTTTCATCATCTCTCGTCCTGCTCTTCCTCTTTGCTCACCTCCTGTGGCCACACTGTTCTCCTTTCTGTATTTCCAAGTCTCTCCCCCAACTAATTCTACCTCAGGGCCTTTGCATGGGCTGTACTCATCCCACACCCAGTTCCTCATTCTCAGATCTCAGGTTAAATGTACTGTCTCCAGCAAGGCCCCTCTCTGCTGTTCCATCTGAGGCTGGTCCTGCTGTACCCACTGTTATTCACTCTCATCAGTTATGTTCAGTCACTCAGTTGTGTCTGACTCTTTGCAACACCATGGACTGCAGCACGCCAGACCTCCCTGTCCATTGCCAACTCCCAGAGTTTACCCAAACTTATGTCCATTGAGTCGGTGATGCCATCCAACTATCTCATCCTCTGTCGTCCCCTTCTCCACCTGCCTTCAATCTTTCCCAGTATCAGGGCCTTTTCAAATGAGTCACCTTTTCCCATCAGGTGGCCAAAGTATTGGATTTTCAGCTTCAGCATCAGTTCTTCTAATGAATATTCAGTACTGATTTCTTTTAGGATGGACTGGTTGGATCTCCTTGATGTCCAAGGGACTCTCAAGAGTCTTCTCCAACACCACAGCTCAAAAGCATCAATTCTTCAGTCCTCAGCTTTCTTTATAGTCCAACTCTCACATCCATACATGACCACTGGAAAAACTGTAGCTCTGACTAGATGGACCTTTGTTGGCAAAGTAATGTCTCTGCTTTTGAATATGCTGTCTAAGTTGGTCATAGCTTTTTCTGCCAAGGAGCAAGCATCTTTTAATTTCATACTTGCAGTCACCATCTGCAGTGATTTGGGAGCCCCCAAAGTAAAGTCTATCACTGTTTTCATTGTTTTCCCATCTATTTGCCATGAAGTGATGGGACGAGAGGCCATGATCTTAGTTTTCTGGATGTTGAGTTTAAGCCAACTTTTTTACTATCCTCTTTCACTTTCATCAAGAGGCTCTTTAGTTCTTCGCTTTCTGCCATAAGGGTGGTGTCACTTGCATATCTGAGGTTATTGATATTTCTCCTGGCAATTTTGATGTCAGCTTGTGTTTCATCTAGCCCAGTGTTTCTCATGATGTGCTCTGCATATAAGTTAAATAAGCAGGGTGACAATAAATAAGCAGCCTTGACGTAGTCCTTTCCCTATTTGGAACCAGTCTGTTGTTTCATGTCCAGTTCTAACTGTTGCTTCCTGACCTGCATATAGGTTTCTCAAGAGTCAGGTCAGGTGGTCTGGAACTCACTCTCATAGCAGTTCTATTATTTAATCTTTTCCTAGTTTGTCTCTATAGACAGGTAATTATCATTGTGTGAATTGAGGAGATTCTTGAGAACCAATAGCAAGTTTCAGATGTGAATCTTTTTGGTTCCTGATTTTCAGAGAGAAGAGAAATGGTATGCGTTATATGAAAATTAAAAAAAAAAACCTTAAACCCAATAGTTACTGAATTCAGATAACAAGCATCTGGATAGTGAGGATATGTGCATTTATTTGCTGAACTTGCCTTTCTCTCCATCTTCCCATTCACACTGAAGTTTATGAGCTCCATCAGGGTTTGCATCTCTGTTATTGTTTATCGTCATTGTTTTCCCTCCATGCATCGTGGCGTCTCAGGCACCGTGCCTGGTCTGATAAGCATCCAATAATCATTTGTGGAATGAATGAATAAATGAATGAATGAATTATTCTGATGACTCTATGGGGCTGTGAAACACAGTGGGAAGGACAGCTCCCCCAAACTCAGAGCACTGAGGAAAAGATCAGTAGTTTAAGGCAGAGTTTCCCCACGGCTCCCAATTTTTAGTGTTAAAAAAATGTTCCTCAATCTTCTTTTTATTATTGTCCCCTATGGAGCCTTCTCAGA
This sequence comes from Oryx dammah, assembly GCF_014754425.2. NCBI lineage: Eukaryota > Metazoa > Chordata > Mammalia > Artiodactyla > Bovidae > Oryx > Oryx dammah. The sequence goes on from NW_024070196.1 coordinate 54,060,953, forward strand.
CATACTTTTCCTAACTGCTCTTCCTTATGGAATTTTCATACAGTTGATATACCATATAACTGTTCATGTTTTTTTTTTTATGTATATCGTGCCTTATACATCAAAGAGTCAGATTGGTTTTGCCTCTCAAGGACCAAATTGTGCTCTCTAGGGAATGAATGATGTAACCCAAGAGGAAGCCATTGTCCTTATAGGCATTCATGACCTGCCCCCTCCCTGTTACTTCCCTTCCTCTCCAGCAGGGGGTGCTATCTCTAGTTCCCCTAGGACCCAGGTCCCTTTGGCAAACTTGTTGGTTACGCCTTTTTTTCCAGCCATCATTGAGAAGAAGACCAACGACTTGCTGGTGTTAGAATCCTACAAGCGGCTTATGGAAATGGAAGTGGCAGAGGCGGAGGTCCAGCCATCCTTCCTCAACCCCTTCTGGGGTGGCTCTGCCCTCCTCAAGCCTGCAGAACCCATCAGGGTCATCCCCCCAGTGTTCGGGGCTGACCCCTTTAGCGACAAGTTGGATGAAGGTGAGTTCTCTTCTTACCTGGAGTTTTCTTTCTACAGCGTGAGGACAAAGCCACAGATTCTGAAGTTTAGTTATCTCGGATACTTTAAAAAATTACAACTACTCTGTGACCATTTCATGAACCTTAAAGTAGCTAAAATTTCCAAGTTGGCAAGTTATGAGCAGACGAGATTCCCTGAACCCGTCTCTTACCCTCACCGTATGCTCTTAAGTCTAGCTCCACCTGTGACCTCCTTTCCCCAACCCCATCTGTGTCCCCCCACCCCATGATTGAAGCAGCTGAGGCTTGGTTCACACCAGAGATTAACTGTGGCCCTGAGGGTGCAGGCACATTAATCTTCTTTGCTTTTGGAGGCAGAAGCTGGTGGTACTGTGGTTTGTGGGGGTTGAGGGAACTAGCTCTTCTCTCTGAAGGTGGGGGTAAAGTCTGGCCCCACGTGGTGTTTGGTGGGCAGTTTGGCAACATGTTCGGGAAGGTTGAGAAGTAGTTATGTTACTGAGCCAGGTTGCATTTTTGCGATGTGCAGCTAAGCCAGGCCAAGACACAGAGGGTCAGCAGAGAAAGGGTGATTCATTCTCAAGTCCACAAAGCCAAGGAGAGGAGATGAGGAGACAAATGTCCAAAATCTGCCTCCCAGAAAGCAAGGAGCTCTGGTGTTTATGGGATAAAGAATAAAGATGCCGGGTGATCTGAGGCATGGAACATGTTGGGGAAGGTGATTGGAAAATGATGCCCTAATCCTGGTTCTGTATGGGTGTAACTAAGTGTGGGCCTCTGTGTGTTCAAGATGTCATCCAGCAACACTCGCATGTGCTCAGTGGAAGGATTATGGTTCTATCCAGCGTTAACCTGCTCAGCTGGAACTAGACGCAGCTGAACCCAAGCTCCTGGAAAACAACTCAGGCAGACACATTGTTTAGGCCACATGTTGCCTGGAGGACAAGCGAGACGTTTGTACCAATAAGAAAATGACCTTGATTAGTGAAGGCAGGTTACAGGTGAAATGGGCTTACCTAATAATTACCCTGGATTTCAGATACATGCGTAGAGTCTGTAATCTTGCTTGTGGAAATTGGTCCTTCAGAGAAAAACTTACCCAAATTTCGAAGTTGGAAGTAGGAGGGCAGCCGAACTGGAAATGACTGAAATGCTCGCCCATTAGAGATTGGTTAAATAAGTTACAGTTCACCCATGCATGTGATGGAATACTAGGCAGCCACTAAAAAGAATGCTGTGGGCTGACATGAATTGACATATGTGTATATGGCATCTAGTGTCCAGGGATGCTGCGTAAAACCTACAGTTCACAAGACAGCCTTTCACAACCTGGTACATAAGAGATAGAGGCGGGGAGAGAGAAAAGGAAGGAGGAGGAGGAAGGGAAGGAAAGTATCTTGATTATACACATAAAAATGAAGAGGATGTATATGCTGACTTACAGTGGGTATTTCTGGGTGGTGGGTTGCAGAGAACTTTGTATTTCTGAGTTAATTCTGTCATTGCTTAGAATTTTCTTTTACAGTGACCTTGTGTGATTTCAGTAACCAGAGGGGAAAAATTGGTTTTTAAAAAAGTTTCCCCTCTTCTGTGAGCAGCATTTCAAGCATGCAGGTGTGCTGAGAATGGAGGGAGGGAATTGCCAATATGTGCGCATGCAGAGATGCACAGGTGTACACACATCTGTTTGATTTGTTCAGGGCAACTGAAAGTTAACAGGAGTGAAAACCAGGGCTGGTGTCAGCCACCTTAGCACAGCTTCCCTTGACCCTTTGAGTTCTTAAATGAGGAGGGTGGCAGAGAACAGCCATTGATAACACTGTCCTCACAAGGTCAGGAATATACAGATGATATCTTCATTTCTGTTCAAGGGAATATTGATAAACATTGGGTTCTCTTAGCCCACTAGCCTCTATGGGTTGCATGTATAAATTAGAAGAGGGAAGCCCCTCTAGGCAGATTAGTTAGGAAAAGCCACCCCTGCTAGATAGACGTGGCTTGGCAATCAAGTGTGTGTGGGTTGGGGGGGTGGGGGGGTGGGTTTCGTCCTGCAGAAACAGGTGTCTTTGTGCAGTCTACATCCTGAGCAACTGCACGTGGTGGCCCTATCTCCTTGATATTAAATCCAACTCAACCTCACGTCCTCGTCTGGGAGGAAAAAGACAGTTATTGTCTGGCCATCCCTGAGCAGCACATCCCTGTCTTCCCTCTCCCTGAACTTGGAGACTGTTCACACTCCCACCCCCAGTGCTGTGGAGCGTCACCAAACCAGGCTTGGAGTTCCTTGAACAGGGCAAAGGGGCACTAGCCCTGGGAAGGAAGCCCACCATCCTGCTGTGCTGAATTTGATTTTTGAACTCCTCACACGGGTCCTGTCTTTGGTGCAGTGGAGCAGCCCCTGGACCACAGCAGCCTTCGGCAAATGGTGCTCAGCCACTACACCGCAAGAGAGTCCCGAAACAGGGACAGCACGCCTGAAAAGGGGGACGAGCTGAAGTCCAAGAAGAAGGTAACAATCTGAGGCGGCTCTGGCCATTTGTACATAACTAGAGAGAGTAAATGTTTTGTTCTGTAACCTCAGTGCCTTTTCACACTCATTACTAAGAGACTAGGGCACTGGCACCTCCCTAGATGGTGCAGAGGAGCAGGAGGGTGGATATCCAAAGCTGGCACAGGTGGCGAGGGTGGTGTGAGGTCACCGTGGCCCTTGAGAACCCTTGAGATGGTAACTGCCGCCCATCACGGCTCACCAGGTGAAGTGTAGGGGCCACATGGGAGCCACGATACTGATTTCACGTCCTAGAACCATATAGGGTGCAGCAGACTCACAGGTGGGAACCTGGAGCCGAGGAGGCCCTGTGTCTGTATCTGTGTGTGGGACGGGCACATGGATGAGTGTGTCACTGTAGAGCTGTGTCCAGGATGTCTTGTCCTGAAACACAAACGCTAGGAGCTGGGGCCTCTCCAGGGCCTGGCCTTGTCTCTGCAGGAGCCCCAGGTCACAGGTTCTGGATGTGAGGGGGGCATGGGTCATTGCAGGGTGTGGATCATGAAGGGTCATCATGGTATGGCATGGGGGTCCTGAGTCCTTCCCTTCTCAGTTGGCTCTAAAGGAACCCCATTTCCCAGCAGGTGATGTCATTGGAGCAGACCCTGAGTTTCTTCTCTGGGGGTCTCTGTTATTGTTCTTGAACCTTAAAGACTTCAGTTCTGGCTCCTCCAACCCCCCAGACTGTCTCATTCCCTCTAGGTGACCCCAGCTGCCACTTTGATCCCAGCTTCAGCTCTTTGTTCCCAGTACATCTTGCACTTTGGCTAGGTCCCAGATTCTTGGGGTTCCCTTGAAAACTTAGACTACCTGACATCTACTCCCCCTTCCTCCTAAAATACATCTGGACTTTCCGTTGGGAATGGCCCTTCCCACCCTCAGGCCATGTAAGGTTTGGAAGGGGCTGATTTCAGCCCCCGTGTGCGGGTTGGTCATTTGAGCAAGTCTGCTAGTCAGAGTACTGCACCTGTTTCAGCGTTGGTTCAGGTATCGCACAGGCCCTGTTTTGGGATTTGTGTGGAGCTGGGAGAGAGAGAGAGAGAGGTGTCCTCTCTCCACTAGGATTGCTGAAGGGATAGACAAGAACCTGGAACTGCTGGTGACCACTGGACCACCAGCAGAGTCCCAAGTCCCTGAAGATCTGTTTTAAGTAAAGAGTCACTAAGATTCAGTAATAAGGACAGCAGGGCCATCCCTAACTCATATACTGCCTTCATGGGAACTAGCAAAGGGTCTTCCTTACTCAAGGACACATCATGAACAAATACACGACCTCCTTTTTATTTGAACACGGACTCTGGGTGAATTTCCATCTGCCAGCTGTGTGGTCACGTGGTAGCTCTAAGGCACCCAGGCTGCAAAGAAGATGGAGGTGGATAAATGAGGCAGCCACACGACCAACTGGCCAAGGTCGGGGGTGGTGCGTTACTGGCAAAATGAGAAGAGGGCAAGGATGCCCCCGTCTGCCCACCCAAAGGCAAGCCACTCCCTCAGTCCTTCTCTTCTCCGTGGGTGATGATGTGCACCAGGTTCTTATAGTCCAAGTTGCCAGTCACATCAGGGGGGAAGGCGGCAAACATCTGGTCAATCTGCAATGAACCAGCAAGACATGCTGAGGGCTTGCGGGGAAGGGCGGTCCCAGTGGAGAGGCAGCTGGGGCCTGGAGGATATGGGGTGCCGTGGGCATCTCCCTCCCTGCCCTCCTGCTTCCTTCCCCAGGTGCTGACCCCAAGGGCCATCCTGCAGGGATGTTCCTAGGTACCCAGCCTGCAATGGGGAAAGCAGGGATTGCAAACTCAAGTGTGTGTGTAAAGGGGCGGGCAGGTTATGTAGGGGAGCACGATGGGCCTGTTGGGGACTGTGGTTAAATGGAGACATAGTCCATCTACAGAGATTATAACTCCTCAGGGCCAGCCATTGCGGCCACGTGGGCAAGGAGGTCAGACTCTTTGAGGAATTTGATTCTTTGAGGGAAATTTAATTTTTTTTAATGTGTAATTTCTACATTAAAAATTTTTTTCGTTGTTTAGTTGCTAAGTTGTGTCCGACTCTTTTGCAACCCTATGGAATGTAGCCCACCAGCCTCCTCTGTCTATGGGATTTCCCACACAAGAATATTGGAGTGGGTTACCATTTCCTTCTTCAAGGGATTTCCTGATTCAGGGATCAAACTTGAGTCTCCTGCATTGGCAGGAGGATTCTTTACCACTGAGCCACCAGGAAGTCCTTAAAGAATATTAGCTAATTATTGTTTTTTTAATTTGGGCCAACCAGTCCATTCTGAAGGAGATCAACCCTGGGATTTCTTTGGAAGGAATGATGCTAAAGCTGAAGCTCCAGTACTTTGGCCACCTCCTGTGAAGAGTTGACTCATTGGAAAAGACTCTGATACTGGGAGGGATTAGGGGCAGGAGAAGAAGGGGACGACCAAGGATGAGATGGCTGGATGGCATCACGGACTCGATGGACATGAGTCTGAATGAACTCTGGGAGTTGGTGATGGACAGGGAGGCCTGGCATGCTGTAATTCATGGGGTCACAAAGAGTTGGACACAACTGAGTGACTGAACTGAACTGAACTGAACACATATTACCTTTTTCATGTATCAGCACTTTATACATTTGAACTCATTTAAAGTGTACTTCATAGTACACTCATCGTCATGTGTACTATGAAGTAGATTCTATTATTGTCCCCACTTTACAGATGAAGAAATTGAGGCACAGTGAGGTTAAAGAGCTTGTCTGAAGTCACAAAGATGGTGGGAGTTTAAAGGCAGGCTCTTTCAACTGCTTGAATTTTAAGGGGGAAATTCAAATAAAATTTTTAGTAAAATATGAAACTTCATGGAATCAGGCCTGAGAGGCTGCAAGGGACTATTTTAAATAGATTCACTAAGATTAATTAGCAATGTTGACAAGACAGTTGCTTGTTCATACAGGGCCTTTGATGACTTATTGATAACAATAGTGCCCCTTCTTCCAGGCACATTACTGTCACCTGCCAGAAAAAGTCTTATGTATGTACTGATTTTTAGGAAATTATAGCAAGACACTTTACTGCCATCTGCTGGAAAAAACTTGCAACAAATAGATACCCTGCAGTATATATTATTAAGGGCATCCAGGAGGATTGTGCGGTGTACAACCTACACAACAATACATGGTCACCCTGCATGACACCTTCAGTCCTTCAGGAAACTGATGCCGTCACCAGGTCTCAATGTGTTACGAGGAAGGCAGAACCTGGAGTCAGACAGAGGTTTGGATCTAGGACCCGGCATTTCCCATTAGGGTTGTCCTTTGAGGCTAGTAACTTTGCCTCCCTGAGCCTCAGTTTCGCCATCTGTAAAATGACCCTGGTGCTAGTCACTACCTCACAGGGTGACTGAGGGAATGAAATGAGATAAGGGCTTAGTAAACGAGAGCAGATTCTCTCTCAGTGTGGGGTCAGGGGGATTTTATGTCAGAGAGTCTGGAGAGGGAGTCCCTAGAAAGGTGAGGCCAGTAACTGGGGTACAGAGGGTGTCTGAAGGGGTCTGTTACCTCCTCTTTGGAAAACCTCTCTGCCTGCGTGGTCAGCATCTCCTTGACACTGCAGAGAGAGAAAAGCAGATATTGCCCCCGGCTTTGTGGGGAGGGCTGTGGGGAGAAGCAAGGAACCCCCATGTCCCCCTCCCACCACTCACATCCCACTCACTAATCAGCCTTGAGCACTCCTTTGCCTTCAGGGTCAAACACTTTGAATGCGTTGAGAATGGTCTCCTCGGGGTCTGCTCCTGAAACAGAAAATGGGGTTGATGTGCCATGAGTGGCTGAGAATCTTGGGTAAGGAAGAAAGGCCTCACCACTTCTGAGCACCGAGCCTTGGTGTTTTGAAAGCGTGGGCTGAGAATCCAGTTATTTCTGGAGCAAACCCAAGGTCAGGCCTGGATCTAGACTTAGAAAGACTGGGATTTGAATCCTGACTCCAGCATTTGTTAGCCGTGTAGCTTCAGGCACGTGACTTTCCGTCTCTGAGTCTCAGTTCCCCTTCTGTAGACGAGCATAAGAAGAGAAGCTACGTCCTAGACGAAGGGGATGCACGTAATGCATTTAAAGTGCTTCGGGTGAGGGCCAGCCTTGGAGCACTATTAACTGCTCTTTTTATTCTCTCCCTCTCCTGTGTTACCTTGCCTTCATCTGCCAACTCCGGTATGTTCTCCTAGTGCTTTTAATTGATGCCCAAAGATGAAGACACATAAAGACAGACACCAGTGCACAAACCAACACACACACATACACAGATATATACCTCTGCAGACATAGATGAACAGAAATACACATGAACTTACCCTTAAGTTTCTCCCCGAACATCTGTAGGAACACAGTAAAGTTAATGGGACCTGGAGCCTCCTTGAGCATTTCATCAATTTCCTCATTTTTCACGTTCACACGCCCTAGAGCAGGAGACAGACACTCAGCGATTCTGAGCTGGGACAGAAACAGCTGTCAGGGCACTGGTATTTGCCCTTGTAATCCTACTTCAAGGAATCTTGTCTAGGAATAATCGGAGACACAGTAGACGGGGCCAGAGATTCACGTGAGAGGTTCTCAAAAGTGTTATTTATAATAACCAGACAACTGGAAACAACTCACAGAGGGTTTAGTTATTTTTAAAACTGTGCTTTCAGGACCTGGAACATTTTATACAGATGTTTTAATGTTTTACTCAAATAAGAAATCCTCATGTTATAAAATTAGCCCTTCTCACTTGGAGGTGGGAGAGACAGATCAGAATTTGAGGGAACTTTTTCAAATTATAGCTGCTCTAACCCACACAGCCTTGGAGATTCTAATATACCTGTCCTAGCCACTGTCAGAAGCCCATATAGTATGTTTGTATAAATTAGAAAAAGCCACCCCTTATTAAGATACCTTATGTTTTAAGTGGCTACAAATATGAATAGTACTCTGTATAATTGCTCAGTACAAAACCTGCCCAGCTGTTCATGGACCTGAGGTCCATGGAATGGAGGAGGAGGTGACAGATTGGACATTTATATTTTGAAACAGTTCCAGGTACTCATGGTCATGCTACTGAGATGTTAAATTTTAAAAGCTGAATCCAAAATAGAATGAGTCTAACTATTAAGCATGCACGCACACGAGATGCCTAGGAAAAAAATTAGAGGCTCAGATGTTAACAGTGGAATATGCCCTAGTGGTCAACATTGTCTACTCCTTTATACTTTCCTGAATTTTCCGAGTTTTCTATTGTAAACTGCCATTGTATTCAAAACCATATAAAATGATTTTAAAAGAAAAAGATATGTTAAGACACTCAGAGACTAAACACTTCTTTCCTATCCTCTGAAATCTGCCTTAAAGATTGATCTTGGTTGAGCTGTTTCAAAATGACAAGCTCTTGACCTTTTTGATAGCCTCATCTCCTGCCCCTCATGGGAGTGGGATAAGAAGACCTTCCTAGCTGGTGTTGGATGGTGGTGTGGGGCGACGTACCAAGAGCAGCAAAGGTGTCCCTCAGGTCATTCTTGTCAATGAAGCCATCCCTGTTTTGATCCATGATGGTGAAGGCCTGCGAAAGGGAGGCAATTGTCTGGTCAGCCCTGGAGAAATTGTGGGGAGGAGCCCCAGAGATTGTGCCAAGGGCTGGGGGAAGTGGGATTCTGGGGTTTTCAAGGAGCATCGAGGGATATTAGGTGTTAGATCTGGAGTTACTACAGGACCCAGCAATTTCACGCTCCCGTGTATTCCCAAGAGAAATGAGAACATGTATCCATACAAACACCTGGGTGTGAACGTCCACATCAGCACTATTCACAATAGCTCCAAACTGATAAATGGATAAACAAATGTGGTCTCTCCCCACAGTGGAATGTCATTCAATGATAAAAAGGAAATTCTGACACATGCTACAACATGGATGAACCCTGAAACATGATACTAAGTGAAAGAAGCCAGACACAAAAGGCCATATAGGGTATGATTCCATTTCTATGAAGCATTCAGAACAGGCAAATCCTTAGAGATAGAAAATAGACTAGTGGTTGTGAGGGGCTGGGGGGAGGGGGGACTCGGGAGTGACTGCTAATGAGTATGAGGTTTCTTTTGGGGGCGATGAAGATGTTCTAAAATTAGATATGTGATGATGGTTGCAAAATGCTGTGACTGTATTAAATAACCACTGAATCGTACACTTTAAAAGGGTGAATACATGGTATGTGAATTATAACTTTATCAAGCTGTTGTTGAAAAAAAAAAATGACTTAAAAACTGGAGTCCGCTCACCAACTTGCAAGCCCATATTATCTGTAAAATGAAGCCAGTGATCTTTTCCAGCTGGCTCTAAGGGAGACTCCAAGAGCTTTGTGAATGCCCAGGTATTTTACCAATGACGTATCATATCTGCGTTTCTTGAGTTCTTTTAACAACTGGTTCCTGAAAGTATTTGCACCCCCAGGTCATGCCTCCAGCAGCTGATCTCATTCCAGAAGTTGGGACAGAGGGAGGGAGAAGGGAAGATGTAGTCTTCTCCGGGGAAGAGAACTATTTCAGGTTCAGATGTGACATTTCATCCCAGAAATTCCTCTCTCCCTGGCAGCCCGTGGGGCATGATGTTCCTGTGATATGAATGCTGGTGGGGACAGAAGGGGCAAGTCTTCATGTCCCATTGGAAGCCCCCAGTGGTTTCTCCTTTCATATAAAATACTGTGGCCTCTCCGGCATAGCTTTAGTGTGTTTTCCTCTGAAGGGCCAGGTGAGAGAGTGGATAACTCAGTGTGAGCCATCAGGATGGCTGGAAAATTAATTCAATGTATCCTGAGCCTTGCAGCAGTGGTTTAATTTTACATAATTGGTACTTAGGTTTGCTTACGAAGGCACATCCCCGTAGACTGGGGTAGGGTTTCAGGCCTAGCTAGCAGTCAACAATTAAGATGGTAAAAATTAAAATCTCAAGATACTCTCAGACATCTCTCTGACTGGCAGAAATCATGTTTGAGATGTTAATACCCAGTGTTGATGGAGATGTGGCAGGAAAGACACCTTCTCCTCTTGGGGCTGATGGGAGTCAGAATGAGCACAGCATTTCCGGAGGGCAGCTTGGACCAGTGGTTGTACTTGGTTTTAGTTCCTTTTGTAAAAAAATAAAATGTTCCTTCGATCCAACTGTTCCGCTTTTAGGAATTTACCCCAAGGAAATAACCAGAGATACAAGCAAAGGGTATTAATTATAATAGTAAAACATTCTAAATATAACATCTAGCCATAGGAGGTGATTTAAATAAATGATGGGAAATGTTGGTGCTGAATTGCTCAAGAAAAAATAACAGGTACTGATTAGTGTGCATAGGAGATGGTCCCTTTGTTTAGCAAATATGTGCATACATAACAAAAACCACTGGCAGGGCATATCCCAAAATGTTAACTGATTATCTCTGGGTCATAGAATTATAAGTCAGGTCATTTTTATTCTTCATGCATTTCTGAAATTCATTCCTACATTTTCAACAAGACATAGACTTTGTTTTGATGATCAGCAAAAGTTAATTTCTTTAAGTCATTCACACACATGTTCAGACCGAATTTGGGGTGTTTTGGGGAGGATAAAGACAAACTAGGACTTCCTTGCTGATCCAAGGGTTAGGACACTGAACTTCCGCTGCAAGGGGTGTGAGTTCGATTCCTGGTTGGGAAACTAAGATCCCACACGTGGCATGGGACGGCCAACAACAACAGAACGAAAACACAGACAACATAACTGAGAGGTCCTTGCAGGGAATATGGAATGAGGGAAAGGCTCCTTCTAGCATGTGGGAATCTCCACCCAGTTGCACCCACCTCCTTAAATTCCTGGATCTGGGTCTGTTCAAACATGGAGAACACATTGGAATTGGCCCCCTCTGCTCTCTTCTTGGCTTTCTTAGGTGACTAGAGGGTAAAAAAAACATCAGTTAAAAGAGTCAGAGGCTGGGAATTAGAAAACTAGATCAGGTTCCATCACTGGGTAAGTCTCAGCCACTCATCTGTGAAATGGGCGTGTGGTGCCTACACTCATCTCAAAAGGGCGGTGCTGGAAAGTTAAAAGGACGTGGAATAAGACTTCTCAAAGTCAGCCTGGTTCTGGTGGATGGTAAAAGACTGTGGGTCTTGCAGCAGCTCCTTTGCAAACTAGGGGAGGTAGAGGTGTGTCTCCAGGGATGGAGGCCAGGCTTTCAGATCAGCTCCAGCAGGACCCAGCTGCTTTTGTTCTGATGCATTTCACAAAAAGTTCAGTAATGCACAGAAGGAGAATTGATTGGAGGCGAAAAAAAAGTCAGGCTCACTAAACCATGAAGAATGCGAGATGAAATGACACATTTTCAGGGTGTTAAAACCCAACTGCTCTGTCCCCCTCGATTTTCCCCTGATCCAAATGGCAGCAACATCTCCTCTCTAAATGTTCTGTCCTTGCACCATGCAAACAGAGCAGAGGGGAGTGAGTTAACATTTCCCCACCTGCTTCTGACTTGAGTTACAGCAAACGCTTGAACACTGCATATGTTATTGCATTTAGTCCTCATAACTGCTCTGTCAAGTGGATGCTATTATTACCATCGCCATTTTCCCGGGGAGGCAACCGAGGCTCAGAGAGGTTGGCTCGTTTACCCAAGGTCACACAGTCACAAAAAGGCAGGGCCAGTGTCGAACTCGGGCAGACTGACTCCAGAGTCTGTGCCCCTAACCACAGCCTTACACTGATCCTGATTTTGGAGGCTTCCTGCTTCTGGAGAGGGACACCTAACTAAACAACAGAGGGAGAGAGGTTTTAAATTTGCAAGTTCAAAAGGTGAAAACAAAAAGATTCTTTTCCCCAGCTGCCTGAACAAGAGAAAAGAATTACAATTTGATCCTTAAAAGCGTTCAATCCCATTTTGCAAGCCCTGGGAGTTATTGATTCCTCAAGAGGTCAGTAGACAAGCCATAAAAAAGCCAACTCTCTTATTTTGTTTTTGCGAGTCCCCGGGAGCTGCTGTTATTTGTGGCTTATCGGGGGCATTGATTGGGGTTCCTCTGTGTGCACACAGCAAGCAGTGCTTTTTCCTCCAGGATCTGGGGCCCCAGAGAGCTGCCGTGCTCCCCCTCCCGTCTGGTCCTTTGCTTGTAGGTGGCGTCCCCTCCTCGCCACCCAGCATCACTTACCTCCTCCGGGGACCCTGAGTACTCACCATGGTGGAAAGGACACAGCACTGCTCCCCCAGAAGAATCCCACAGTCTGCCCAGCTCTCTTCAGCCCGGGAACAATAAATACTTCCTCCCCAAGTTTAAAAATAACCCCATGACCACTTTTGGCAGTGGTAGGTGAGGCAGACACCACCTAAGGCCCCCCCACCCCATGCCGTTCTTCTGAAGTAAGGGCAGCTCAGTCGCCACCCGGTGACACGTGGGACCCAGAAAGGCATTCAAGGTTAAAGAGCCTGGCGGCTGGTGCACAGGGAGAGATGCTGCTCGCTCGCTGCAGCGCTTGGGCAGTCAGCACTTGTGCTTGTCAATTTTGAGGAGGAAAATGGTGGGGAGAGCAGACTTAAAAATTCTCTTACATTATCAGTCACGGGTCCCACCTCAGGGCCTTCGCTCCTGTGGTTTCCTCTGCCAGGAATGCTTTTCCATCTGCCATCTGTGAACCTCCTTCCCTCACCTCCTTCAGGTCTTTGCTCACCTTCTCAATGAGACCTCCTCAGCACGCTATTTTAAAAATAACCCTTTAGGGACTTCCCTGGAGGTCCAGTGGTTAAGAATCCGCCTGGCAATGCAGGGGACATGGGTCCAATCCCTGGTCAGGGAACCAAGATTCTGCATGCTGCAGAGCAACTAAGCCTGCTCGCAGCAACTACTGAGCCCATGGGCCACAACTAGAGAGACAGAGTGCTCCCGTAACTCGAGAGTCTGTACTGCGAGGAAAGATCCTGCATAACGCAGCGAAGATCTTGAGTGCCACAACTAACCTGATGCAGCCAAATAAATATTTTTTTAAAAACAGCCATTTAGCCCCTGCCCTGCAGAGCCCTTTCTCTGCCTTGTGTTTCTCCCCGGCATTTACCACTTCCTAGAAGCCTGGCATGCTGCAGCCCATGGTGTCGCAAAGAGTCAGACACGACTGAACTACTGGACAACAACATACTGTGCAATTCACTTATTTTGTTCACTCTCAGTGGGCCGCTCAGGAGGGTGAGTCCTCACCACACTCTCCTCGGCTCCAAGCTCTTGACTGGCCAGCACACAGCAGCTGCTCAGCAAGTCTGTTAACTGATTGAAGTAACAGCTCTCATCAAGTGCCTGCTGTATGCCAGGAACGTTTTGTGCTCCTGTTTAAAATCTAATCACCCTGTGTGGGAGAGACCCCTTGTTTTCTGTGTCCCCATTTCACAGATGAGGAAACTGAGGCTGAGAGGAAAAATGAGATGCCTGGGATCAGACAGAAGCTGGGAGTGGATCTGAGGCCCGTTTACTTCCAGAGTCCAGGCTCTTAAAGGGTCTTGGGAAAGGTGGTTTGCTCTCAGAACTCAAGGCACTGTGGTGGTTAATCTCTCTCAGGATGGTTTTCCTCCTGTGGCCTCGCAGGCAGCCTTGGGATACAAGGAGTGAGAAGGGAGAGCTTGGAATAAAGTCGTGGCCTTGTTTAGTGGCTGTGGGTGATGGGCTTCAGAGTCCAAGAACCAGAACATCTGCCTCTAAGAAGCAGAACATCTCCTCAGCTGCCCCAGTGGTATAGCCACAGAGTCAATGGCTGGCTGGGTGGTCACCCCCTTGTGGAGCCCTGCTGCATGCCAGGCGTGGGGCTAGTGTAGGGGAGACAGCCGCCTAGCGACGAACTGCATGCCTCATGACACGGTGCAAGGGGTGGATGGATGAAAAGATGCACAACGCAGGGAATTTCCAGTGGTGATAGATACGACAGAAGGAAGAAATAGAGACGGGTAGTACCAGGCAGCAGTGCTGAGCAGAGATGGGGAGAGTGCTCTTGGCCCCAGAGACAGCAGGAGCCTCGGAGGAGGACAGATTGGGAATCTTGCGGAGCAGAAGGAGCATGTGACCTGAGCTGAGTGAGTGAGGGAGCCAGGGGCGCAAGGTGAGGCAACAGCAAGGTGTGCAAGGCAGACCACATGGTTTGGCCTTGGAATTTCACACCAGCAACGAGGGGAGTAATGAGTTCCTGGCAGGAGACACTGTGTCGAACCAGCCCCTAGGCTGCCCATGCCAGGGGCAATCTGACTGGGAGCAAGGCCAGCAAACGAGATCCTATCAACCAAATCAATCTACCAATATGTGCTCAGTTGCTCTGATGTGCTGAAACCTCTGTGGATATTGCTGGAGAAAAGTGGAAGATGCTTGGCCCCTAAGAAAGAAAAAGGTAGTTAAAGAAACAAGTAACACAGACTTTGCTTTCCTTGTCAAGGGCCTGAGTAGGGATTGTTATAAAGTTTTCATTCAGCCTTAGGCAATTTGAGGCGGTGGAGTGGAGTGATTGAGCCCTCAGGCTGGGAGGTCAGACAAAATTGCACTTGAACTGGGGGTGGGGGGTGGGGGGTGGGGGTTGCTGTGTGACCTCGGGCAAGTGACTTTACCTCTCTGAGCACATAAAGTGCGAACCATAGAAAGATCTTCCTTATGAGATGTTTCTAGAGTGAGTAACTATGAGGCCCAGACAGGTCCTCAGTAAATGGCAGTGATCACTCAGATAGGAAAAAATTTCACTTTTGGGGGTGCAAACCCAAAAATCATTTATTGCCATGGCAAAAAAAAAAAAAAAAGTGTACGTTATTTCCTCCCTGCAGTCACAGCTGGGTTAGAATTACCCAGGAGCTGAGTCTAAAGAATCTTTAATAACAAAAAATGTATTTTCCTGTCTGTGTGCAGGCACAGGTGCACACACCTGAGCCGGCACATGCACCCATACCCATGCACTTGTGCACTCGTACAGAGGCATGTAATAACACACAGCTATGCACACTCACACACACATGTACCTGCACGCAGACAGATCAAAAAAAGCTTTTCTGCCCAAGATTCTCTGACAACACCAGAACAAATGTTTCCCGAGCTAATAGGCACACCATGGATTTCCAGTAAAACACTTGTGTGAGCAGTCAGTAGCTATAAATGGGTAAACAAAAAGTTTGTTGCAGCCACAGTAGATGTACAGAATGCATGGTAGGGGTAGAGAGTCCCTGGTTGAGCCACCTCCAGAGAGGCATCTGTACAGCTGGACCCTCTAAGAACATGTTTTATTCAACTGGGCCTTTGGGAGAAGGTGCTGGGGAGAGAGTTCCGGCTCTGTTAATTCAAGGTGGGTGGGAGGGTCTTGGTCAGGGTGATAAGTTTCTCAGGGCCTCAGTTTCCTCATCTGGGAAATGGAGACCGTAATAGTACACACATCTTCATAAGGCTGTTGCGAGGATTAAGTGAGATTATGTGTGTCAGGGAAATCCTGGGAACATGGCACCTTGAGTAGGTTATGGTGCCATGTGGCCACCAGGACGTGGGCCCACAGGCTGTGTTAGACCTTAGGTTCTGTTGTTGGAGAAATGAATATCCCCTCTTGTCAATGAGCTGGACTGGCTCTGGGGAGTCCCCTAGAGCCCTGGGAGTGGCAGTCTGAGAAGACTTGGGGTTTGGGTCTGTGTAGACGTTCAAGGGTAGGATTCAGCCCCAACCTCAAGGGTATATCAGGGGAGGGAGCTTCATGGCTGGGTTGAAGTTTCTCTATCCTTGATGCTGGTGTGGCTAAGGCACCTTGCCTGAGAATGCAACTCCACCAGGCCTGAGCGCTTTTCACTGCTGGTGGGATTCCTATGGTCAAAAAGTATCCAACAACCAGACCTAAGTTCCATGGAGCCAAAGAGAAAAATAACTGCCCACCTGAACAGAAGCCAAAGAGAAGAACAGGGGGCAGAACAATCAGAAAATGAATCTAGTGGATTAGTTTCTTATTGCAGCTATAAAAATATTACCATAAATTTGGTGGTTTAAGAGAGCACCAATTTATTCATCTCATGGTTCTAGAGATCAGAAATCAATTGAAAATGCAGGGCTAACATTCCTTCTGGAGGGTCTTGTGGAGAATCCATTCCTTGCCTTCTCCAGCTCCTAAGGCCTGTCCACACTCCTTGGCTTGTGGACACGTCACTCCAGGCTCTTGACTTCGACCTCTCTGTTCCTCTTGCTTCCTTTCGATCTTTTGAGGACCCCCATGATTATGTTGGGCCAACATGGATAATCCAATAATCTTGGTGGGGGAATCATCTCCCCACTTCCAGATTTTTATCACCTCTGCAATGTACCCTTTGTCAGGGGACCTTACATGTAAGGTAACATAGTCACAAGTTACAGGGACATGGACATTTCCAAGGACTTTTATACTGTCCTCCACATCTAGTGAGCAGAGGAGGAAACAGAGCAACAGCCAAGTAATATTAATTACAACAATAAAACTTAAGTGTATTAAAATTCATGGAACTGTCCATGAAAAAAGGTCAATTTTATCGAATGCTAATTTTAAAAATTACCCATTGATGATTTTAAAAGAAGGCGTGAGGAGAGGAAAAAATATAAGTAGTGCTTATAGATGTACATTGTTTTAAAGCAAGAATGATATCAACCCCAATTTCAAAGGACATGAATTACTTAAATATTTATTGGTCCCCCACTCAGGGCAGGGTCCTGTTCTTAGGGCTTGATGTATGTCAGTAAAACTTTGTTTGGTTAAGGAGAGAGATGTACATACTAAGCTTCAATTTGAGAAAAGTAGGAATTTATGTCCAACTGTCTATGGCATAATAGTCTTCTGTTTTGAAAATGAAGCAGTGTGTTAATTTGATTATTTTTTAAAACCCATGTATTGGCTTACTACATAAAACAAAAACTGAAACAAACAAACATACAGAAATGCCAGTGAAATCCAAAAATGACTTCCTGGAGCTTTAAGAGCCAATTTCTGAAATAAAAACTTAACTAGATGACTTGTCAACAAGGCGGGTCATTGCAATCCATACAGGGGTCTGGAGGATGACTTGCAGAGAGTATCTTGGAGAAAAATAAAGAGAAGCAAATGATAAACGTTCCAGAAGGAGGGGCCAAAAATAAATAATTCAAGAAAATTTGGAGTAGGAAATGGCAACCTACTCCAGTATTCTTGCTTGGAAAATTGCATGGATAGAGGAGCCTGGAGAGTGGACCCTGGTGGGCTACAGTCCATGGGGTTGCAAAGAGTCGGACGTGATGGAACACACAGAAGAAAATTGTCTTCAGCCGAGGGGAGAATGAAATCTGCCGATTGAAAGGACTCCCAAGCTCCTCCATGCTGGATGGATGAGGAAAAAAAAACACACACCAAGGTATATCTTGGCAAAATTCACAAACTTCCAGGGTTAAGAGAAAATCTGACATATTTCTAGGCAGAAAGAATATAGTTCCTGTGGAAAAAATATGATTGATATTAGACTAGACTTTTCTTTGGCAATGCTGGCAGCAAGGAGCCAGAGACCAGGGGGACTGCAGACCACAGACCCTAGGTCCCAGGAATTGGTCATCTGCCAGACTGAGGACAGGAGGAATATTTGCTTTTGATTCTTCTCAAGATGGCCTTGTGTGATTGCGCAGGGTTTTGGAATCCAATAAGCCAAGGTTTGAGTTCAGGCCAGCTGTATTATTTCAGGAAGTATTTTTTTCTCCTCTCTAAATCTCAGTTGCTGCATCTGTAAAATGGAGGTAATAATAGCATTGCTTCATAAGGTTGTCATGAGGATCAAATAGGATAGAGTGTTTTGAACCCTCAATAAACGTTAGCCACTGTGTTTGTCTTTGGGGCACTTAGATGTTAGACCTGGGAACCCCGACTTGGGGCCAGGAAGTTTTTTACCTTTTCCCAGGCTTGGGAAATGTGGTCTAACCTGGTGGAGGGAATCCCTGAAGGAAGGACAGTTCTTTTCCATTGACCGTTTGGAGCCTCGACATGGGGTGTCTCAGAGTCAAAGTCCCCATTTGAACTTGGATCCAACATCTTTGTTTGGGTTGACTGTTTTCAGGGGCTTGGAATGAGGGGAGATGGATAAAGGAGACATAAACTTGTGATTCCCACTTTGCTGATCACTGCTTCTGATATTTTTCTAAGGTAAACATTAAGACTAAATTTCAAGACAGTGTATGGGTAAACAGGTAAAATGAATCCCTGCTGTTAGGTGTCAGAACAGTGGGAGTTAGTAAGTGTAGGGGCCTCTGGGGTTACCAGGTTTAGCAAAAAATAAATGTGCGTGCACATGCGTGTGCGTGCACACACACACACACACACACACACACACACACACACACACACACAGGGCTTCCCTTATGGCTCACTGGTAATGAATCCGCCTGCAGTTCTGGAAACACAGGTTTGATCCCTGGGTCGGGAAGATTCCTTGAAGAAGGAAGTGGCAACCCACTCCAGTAGTCTGGCCTTGGGAAATCCCATGGATAGAAGAGCCTGGCAGGCTTCAGTCCATGGGGTCTTAAAAGAGTTGGACACAACTTAGCAACTAAACAACAACAATACACACACACACATATATATGGTGAAGAAGGAAATGGCAACCCACTCCAGTATTCCTGCTTGGAAAATCCAGTGGACCAAGGAGCCTGGCAGGCTACTGTCCATAGGGTCACAAAGAGTCAGGCACGACTGAAGCGACTTAGCATGTATATATAGAGTCCCTAATTAAACTGAAATTTGAAGTAAACAGTGAATAATTGGGGATCTTTTGGGGGCACTGGGAATGTGCTGTATCTTGATCTGGGTGCTGGTTACACAAATGTGTTATGTTTGGGAAGATTTGTCCAGCTGCAGTGTTATGATCCATGCCCTTTTCTGTGTGCATGTCTATAAAAATTTAAATTAGTACAATGTGAATGAATACATTCTTGCTATCAAACAGTTTGAAATGCTACAGAAATATTTGACTAAAAAAATCTTCCTTTCTGTTACTCCAGCCAAATCCTCCCCAGAGGAAACCAGTGTGTGTGGCTTGATGTAAAGTCTTTTAGATTATATTTTTAATCCTTTGTTTTTAAAAAATCAAGATACACCTGTAAAAAGGTGCACACCTCTTCAGCACCAAGAGAGGTGAGTTTTCCATATGTGCACACCACATCACCATCACCCAAGTCAAGCCCCCAAACACCCCACTCCCAGAGCCCTGTCCCGGTCAACATTCCTCAAAAATAACTGTTTTTGTTTTTTTAACCTCTAGCACTAGAGATTGGGCTTCCCTGTAAAGAATCTGCCTGCCGATGCAGGTGACACGAGTTCGCTCCCTGGGTTGAGAAGATCCCTTGGAGTAGGAAATGGCAACCCACTCCAGTATTTTTGCCTGGAAAATCCCATGAACAGAGGAGCCTGGTGGGGTACAGTCCACAGGGTGCAGTCCATCGGAAAAGAGACAGATACGACTTGGCGACTAAAGAACACAACAATTGGAGATTAGTTGTGCTATTCTAGAACTTCAGGAAGTTCCTTCCAGAATTTTTTAAAATAAAATTTTAACTTTAGGATTTATAGAAAAGTTGAAGAGGTCCCACTCACTCAGTTTCCCCTAATGTTAACATCTTACGTTGTCTTTGGGACTTTGGTCGAAACTAGGAAACTGGCGTTGGTGCATTACTATTGACTCAGCTCCAGACTCCATCTGGGTTTCTCTGGTTTTTCCACCATTGCCCTTGTTTCTGTTCCAGGATCTATTTCAGGATTGCATCTCAATTTTCCCCTCTCCCTTTCTCAATTGCTCTCATTGGCACACACACTTGCACTTTTTTGTATTAATATCATATCATGCACATACTAATATACTTTTTCACATGAATGATATTATCATACCCACACATACACACACACACACACACCAGCCACCTGGACCTTTCTACTCCACGATGTGCCTTGAAACCTTTTGAAATGTTGTCCACCCTCTCCTTACCCATGGGGATGAGATGCTTGTCCACCTGTCTGTGACTGAGCAAGAGGCTGGAGGCAGACCCAGGTCACGCAGCAGACACACTTAATACACACTCAGAGCACCAGCTGAGCAGGGGAGCCAAGAACAAAACAAAGGAAAACCGGCAAAATTTTTTTGGGGAAAGGATTAGATATATTTTTAAAAAGGACTAAAATAGTCACCGCAGGGAAAATCAGAACATTGTGAGATGTTTTTACGCTGGTCTGACCGTTTTGTACTGTTTTTATCTTACATTTCATATGAGGTAGTGGGAGTTAGCATCTTTGCTCTTCTTGAGTCTTGAAAGGTTTTAATCCAGCTCTGGCTAGGGGAATTTTTTAACTCATCCCCTTTGTAAGTACTTTTTCCTCTTTAGCTCCTGGAATTCAAGTCTAAGCCTTTATATTCCTCCTAAGGTGAAAAAGAAGCTCTTCTCTGTGTGGTTGTTTTATAAAACTTCAGTGGATCAAACGAATACGTACATTAATATCAGTAAATGAAAGCGTTAAATTTAAAGCGTTAAGCACGTGAATATTTAGGACAAGACCTGGCACAGAAAAATGACATATATGTGTTTACCATGTTATCATTGAAAGCAAACTGGTCTAGTGGGTCGCCTTGCCTTGGGCGTAATACCTCTTTAAGGAGGGTGGTGAAGTCAGCCGTCACCAATAGAACAAAGGCATACCAGGCCCTGCCAGCCCAAGTCGGGTGGGTGATGGGCTCTGTCACCAAGCGATAGCCTATCTCCCTGTGTCAGGGCCCCCAGGCGTCAGTGAGAGCCACCAGGTGGGGAAGTTGGCTTCTCCAGCAAGTCAGACCTGGGTAGACAGGCTCTGTGCCCGGCAGAAATGGGGCTACAGTGAAGGGGCACCCTCTGTGCAGTGAGCGCAGCTTGGTCAAGCAGCCTCAGTTTCCTCATCGGTGACACGGGGATAATAGAGACCCTAATGTCCAAGTGTTGCAAGCATTCTTGGGAGGTTTGAATGAGTTAACTCATACTTGCAAAGTGCTGGAATGCTCTGGGCTCACAATAAGTGTTCAGTAATTGTCAGCTCTTTTTCCAGAACACTGGAGGTCAGCCGTGTCCAGGGAGAGGGGAAAAAGAGGGGTAAAAGAGATAACATGTTCAAGCATGAATTTATTTTCTTTTCTCTCGCTCAACCAAACTCTTTGCTTATTATCGACCAGACCAAAATCTTCAGCCCTCTTGATTCTGTCCCACTGGCAAATAAATCCGTTCTGCTCCTATCATGTCTTGCAAATCATTTCTCCTAAATCTTGTCCTAGGTCTGGCATATGGTAGTAGATCCTGATTCGTTTGAGGCCCCTCTTCTCTTGCCTCTTCACCTATGCCTTCCATATACCTCCATTCCAGTACTTCCTGACATACCCAAATCTGATGATGAACTTTACATATTTTAGAACTTTCAATGGCTCCCTACTATCTGAGGAAGAACACTCCCCTCTTTGGTCCAATAGTTAAGATCTTTTACCACTTGACCCTGACATACTAGAGTGGTACAATTATTGAAAGCTGGATTCCAGGTCAGCTCCTTCACTTCCTTTATTGTAGGGCTCTGGAAAAGTGACGTAACTACCCTGAACCTCAGATTCCTTACTTATAAATGAGGGGAAACAATAGAGCTGAGCTTAGAAGATTGTTTTAAAAGTAAAACTAGATCACTGAGATGCTAAGGATAGCAACTAACATATATTGTGTGCTTGCTCTGTGCCAGGTACTGTCCCAAGTGCCATCCACATGGTAACTTGTAGAATTCCTGTGAATGGCTTTGCCCAGAGTATGTGCACCGTGAGTACCTCTGTGTGTGTGTGTGTGTGTGTGTGTGTGTGTGTGTGTGTGTGCTCACACACGCACGCACGCACAAAGGAGTTACTACTGGTTATCTTTCCAGCTCATTTCCTACTCCAGCCCCCACCTCACCCTCAGGCAGAGGTGCTGGGGGAAGGTGAGCTGTGACACTTGGACATGTTTGCATTGCTGAAATGAAGCCTCCTGGTGGAGGAAGGACACACATGAGAGGGAAGTGTAGGGTCTGGAGGGAGCATTAAAGCCTGGGCTGGATTCTTGGGGGTAGATAATAAGGCCTGGAGAAAGCAGGCCTGCCCACCGTAACCACCTCCCAGCCACTGTCCCATGACCTCCCCAAACTGAGGTACCCAGAGAAATCAAATCATTATTGTCCTGTTTATCTAGAGCTCATGTGACAGACAGTGACCTAAGAGCTTTAACCGTCATCTTATTTCATTCTCACAGCCCTGGGAGGAGAGTACTAGTATTAGACACATTTTCCAGATGAGGAAACTGAGGCTCAGAGAAGAGCAGTCACTCTCCAGGGCCTCACTGCTAGTGCCTGGCACATTTGAAGCCTGCATGCCAGACTCCACCACTGCAGTTTTCCTCACTCTGCTATCCAGTCTGGGGGCGTAGGGATCCAGGTCCCAGCTCTCACCACCCCCAGGGAGCCTAGAGGTCAGACCCAGTCCCAGGCAGCCAGACAAGCCTCTGGTGGCTTTTCCTCTCCTGGTATTTTTAGCCCTCAGTCATCTGCCTTGCCTGCGTGGGGGGACCAAGGCACCCAGACAATTCCATTTTTACTGGTGCCCTTCAGATGCCCGTTGCCCACGCCCGCCCGCCCCGCAGGCTCAGCTGTCTCCGTGGCATGCCTGGCATTCTGGGGGCATTGTTCCTTTCAGTGAGGCCCAGATTCCAGCAACAGCTGCTGCCCTGACCTCCCCCACCAGCCTTTCCACACTCCTTTGCCCGCCTGTCCAAGTCCCCTTTGTTGAAACCGTGGCATCATGACAGCTGAACCTGTCACTTACGCCCCGCTCTGGAGCTGTATAAAGGCTGAGCTCCTGGCTCATTAGTCATCCGACCCAGGGTTCTTGGGTGAAGGACCTTTCAGCATGTCTTCAGCTCACAGGGCTCTGTAGGGCTGGGGCCCCTGCACCTTTCTGGCACAGCCATGGGTATTCGCAGGGCTTTGATCCTGGAGCAGGATTCTTGAGCCTCAGCTCTTTCGATATTTGGGGCCAGGTAGTTTTTTGTTTTTTTTTTTTTTAATGGGATAGGAGCTGTCCTGTGCATGGCGGGACATTGAGCAGTGTTCCTGGTGTTCACTCAGTAGATGCCAGGAGTAACCCCTTCCCAGATTGTGACAACCAGGAATGTCTCCAGACGCAGCGAATTCTCCCCTTGTGGGGGGAAATTATACAAGGGTTAGAACTACTGATCTTGAGAGTTATTATGAGGATAGGAGAGATGGAGCTTTCCCAGGTGGCTCAGTGGTAAGAAAGCTGCCTGTCGATGCAGGAGACACAGGTTTGATCCCTGGGTCGGAAAGATCCCCTGGAGAAGGAAATGGCAACCCACTCCAGTATTCTTGCCTGGGAAATTGCATGGACAGAGGAGTCTTTTGGGCTATAGTCCATGTGGTCACAAAGAGTTGGGCATGACTTAGCAGCTAAACAACATCAACAACAATATTGGAGAGATGGGTTCTCTGCCAGTGAAGAGCATGCAGATGCCTAGAAGTGCTGAAGTCCACCGATCCTCTGTCTTTCCTCCCGCCGTCTCCTGGCCTGGCTGTGGGGAAGGAGGGACACTTGGAGTCAAGAGGGAAGAATGCCACTTCTGCTTGCTGCCTGGCTCCTGGAGGGCAAGTGGCTCTTCTTTGTGGAACCTCCCTTTTTGCATCTGTGAAATGGGTGGGTAAGAACACCAATCTCATGGGGCGCTGTTCAGCTTGATTAAGATAACACTGAACAAAACACAGCTTGGATTTTGCCTTCCAATTTCTTCCTAAATCCTATTTTCTGGGGTAACTTATGCCCGTCCTTGGATGAAAAGTTGAGTTTTCTGTGCATGACTTTTCTGCTCATTTTAGGTAAAAGACAGTCCTATGGTCATTTAATCCTAAAGACAATCTTACTTCAATATTTAGAATGTCTGACCCCAAATGGAAACCAGAATTCAAAACTTCTGTGAATTCATGTCCAGTCTTCTGTCTTCCCTCAGCTCAGGCCTGCAAGGTGTGTACAGCGTCCTGATCAAATCCCTGTGACCACTCACCAGGATGACTCTAATAGCCTCCCTGCTTCCTGTCCTTGACCCTCCACAGACTTGCCATATGG
Source organism: Oryx dammah (assembly GCF_014754425.2). Lineage (NCBI taxonomy): Eukaryota > Metazoa > Chordata > Mammalia > Artiodactyla > Bovidae > Oryx > Oryx dammah. The sequence goes on from NW_024070196.1 coordinate 54,085,177, forward strand.
CAGCAAGGGGAACCTTTTTCAAAGCCAGTTGTGTCCACTCATTCTTTTAAATTGTTGCTTACTCTCTTAGGACAAAGAGTCTTCCATCTGTCTGGACCCTTCTTCCCTTCTCTCTTTATCTAGATCAGAGTTTCTCAGTGTCACCATGCGTGGCCTTAGAACTTTCTGTCTCAGTTCCCCGAGGGCACCTGCAAAGCAGCACTAGCGAATACATGGCACATGGCATGCACACACCACTCCCTAATCCAGTGCCCGTGGCAGACACTGCCAGTCAATCACAGCACTCTCTCTCAGTGAGCCAGGATGGCCACGCTCAGTTGAAGATGGCAAGGGAGAGGAACTGACACCCTCGACCTCTCTGCCATGGCTGGAGGTAGGGAATAGTGAGGTCATCAGTACTATTGACATTTGGGGCCAGATAATTCTTTGTTGTTGGGGGCTGACCTGTGGGTTGGAAGATGCTGAGCCCTGGCCTCTTCCCACTAGATACCACCCAGTCGTAATAATCAAAGACGTTGCCAGATGGGACTTCTGTGAGGGTCCAGTGGCTAAGACTCCATGCTCCTTTGCACTCCATGCACAGGGGCCCAGGTTCAATCCCTGGGCAGGGAACTGGATCCTACATGCCCCAAGTAAGAGTTGGCATACTGCAACAAAGATCAAAAATCTCACATGCTGTGACTAAGACGGAGCACAGCCAAATAAACAAATAGATACTTAAAAAGACATTGCCAGACATTGCCACGTGTTCCCTAGGGGTGGGTCCAAAATTGTCTCCATTAGAGAGCCACTGGCCTACCTAGCAGTTACTTATTCTCTAACTAACTTGTTCCTTCTTCCCCAGTGCCCCAGGTGAAGATTGCTAGCACTGGAATCCTCTCTCCCTCACTTATCACAGTCACTTTTCACACTCCTCTGTCTGATTATTTGATGAGCACTGACTCCCTGCTTGAGCTGTAGCTTCACGACGTAGAGACCGTGTCTATCTTGCTGACCATCTTCCCGTGGTACTCAGCACAGTGCCTGACACATAGTAGGCACTCAGTCAGTATTTGCTGAGTGCTCTATTGCAGCATTCACTGCATTGGCTTATCATTCTGTTAGTCTCTCTCTTTCTCCAGAACCTTCCAGATCGGAAACCAGGATTCATTCATCTTTCCAAGGCCCTCAGTCCTGGCACATAGTAGGTGATCACTGTAGACTTCTTCTATGGAACTGAATTCAAAAGGGACTGAGGATGGTCTTAGAGTGAGTCCAGAACACATGTGTAAAAGGCCTGGACAGACTTCCTATGCAGTGTCTCTGGAGGCTGAAGTGTGTGGTCCTCACACCTGTCCTGTCCAAGACTTCAGGCCAGGGACTTCCCTGGTGGTCCAGTGACTGAGACTCCAGGCTCTGAATGCATGGGGCCCAGATTCAATCCCTGGTCAGGGAACTAGATTCCCACATGCTACAACTAAAGATCCTGCATGTTGTGGTGAAAAAAATAAATATTTTTAAAAGAAAGACTTCAAAAATAAAAGGAAGACTTCAGGCAAGTAGAAGTGACCCTCTGGCTCACCAAGAGTGTCACAGTGACAGGCATCAGAGGAATCTTATTTGAGCTGAGGAGTGTGGATGTTGCTCTTTATCCCTTACCACCATCCATGTCAGAGGGGTTAAGGATCTCACCTATCAACTTCAATTGAGCATAGCTATCCTGGCTTAGTAAAAAAAGGGTTGATTGATTAGCAATGTCTGCCTTGGGTGCTGGATTAGGGAGTCGTGTATGCATGCTGCGTGCCATGTGTCTGCTATTCATCCTTTGTATGTGTCCTCTGAGACAGAAAGAAGGTCCTTGAGTTACATGTCCTGAGGAGAACAGGAGAGTTTGGGACACACGATGGAGCACTTCTGTTTCCCCAGGAAAAGTCAGACAGAGAAAGCTAAGTTTGCCCTCTTGTCTTGGGTGACTTTGGACAAGGGAAGAGGAGCCTGAGGGATTAAGGTGGAGTGTGTGCTAATATTTCTGTATCCCGGCCAGGGGCCAGGGCTTTTTACAAAGGACAAAAATAGACAGGAGAGATGAGGAAGACAAAGGGGGATAGATCATGGAATTCACTCTGGAATGAAGGTGTGAGGCCAACAAAAGTCTCTGAGGTGAGTCATGGTTTTACAGAGGGAACAGGCCTCAGGGAAGGAATTGGTTCTGCCTGTAACAATGCCCAGAGACTGTCCTAAGGGTGAACATGCAGGTATTAACACAAATGGAGAAAACCAGGTTGATCTTAGTTCTGAACAGAGACCTGGGACCCCTAGATGCACAAGGTACGCTTTGGGTTGCAGAAGACCATTAGCAGGAGCTTAAACCATTGGAGGACTATTTTGTCTTTGGTCAAATCCTGAACTTAGAGTTTGTTAGCAAAAAAAAAAAAAAGATAGCAAATGATTTGGGGTAAGGCAGTGAAGAATGTCTGCTTACCACTCCTTCCAAAACTGAAATAATTTCCCCCCCCCAATATATAGTGGAATATAAAATATAACAAAAATTTTCTATAGCTGAAGAATGAATCTAGTTAAAGAGGTTTCTAGGGACTTCCTTGGTGGTCTGGTGGCTTAGATTCCACATTCTAAATGCAGAGGACCCAGGTTTGATCCCTGGTGCTGGGGGAAGGGATAGTTAGGGAGTTTGGATGGACATATACACACAGCTATATTTAAAATAGATAACTAACAAGGATCTACTGTATAGCATAGGGAACTCTGCTCAATGTTATGTGGCAGCCTGAATGGGAGGAGAGTTTGGGGAAGAATGGAAATATGTATATGTATGACGGAGTCCCTTTGCTGTTCACCTGGAACTATCACAACACTTATTCAGCTATACCCCAATACAAAATAAAAAGTTAAAAAAAAAGAGTAAATATAAACAGCAACAACAACAAGATGGTCCCATGTGCCGCAACAAAGACCTGCTTCAGCCAAATAATAAATAAATATTTTTTTAAATTAGTGAAGGTGGTAAATTAAAAAGAAAAAAGGTTTCTCAGTTGCAGAACTTCTCAGAGCCTTTAACAATTACAATTGGTGTTTTTTAAAATACTGACTACTTGCCAGGTACTGTATCAGTTGCTTTATTTCTATCTTATTAAGTCCTTATAATAACTCTGCTGCTGCTGCTGCTAAGTCGCTTCAGTCGTGTCCGACTCTGTGCGACCCCATAGGTGGCAGCCCACCAGGCTTCTCCGTCCATGGGATTTTCCAGGCAAGAGTACTGGAGTGGGGTGCCATTGCCTTCTCCGTATAATAACTCTATGGGCCCAAAAGAGTAGAAACTAAAGAAGATGGCAGGGACTTTCCTGGTCTTCCAGTGCTTAAGATCTGCCCTTCCACTGCAGGGACACAGGTCCATTCCCTGTTCTATGGTGCCGGGTGAGGGGTGGGTAAGAAGAAGAGGGCAGAGCCAGGGTTTGAAGCCAGGATTCTGATCCTAGACCACTGTGCAATACTCTGTGCTGTAGAGCAAACAGTTACTAAAATGAGCAAATTATTGTTCTCTGGGGAAGTATTTTGCCAAGGTTGAAAGACTGAGGCCCCCAGATGGCCCCCGACTATTGGCAGCAGAATTCAAATTTAAATATCTTGTTCTTGTGTGGATTTCCCCAAATCAAAGTCTATCCCATTACTCTTCTTTACCATATTCTTTTTCAGAGCACTTAGCACAGTTTTAAATTAGGTATTTGAATTTATTTCTGGGTGAAGCATCTGTCCCCTCCCCGGAATATCAACCCTGTGACGGCTGAAATTTCTGGTTTTTTTTTTTCTGCTGTATACCCAGCACCTAGAACCCTGCCTGGCTAGAGGTAACTGCTCAATAAAAATGCTAAGCCAGTAAGCAAACTTGACCATTCCATTTCCTTTCTGTAACTGAACTTGCGCATTCATTTAAAGGTCTGGGTAAAAACTGGATTCGAAATTCTCCTTTTGTGGGTGGGTTGGAGAAAAAGAACATATGGTAAGCACAAAACCTGAGAAAAACCCTGTACTTGAACTAACTCCAGGAAAGCCGGAAATTGAAAAAAAAAAAAAGATCTCTGGAGAGTTGACTTTGAATTATGGTTGATATCTACTAAGGTCGTCATTGTTTAGTTGCTCAGTTGTGTCTGAATCTTTGCGACCCCCTGGACTGTAGCTTGCCAGGCTCCTCTGTCCATAGGATTTTCCAGGCAGGAATACTGGAGTGGGTTGCCATTTCCTTCTCCAGGGGATCTTCCTGACCCAGGGTTCGAACCTGCGTCTCCTGCACTGATTCTTTACCACTGAGCCACCAGGGAACCCCATCCACCAAGGTCAGTCTGAGCCAAATTTCTCATCAGGAGCAATCCTTCCACCCTGAGGCAGGACTCCTCAGGACCCCACTGCTGAGAAAGTGAACCCCGTTTCCTTCTCAACCCCTCTTCCAGCCTAAAAAAGGCCTCCACGGGCTTATCTGGTTGCCAGAGGAAAACGTGGGGGCTTCACCCCATAACTTTTCTACCTGGTTTCTTTCAAACTCCCAGATTTCATCATTTTTCAAACGTGTCTGGGGTCACAGCAGAGCTCTGCAGTTCTTCAAACTTCCCGGCAGGGGGCGGTGCTACGTTAGGGCTCAGCGCAGCTACCTCTGCTCGCAGGCAAGTGAGGGGAGCAGGAATGTGGAAACCGAGAGGACATCTTTTCTCCCTCCAGTCCTTCACTAGGCTCGCCAGATGTCTCATCCATACTACTTCTGAAAACCAGAAGGGCAAGGACAAAAGTATCCGTGCAGGAAAACCATTTGCTTGCTTATATTTCATTCATTCTTCAAGTATTTATTGAGTTCCTGTGCTGCTCTAATGAGGCTTCCCTGGTGGCTCAGATGGTAAAGCGTCCGCCTGCAATGAGGGAGACCCGGGTTCGATCCCTGGGTTGGGAAGATCCCCTGGAGAAGGAAATGGCAACCCACTCTAGTATTCTTGTTTGGAGAATCCCATGGACAGACGACCCTGATAGGTTACAGTCCATGAGGTCGCAAAGAGTCGGACACGACTGAAGGACGTCACTTTCACTTTACTCTGCTCCAAGCCTGGGAATCTGTTCTAGGCTCTGGGAATCAACAGGGGAGCTGACCTGTTGGCTGAGGGTGGGGGATGCAAGATCATAGATGATAAATGTAATAAATAAGCAAATTACAAATTTGGTTAGAAGTTGATAAGTTCTATGAAATAGAACGGAAATATAGCAAGTTAGGCAAGAGAGAGTGGTCTATGGGGGCAAGTTAAAATGGTCTGGAAGGCTCCTCGAGAAAATGACATCTCAGCAAAGACTTGAAATGGAAGATGCCTGGAGAAGAATATTCCAGGCAGAGGGACCTGTCAGGGCAAGGCCCTGAGGTGGGATCAAGCTAGGATGTTATTTAGTTTTGAAAGTAAAAGTAATATTCACTTACTGTGGAAAAATTAGATAATGAAAAATATCATCTGTAACTTCTTTACTCAGAAATAACAATTTAACATGTTGGTGTATATTTTTGTGCTCTACTTTTAAGCATACAGTGAAAGCATTAGTCACTCAGTCGTTTCCGACTCTCTGTGACCCCAGGGACTGTAGCTCACCAGACTCCTCTGTCCATGGAATTCTTCAGGCAAGAATACTGGAGTGGGTTGCCAGTCCCTTCTCCAGGGGTTCTTCCCAACCCAGGTATCAAACCTGGGTCTTCTGCATTGCAGGCAGATTCTTTACCATCTGAGCCACCAGGGAATGTATAAATACATGTATAGGTATATACCTTATATATAAATAAAACAAATGGGGGTCATTGCATACATAAAGTTTCATAAGCATTTATTTGCTTTATAATACAACCAGAAGACCATTCCTTGTCAATAAATATCGATTCATTATTGTAACAGCTGTTGAATGTCCCACTGTATGGATGTTCCATATTTTATTCAACCATTTCCCCCTTTAATGGGCATTTAGACTGTTTTCCGTTTTTCTCGGTTATAAATAGTGACATAGTCACCATTCTTGTAACATTTTTACATTGTCCAATCATCCAATTATGTCATTAAGATTTGCTTCTACAAGTGGAAATGCTGGACTGAAGATTGTACATACTTTGAAAGCTTTTATATGTGAGATCTGATTGTTTCTTAAGAGGGCCTTTCCGAGGGCTCCAGGGCAACTTACAGAGGCTGGAAGACATGCTCTTTGATATGAAATTGCCTTTTCTGAGGAGAAATAAAATCCCTACCAGAGGGCTTATCTCTAGGGGCTGGCCATCTGGGTAGTTTTTATTTTAATTTTCTTCTTTATGTGATTCTATATTAAAATTTTCTATATTGGGCATGCATTGCTCTTTATAATAATTTTTCTCACAAAAGCAATATTTGATTTTAATAAAAACAACACAAGAGGAATCTGTACAGTAGAAAGGAAAGGTCCACATCACCGCAGAAGTTGCCACAATCTATTTTATGTGTCCAGCTTTTGCCCAGATTTAAGAAGTGCTCCAGCCCCCATCCACAACTCTGATTTTATTGACACATCTTTCTTCCCCATGCTCACTCTGCTCCAGCCACACTGGCCTTCCTGCTGTTCTTCAAATATAGCAAACTCATTTGGCCTCAGGGCCTTTGCACCAACTCTTCTCATTGCCTGAGCCCTTATCCCAGATCTTGGCTCTTTGTTCTCTCTCTGTTTCAACTCAACTCTCCCCTCCTGAGAGAGAGGCCTCCCTGGCCACACTGAGTACAGAAATTATTCTCCCAGTCTATTCCATCACACCACTTTACTTTATCCTTAGCACTTACCGCAATTTGAATAGATCTTGTTTTATTTATTTGCTTCCTTTTTTCTGTTTTCCCTATTAGACCAGAAGCTCCTTATAAGCAAGCATCTTTAAAAAAAATACTATTTATTTATTTATAGCCACAGTGGGTCTTAATTGAAGCACAAAGATTCTCTCTAGCTGCTGCACCTAGGCTTAGTTGTCCTGCAGCATGTGGGATCTTACTTCCCTGACTAGGGATTGAACCTGAGTCTCATGCATTAGAAGGTGGATTCTTAACCTCTGGACACCAATGAAGTCCCTAAGCAAGCATCTTTAACTATCTTGTCTCCACTTTACAGTGACTGACCTTTAGTAGGTGCTTGATAAACATTTATGAATGCTCTGAATGAAGGGACATACATAGACAGGCATGTCCTTAAAACCCAAATGGAGAATTCTTACAACAACAAAATGACAAAATGTTGAGAATTCTCAACAACAAAATGACAAATAACCCAATTAAAAAATGGTCAAAAGACTTGAATAGACATTTCTCCAAAGAAGGTATACAAACGGCCAACAAGCACATGGAAAGATATTCGGTGTCATTAGTCATTAGGGAAATGATACAGCCTTATAGTCATAAGAATAGCTATAAAGAAAAAGCAGAAAATAAAAGTACTGGCAAGAATATGGAGAAATGGAAACCCTTGCACATTGCTGGTGGGAATGTAGAATGGTATAGTCACTGTGGAAAATAGTTTGGCTACTGCTGCTGCTAAGTCGCTTCAGTCGTGTCCAACTCTGTGCGACCCCATAGACAGCAGCCCACTAAGCTACCCTGTCCCTGGGATTCTCCAGGCAAGAACACTGGAGTGGGTTGCCATTTCCTTCTCCAATGCACGAAAGTGAAAAAATGAAAGTGAAGTCGCTGAGTCGTGTCTGACTCTTAGCAACCCCATGGATGGCAGCCTACCAGGCTCCTCCGTCCATGGGATTTTCCAGGCAAGAGTACTGGAGTGGGGTGCCATTTCCTTCTCCGAGTTTGGCAGTTGCTCAGAAAATTAAACATAGAATTTCTCTGTGACCCAGCAATTCCACTCCTAGATGTATACCCAAAGAAATTGAAAACAGGGACTCAAAGAAAATCTTATACACAAATATTCATAGCAGCATTATTCACAGTTGCCAAAAGGTGGGGAAAAAACACATGTCTTTCATCTGATAAATGAGCAAACAGCCCTACCCAGACAGTGGAATATTATTCAGCTATAAAAAAGAATAAAATTCTGATACCTGCTATAACATGAACAAACCTTGAAAACATTACATGAAGTGAAAGAAGCCAGACACAACAGGCCACAGATTGTATGATTCCTTTTCTATGAAATATCCAGGATACATTAACCCAAAGAGACAGAAAGCAGGTTAGTGGTTGCCAGGGGTTGAAGGAGGAGGCAAAAGAGAGTGACTATTTAATGGGAACAAGGTTTCCTTTGGGGTGATGAAAATGTTTGGGAAGTAGGTAGAGGCAGTGGTTGCACAACGTCATGAGTGTGCTAAATGCTACCAAATTTTTCACTTTAAAATGGTTAATATTATGTTGTGTGAATTTTACCTCACTAAAAAGAATACTGTCATAACAGTAATCAATCAATCAAATCAAATGGGCTCACTTAAAACCTTCCTTTCTATTCTTGCTTACTCCACTTAACACCGTATCTTAGATATTGTTCTCTGAGCCGCTACTTTGTCCTTGGTAATGGCTGCAGAGATTTCCACTGTGCAAAAGTCACGTGAGTTGTTTCTGTGGTCCCATGTGGACGGACAGCCCATTGTTATGCTCTTATAAACAATGAAGGACGGAAGGCTTCGTTGTCTGCAGGCTCTAGTCTGCAGCCTCCTTGAGGGCAGGAGGGTACACAGATATCAACAGACCCCCACCCCCACCCTGCACCTTCTGCATGCCTAGGACAGTGCTTCACTTTAGGATTGCTCATTCAGGAAGGAGGAACAAAAGGAAGAAACAAACCAGAGTTGGGGAGAGAAAGAGCAGAGCAGAATGCAGTCCCAGCATGGAATCAGGAGACAGGCAGCTAAAGCTTCAGCCTACGCTGTACTGCCTCCTAGCTGCGAGATAAGGGCCACTCACTTAACCTCTGAGAGCCTTAGATTCCTCATCTGTCACGTGGGTACAGTTACAGACCCCATCTCATGACATTGTGAAGATGAGCTGATTGAAATCTGTAAGTGTATTGCACAGGCCTGGGTACATAGTAGGGTCTTGGAAAGTAGTGGCTAAAATAATCTTTAACGGTATTATTTCTATCGTTGTTGCTGTTTCATCTCTATGCAAAGCTAGAGAGGAATCCAGTGTACCCATTTTATAGGCAAATAAATTGAAGGAAAAAGCCACCAGCCAGGTTGCATAACTCATAACCCACACGTGGCAAATAAGAACCTGCTCTGGGATGCACCACATTTTCTGGGTCCCTGAGCCAAGCTCCTCCTGCGACATCCTTGGTGAGATAACCCAGATGTCCAGGATGGGGGTGCCCAGCTTTACCAGGGCCCAGCAGTCCAGTATCCAAGAGAAGATTGGCATCTGGGGGCCACAATGTGACTGTCTCTCCTCGGGGCTTTGGTGTGTCATCAGCTTGAGGCATGAGTGGCAGGGGAAAGCGCTGAAGCAGGTGCTCCAGCGGGAGCCCAACGCCCTGGAAAGCAATGGAAGGGGCTGTGAATGAGATCCTGGAACTTTGCTCACTTGCTCCAGGTGATGGAGGACCTCAGGAATGTCCGTGAGCCAGCTTGGTGGAAGGACAGGGATCCAGGACTACCCTCCAGGAGACTCCCAGGCAGGGCGACTTTGACCAAGACATCTTCAGGGTCTGCCAAGACCTCAGCAGATGTTTTGTGATGTGTTTTGAGATCCCCAGATGAGAACAGCAGTGGGATTCATAACAGCATCTTTGGTTTCCAGCCAGGACCACATCTGTGCTTTTCTGTAGTTGTGAAAAAAAGGTCTTTCTAAAATTTTCTGATAGAAGTAATATATGCTCATAGCCAAAAAAAAAAAAAATTAGAAAATGCGGACAAGTATAAAGAAGAAGAAAGTATCTGGAGTTCCCCCAGCCAGAAATGAGCAAGGCTAACATTTCTTCTCGGCTTCTAATGTATTCAGACACATGCATCCCCCGCCCCCACACTAAACATATTGCTTCTTATTCTGCATTTTTTTACACTTAAAATATGTCATGAACACCTCTGCATGTCAATAAATATAGCAGAATGTCATCGTTTTTAAAGGTTGCACTGCAGTCCATGGATGTAGCAACATTCATTTACAACCCCCTCTTCCTGGATCTCTATGTTGATTCAAATTTTTGTCTGTATATAAGCCATTCTGCATTGCTATCCTTGTATCTTATCTGACTACTTCTTTAGAATTAATTCCCAGTAGTGCAATTGTAGGGTACTTTTTAAAAAGATGTGATGCACAGAACCAAATTGCCTTCCAGAAAGATGCTCATCTACGCACTCACCAGCTGTATATGATATTATCCCATGTACTCACTAAAACCGCTTACTTGAGAGATTGAATATATTTCCAAAGTGCTGTTTGGCCATTTTGTATTTCTTCTCTTCTTCATTCTTCTTCTTATTTGGCATTGCATGTTCCGATCATTTTCCCATGCTAAAAAGAACTGACAATGCACTGCAGTTATGTTTGCAAATATATTACAAATATTTTTCCAGTTTTCTAATGGTCTTTGTTATTTTATTTCACTTTTTATTGTGGTAAAATACGCATTACGTAAAATTTACCATTTTTAACCATTTTAAGTGTGTAGTTCAGTGGCATTAAGTACATTCACGTTGTTATGCAATGACCATCTCTGTCCATTTCCAGAACATTTTCATCATTCCAAATTGAAACTCTATGCCTATCAAACACTAACTCCCACTTTCTCTACTGCCCTGCTGCTGCTGCTGCTAAGTCGCTTCAGTCGTGTCCGACTCTGTGCGACCCCATAGATGGCAGCCCACCAGGCTCCCCCATCCCTGGGATTCTCCAGGCAAGAACACTGGAATGGGTTGCCATTTCCTTCTCCAGTGCCTCTGGTAACTTCTGTTCTTTGTGTCTCTATGAATCTGGCTACTCTAGGACCCTCACATAAGTGGAATCATCCCATATCTGTCCTTTGTTGACAGGATTATTTCACTTAGCATAATGTCGTCAAGGTTCATCCTTCATGTAGCACGTGTCAGGGCTTCCTTTTTAAGACTGGATAATATTTGATCATGTGCATATACCACATTTTGTTTATCCACTTATCTGTCAATGAATCCTTGAGTTGTTTTCACCTTTTGGCTATTGTGAGTAATGCTGCTGCGAACACGGTATACAAATGTGTCTGAGTCCCTCCTTTCAGTTATTTTCTATGTACATCCAGAAGGGAATGTCCTTAACTATTAACTTTGCCTTTTAACTTTATGACTTTTTTTCACTTGCAGAAGTTATGCATTTTAAAGTATTCCTCTCTCAGTCTTTCTCTTTTTTATGTTTAAAATTAAAATTCTTTATTTTGACATATTTTCAGACTTTTGTTTCAATAACTAAATAAAGAATTGCTACATATCCTTTACCCAGATTCCCCAAACATTAACATTTTATTATCATTTTCTCTTTGAGACTTTCAACCGTGATGTTCCATTATCCTTAAATACTTCAGCACATATATCCTAAAAATAAGAACATTCTTTTATATAACCATAGGACAATGATTAAAATAAAGAAATTAGCATTGATGCAAAATTACTGTCTACTATATAGATCATATTCAGATTTTGTCAGTTGTTCCAATAGTGTCTGCTATAGCAAAACAAAATTCTGGGTCATATATTGCATTCGATTTTTATTTAATTTGGAATAATTCCTCACTCTTTGACACTGGCTTTTTTTTTTTTTTCATAGTACAGGCCATAAATTTTGTGGAGCCACCAAGTTATGGGTTAGTTTGTTACACAGTAATGGATAAACAGAGACCTTACCTAGAAGTATTTTAAAATAGTATATAAAGGACCCTAAAGCCAAAGCAATAAAAGAAAGGTTGTGGAGACAGAGAACTCCTACTGAAGAAGCAAGAGATTCTCCATGCACTTGACGTAAGACCATAGCAGAGCATAGTTGGCTGAAGCAATATCTATATTCATGCTTTATATTTTCTTGGCTAACCTCTTTGCTCCAGACAAAGGTTGTTACTCTGTAACAAAGTACCCATAGCTTGGTGGCTTGAGAAAACAATAATCATTTATTTTTCTCATGAATCAGCAATTTGAACAGGACTCAGCTTGTCTTTGCTCTGGACAGGACTCAGCTTGTCTCTGCTCCATGGGGCTTCAGCTGAGGCAGCTCAGTGGAGATGGGAGGACCCACTTCTAGAGGATACACTCATATGGGTGTTTTGGTGCTGTTGGCTCTAGGATCTCAGCCAGGACAGTGGAGCGAGAATTTTGGTTCCTTTTCATGTGAAACCCTTCAAAGGCTGCTTGGGCTTCCTCACAGCATGGTAGCTGGATATCAGAAGTGAGCATCCCAAGAGATCAATTTTGTGGCTTATCCTCAGAAGCAACACAGTGTCATTTTTGCCGTACTCCCATTGGTTTGGGCAGTCATGAAGCCCAACCTGAGTTCTGGGGGATTGAATATAGATTCCACCTTTAAAAAGCCATGTATTTTCAGTGTTTTATAGTTTTCTATATATAGGTCTTTAGTTTCTTTAGGTAGATATATTCCTAAGTATTTTATTCTTTTCGTTGCAATGGGGAATGGAATTGTTTCCTTAATTTCTTTTTCTACTTTCTCATTATTAGTGTATAGGAATGCAAGGGATTTCTGTGTGTTGATTTTATATCCTGCAACTTTACTATATTCATTAATTAGCTCTAGTAATTTTCTGGTAGAGTCTTTAGGGTTTTCTATGTAGAGGATCATGTCATCTGCAAACAGTGAGAGTTTTAATTCTTCTTTTCTGATTTGGATTCCTTTTATGTCTTTTTCTGCTCTGATTGCTGTGGCTAAAACTTCCAGAACTATGTTGAATAGTAGTGGTGAAAGTGGGCACCCTTGTCTTGTTCCTGACTTTAGGGGAAATGCTTTCAATTTTTCACCATTGAGGATAATGTTTGCTGTGGGTTTGTCATATATAGCTTTTATTATGTTGAGGTATGTTCCTTCTATTCCTGCTTTCTGGAGAGTTTTTATCATAAATGGATGTTGAATTTTGTCAAAGGCCTTCTCTGCATCTATTGAGATAATCACATGGCTTTTATTTTTCAATTTGTTAATGTGGCGAATAAAAGAATGAAACTAGATCACTTTCTAACACCGCGCACAAAGATAAACTCAAAATGGATTAAAGATCTAAATGTAAGACCAGAAACTATAAAACTCCTAGAGGAGAACATAGGCAAAACACTCTCCAACATAAACCACAGCAGGATCCTCTATGATCCACCTCCCAGAATTCTGGAAATAAAAGCAAAAATAAACAAATGGGACCTAATTAAAATTAAAAGCTGCTGCACAACAAAGGAAAATATAAGCAAAGTGAAAAGACAGCCTTCCGAATGGGAGAAAATAATAGCAAATGAAGCAACTGACAAACGACTAATCTCAAAAATATACAAGCAACTTATGCAGCTCAATTCCAGAAAAATAAACGACCCGATCCAAAAATGGGCCAAAGAACTAAATAGACATTTCTCCAAAGAAGACATATGGATGGCTAACAAACACATGAAAATATGCTCAACATCACTCATTATTAGAGAAATGCAAATCAAGACCACAATGAGGTACCACTTCACACCAGTCAGAATGTCTGCAATCCAAAAATCTGCAAGCAATAAATGCTGGAGAGGGTGTGGAGAAAAGGGAACCCTCCTACACTGTTGGTGGGAATGCAAACTAGTACAGCCACTATGGAGAACAGTGTGGAGATACCTTAAAAAATTGCAAATAGAACTGCCTTATGACCCAGCAATCCCACTGCTGGGCATACACACTGAGGAAACCAGAATTGAAAGAGACACATGTACCCCAATGTTCATCACAGCACTGTTTATAATAGCCAGGACATGGAAACAACCTAGATGTCCATCAGCAGATGAATGGATAAGAAAGCTGTGGTACATATACACAATGGAGTATTACTCAGCTGTTAAAAAGAATACATTTGAATCCGTTCTGATGAGATGGATGAAACTGGAGCCGATTATACAGAGTGAAGTAAGCCAGAAAGAAAAACACCAATACAGTATACTAACACATATATATGGAATTTAGAAAGATGGCAATGATGACCCTGTATGCAGGACAGCAAAAAAGACACAGATGTGTATAGCAGGCTTTTGGACTCAGAGGGAGAGGGAGAGGGTAAGATGATTTGGGAGAATGACATTGAAACATGTATAATATCATGTAAGAATCGAATCGCCAGTCTATGTCCGATGCAGGATACGGCATGCTTGGGGCTGGTACACGGGGATGACCCAGAGAGATGTTGTGGGGAGGGGGGTGGGAGGGGGGTTCATGTTTGGGAACGCATGTATACCCGTGGTGGATTCATGTCAATGTATGGCAAAACCAATACAGAATTGTAAAGTAAAATAAAAAATAAATAAATTTAAAAAAATAAAAAAACATATTTTGAGACCACTGACAAATGGTGGCCTCTTTCTTTAAAAAAAAAAAAATTGTTTATTTGTCTCTGTTGGGTGTTAGTTGCAGCACTTGGGATCTTCAGTCTTCACTGTGGCATGTGGGATCTAGTTCCCCAACCAGGGATCAAACCCAAGCCCCCTGCATTGGAGCACGGAGTCTTAACTACTGGACCATCAAGGAAGTCTCTAGATTCCACCTCTTGATGGATGAATTGGAAAGTTCCAGAAGAGCATGTGGACTGAGGAATATATTGTTGCTGCCATTAAAAAAAAAATACAATAGTCCAAGTCTGCTCTTTGGCCACAACAATTTGTTTCCCTCCTGCATGCAAGATTTACCCTCCCAAGACCTCCCAAAGTGTTATGCCATTACAGGATCAGGCTCAATACCATGACCCAGGTCCAGTTACAGATGGGGCTCCTTGCATACAATGATGTGGATAGAGCTTCTTGAAGACCTTTCCACTTGACTTGAAGACCTGTGAACTAAAGAGCAAGTTGTCTGCCTCCCATATCCAACATCTGGTGAGCATAGGATAATTGATAGAAATTCTCCCATTCAAAGAGGGAGACAATGGGAGATATAAACCAATTATTGGTCCACAGATATTCTGAATCCAGCTGGGCAAATGTTGGTAAATTTTGCCAATTTCATGATTAGGACCCAATATTGCTCCCTGGATATGATTCTGTGTGTCCTTTTCCACCATAAAATACAGCTGAGTGGTTTTCTCAGCTTGCTTCCTACCAACAGAAGTCTAGGGACTCAAAAGCTCCATTTCATTTTGGACTGTCTCTGTTCCTTTTAGTCTTAGCTCACACTGCTTCCACCAGCACAATTTATTAAAAAAAAAATAAAAGACATTGTGGGTTTTCTATGAATCTTACTGAGTTTTGTGCCATTAAGGAAAAACCAAACAACAAATCTCTTCTAAATAAACCCTTTTCTACCTTGGACTCCCATTGACACTACTATAGAAGCCTTAAAATTCTCAGAAACCTATTGTACAAATGAGAGCATCTATGAGGCATGGCCTGTATATCCTTAGAGGGGCTTTTGTCTGCATGAAAGCCCCTATAAGGCACTGCCTTATACCTTTCTGGTGTCTTACCAGATCACAGCAAACTGTGGAAAATTCTTTAAGAGATGGAAATGCCAGACCACCTTGCCTCCTGCAAAATCTGTATGCAGGTCAAGAAGCAACAGTTAGAAGCAGACATGGAACAATGGGTGGGTTCCAAATTGGGAAAGGAGTACATCAAGGCTGTGTATTGTCACCCTGTTTATTTAACTTATATGCAGAGTACATTATGCAAAATGCCAAGCTGGATGAAGCACAAGCTGGAATCAAGATTGTCGGGAGAAGTATCAATAACCTCAGATAGGCAGATGATGCCACCATTATGGCAGAAAGTGAAGAGGAACTAAAGAGCCTCTTGATGAAAGCTGCTTAAAGCTCAACATTCATAAAACTAAGATCATGGCATCTAGTCCCATCACTTCATGGCAAATAGATGGGGAAACAATGGAAACAGTGAAAGACTTTATTTTCATGGGCTTCAAAATCCCTGCAGATGGTGACTGCAGCCACAAAATTAAAAGACACTTGCTCCTAGGAAGAAAAGCAATGACAATATCCTACTCAAACTCTTCCAGAAAATTGTAGAGGAAGGTAAAACGACAAACTCATTCTATGAGGCCACCATCACCCTATTACCAAAACCAGACAAAGATGCCACAAAAAAAGAAAACTACAGGCCAATATCACTGATGAACATAGATGCAAAAATCCTTAATAAAATTCTAGCGAACAGAATCCAGCAACATATTAAAAAGATCATACATCATGACCAAGTGGGCTTTATCCCAGGGATGTAAGGATTCTTCGATAGTCACAAATCAATCAATGTGATACACCACGTTAACAAACTGAAAGATAAAAACCATATGATTATCTTAATAGATGTAGAGAAAGCCTGTGACAAAATTCAACATCCATTTATGATTAAAACCCTCCAGAAAGCAGGCATAGAAGGAACATACCTCAACATAATAAAGACATACATGATAAATCCACAGCAAACATTATCCTCAATGGTGAAAAATTGAAAGCATTTCCCTTAAAGTCAGGAACAAGACAAGGGTGCCCACTCTCACCACTACTATTCAACATAGTTTTGGAAGTTTTAGCCACAGCAATCAGAGAAGAAAAAGAAAAAAAAAAAAGGAATCCAGATTGGAAATGAAGAAGTAAAACTTTCACTGTTTGCAGATGACATGATCCTCTAGATAGAAAACCCTAAAGACACCACCAGAAAATTACTAGAGATAATCAATGAATATAGTAAAGTTGTAGGATATGAAATTAACACACAAAAATCCCTTGCATTCCTATACACTAACAATGAAAAAACAGAAAGAGAAATTAAGGAAACAATTCCATTCACCATTGCAATGAAAAGAATAAAATACTTAGGAATAAATCTACCTAAAAAAAAAAAGACCTATATATAGAAAACTATAAAACACTGATGAAAGAAATCAAAGCTGAAACAAATAGATGGGGAAATATACCATGTTCATGGATCAGAAGAATCAATATAGTGAAAATGAGTATACTACCCAAAACAATCTATAGCTCAATGCAATCACTATCAAGCTACCAACGGTATTTTTCAGAGACCTAGAACAAATACTTTCACAATTTTTATGGAAATACAAAAATCCTCGAATAGCCAAAGCAATCTTGAGAAAGAAGAATGGAACTGGAGGAATCAACCTGCTTGACTTCAGACTATACTACAAAGATACAGTCATCAAGACAGTATGGTACTGGCACAAAGACAGAAATATAGATCAATGGAACAAAATAGAAAGCCTAGAGATAAGTCCACACTCCTATGGACACCTTATCTTTGACAAAGGAGGCAAGAATATACAATGGAGAAAAGACAATCTGTTTAACAAATGGTGCTGGGAAAACTGGTCAACCACTTGTAAAAGAATGAAACTAGAACACTTTCTAACACCATACACAAAAATAAATTCAAAATGGATCAAAGATCTAAATGTAAGGCCAGAAACTATAAAACTCCTAGAAGAAAACATAGGCAAAACACTCTCTGACATAAATCACAACAGAGTCCTCTATGACCCACCTCCCAGAGTAATGGAAATAAAAGCAAAAATAAACAAATGGGACCTAATTAAACTTTAAAGCTTTTGCACAGTGAAGGAAACTATAACCAAGGTGAAAAGACAGCCTTCAGAATGGGAGAAAATAATAGCAAATGAAACAACTGACAAAGAATTAATCTCAAAAATATATAAGCAACTCATGTAGCTCAACTCCAGAAAAATAAACAACCTGATCAAAAACTGGACAAAAGAACTAAATAGACATTTCTCCAAAGAAGACATACAGATGGCTAACAAACACATGAAAAGATGCTCAACATCACTCATTATCAGAGAAATGCAAATCAAAACCACAATGAGGTACCATCTCACGTCGGTCAGAATGACTGCTATCAAAAAGTCTTCAAACAATAAATGCTGGAGAGGGTGTGGAGAAAAGGGAATCCTCTTACACTGTTGGTGGGAATGCAAACTAGTACAGTCACTTTGGAGAACAGTATGGAGATTCCTTAAAAAACTGAAAATAGAACTGCCATATGACCCACCAATCCCACTGCTGGGCATACACACTGAGGAAACCAGAATTGAAAGAGGTACGTGTACCCCAATGTTCATAGCAGCACTGTTTATAATAGCCAGGACATGGAAGCAACCTAGATGTCCATCGGTAGATGAATGGACACAATGGAATATACACAATGGAATATTATGCAGCTATTAAAAAGAATGCATTTGAATCAGTTCTAATGAGGTGGATGAAACTGGAGCCTATTATATAGAGTGAAGTAAGTCAGAAAAAAGAACACCAATACAGTATATTAACACATATATATGGAATTTAGAAAGATGGTAACAATGACCCTATATGCAAGACAGCAAAAGAGACACAGATGTAAAGAACAGACTTTTGGACTCTGTGGGAGAAGGCAAGGGTGGGACGATTTGAGAGAATAGCATTGAAACATGTATATTACCATATGTGAAATAGATCGCCAGTCCAAGTTCCATGCATGAGACAGGGTGCTGGGGGCTGGTGCACTGGGATGACCCTGAGGGATGGGATGGGGAGGGAAGTGGGAGGGGGGTTCAGGATGGGGAATACATGTATACCCGTGGCAGATTCATGTCAATGTATGGGAAAAACCACTACAATATTATAAAGTAATTAGCCTCCAATTAAAATAATTAAAAAAATATGACAAACCTAGACAGGGTATTAAAAAGCAGAGACATTACTTTTCTGACAAAGATCTGTATAGTCAAACCTATGGTTTTTCCAGTAGTCATGTATGGATGTGAGAGTTGCACCATAAAGCTGAGTGCTGAAAGATTGATGCTTTTGAACTGTGGTGTTGAAGAAGACTCTTCAGAGTCCCTTGGACTGCAAGGAAATCAAACCAGTCAATCCTAAAGGAAATTAGTCCTGAGTATTCATTGGAAGGACTGATGCTGAAGCTGAAGCTCCAATACTTTGGCCACCTGATGTGAAGAATTGACTCATTGAAAAGACCCTGATGCTGGGAAAGATTGAAGGCATCACCGACTCAATGGACATGAGTTTGAGCAGGAGTTGGTGACGGACAGGGAAGCCTGGCCTGTTCACGTGCTGCAGTCCTTGGAGTCGCAAAGAATTGGACACGACTGAGCTACTGAACTGAACTGAACTGAACCAAAGGAACTTATAGTCCCACTTGAGTTTGATCTGAGGTCTACTCTCTGTTTTCTTTCTTTTCCTTTCCTTTCCCTCTTCCTCTCTTTCTTTCTTCCCAAATAAGGTCATGTTCTGAAGTTTCAGTGGACATGAATTTTTGAGGAGCACTGTTCAATTCAGTACAGTCAGTCTTTTTCATTTAGTCATTCTAATAGGTGTATAGTGGGGCCTCACTTTGGTTTTAATTTGCATTTTCATAACAACTAGTGATGCTGAGTATCTGCTCACATGCTTATTTTCCATCTGTTTATCTCTTTTGGTGAAATGTATGTTCGTATCTTTTGCCTATTTAAAAATTGATTTGTTAATTTTCTTATTATTTAGTTTTGAGAGCTCTTTATATATTGCAAATACAAGCTGTTTATCAGATAATGTGACTTGTAGATATTTTCTCCCAATCTGTAGCTTGTGTTTTCATTCTCCTAAGAGTATTATTCAAAGAGTAGAAGTTTTGAATTTTGATGAAGTGCAATTTACCACTTTTTAAAATGGCTTATGCTTTTGATATTATCTCTAAGTAATATTTGCTTAACCCAAAGCTCATAAAATTTTCTTATTTTTCAGGAAGTTTTTTTAGTTTTATATTTAGGTCTGTGAACCATTTTGAGTTAATGTTTATGTGGAGCAAGGTATAGAATGTCTGCTCTCACGGTTTCTGTTCAGCATTGTACTGGAGGTTATAGCCACTTTGATAAGACAAGGAAAAGAAATAGAGAACATTATATTGGGAAAGAAGAATTAAAATTTACAGACAACATGATCATCTGTATAGAAAAATCTGATGCAATCTCCAAAAAAGCTACTAAAACTAGTAAGTGAGTTTAGAAAGTTTGAAACATACAAGATGATTATACAAAGATCAATTGCATTTCTATATGTAGGAAATGAACAATTAGAAATTGGACTTAAAAATTCCATTTATAATAGCATTAAAAATAATAAATGTTTAGGGATAAATCTGGCAAAAGATGTATAAGAATTGTAGACTGGAAACCTCAAAACACTACTGAAAGAAATTAAACAAAATCTAAATAAATGGAGAGAGAGCTTATTCATGGGTCAGATGGCTCAATATTGTTGAGATATCAGGTTTTTTTTATTGAAATTATAGATTTAATGCAATCTAGGTTAACATTCCAGCAGACTTTTTGCAAAAATTGACAAGTTCATTCTAAAATTCATATGGAAATGCAAAGGGCCTGGATAAGCCAAAACAACATTGGAAAATAATAACAAAGTGGGAGAACTAACACTACCTGATTTTAAGAGTTATTATAAAATTATAGTTTTCAGGAGGCTTCTCCAGTGACTCAGTGGTAAAGAATCTGCCTACAGTGCAGGAGTTGCAGCAAGAGCCAAGAGTTTGATTCCCTGGTCGAAAGATCCCCTGGAGAAGGAAATGGCAACTCACTCCAGTGTTCTTGCCTGGAAAATCTCATGGACAGAGGAGACTGGTGGGCTACAGTCCATGGAGTTGAAAAAGAGCAGAAAACAACTTAGTGACTGCTGCTACTGCTAAGTTGCTTCAGTCGTGTCCGACTCTGTGCGACCCCATAGACGGCAGCCCACCAGGCTCCCCTGTCCCTGGGATTCTCCAGGCAAGAACACTGGAGTGGGTTGCCATTTCCTTCTCCAGTGCATGAAAGTGAAAAGTGAAAGTGAAGTCGCTCAGTCATGTCCGACTCTTCGAGACCCCATGGACAGCAGCCTACCAGGCTCCTCCATCCATGGGATTTTCCAGGCAAGAGTACTGGAGTGGAGTGCCATTGCCTTCTCTGAACTTAGTGACTAAACAACAACAAAACAGTTTTCAGAACAGTGTGGTATTGGTACAAAGATAAGCATAATAGATCAATGAAAACCAAATAGAGTCTAGAAATAGACCCACATATATAATGGACTACTAGTTTTTTACAAAGGGGCAAAGACAATTCAGTGAGGAACAGATAGTCTTTTGCCCATTCTAAATCGGTGTTTGTTTTATAATAAAATTTAATTTCTTTTTAAGATTGACTTGAGAATTTTTTGTAAAAATCTACTTCTCCTGGATACCAGTCCTTCTTAAGACTTGTGTTCTACAAATATTTTCTCCCTGTATGTAGTAGCTTCTTGGCTTTTTATTTTCCTAATATGCTGCTGCTGTGTGTGCTCAATCATGTCCGACTCTTTGTGACTCTATGGACTTTAGCCTGCCAGGGGACAGTTAATGGAATTTTCCAGGCAAGAACTGGCACGGGTTGCCATTTCCTTCTGCAGGGGATCTTCCTGACCCAGGGATCAAACCTGCATTTCTTGTGTTTTCTGTATTGGTAGGTGGATTCTTTACCACTGTGCCACCTGGGAAGCCCCATTTTCCAAATGGTGTCTTTGAAAGAGTTGGGAGTTTTAAGTTTTGACGAAGTCCCACCTACCAGCTTTTTCTTCACAATTTGTGTTTTTGTGTCCTACATAAGAAATCTTTGCTTCACTCAAGTCACAAAAATTTTCTCCAGTGTCATCTCCTAGAAGTTTTATAGTTTTAGGTTTTATATTTCAGTCTATGATCCATTTCAAGTTAATTTTTGTATAGGTAGTTAGATATGGGCTGAGGCTCTCTCTGTTTCTCTTCTCTCTCTTTTTTTTTTTTGCACACAGATGTCCACTTGTTCTAGCACTATTTGTTGAAAAAGCTATCCTTTCTCTATTGAATTGCCTTTGCACCTTGGTTGAAAATCAATTGACCATATATGAGTGGGTCTATTTCTGGGCTTGCTATTCTGTTCCATTGATCTATGTGTCTGTCCTTTCACCAATACCACACTGTCTTGATTCCTGTAGCTTTATAGTAAGTCTTGAAATCAGGTAATAAAAGCTTCAGGTCTTTTCTCAGTTGGATAATTTTTTGCCATCTGGAGAGTCTGGGAATGAGAAACAGTTTTGTTTGTGAGCCCAGCAGGTCCTGACTCCGTTCTATGTAATAGTTGTTCTTTAGTCATCTCTCTCCTTTTGCATTTTATCATAGGTGGCAACAAAAAGCCAGATGACGCTTTCAATATCCTTGTCTATCACTGAGTTCATTACACATGTTTCTTAGTTTTCACATTTCTGCAGATGACAGACTTCCTGCCAGCACGTAAGGTTTCCCCTTCCTCCAGTTTCTAATAACATTTTTCTTAACTCCCTCTGACATCCTCCTCAAAGCTGCACAGACTTTTAGTAGCTCCAAGGCCCTGGGAAGGTCTCAGCTGTGTGGTTTGGGCTCAGAGCCTCTCGTGCAGCTGAGTCAAGTGGAACTAAAGGCAGCTGAAAGCTGGCCAAGCATCTCTCATCGTGGAGTCCCAAGAATTCTCCTTGTGGTTTCTCTGCCCAGGTTGTTTGGGTCTTCCACACAGCATGGCGGCTTGAAGGCTCAAGGGTGAGTGTTTCAGCTCACAAGGAAGAGGCTGCACCATTTTTTTGTGACCTAGTCTTGAAAATAACATATTAGTGGAAGCCATTCCCACTATTCTGTATTGATCCAGGCAATCACAAGCTCATCAAAGTTCAAGGGGTCAGGGTAGGAGATGGGACATTGACTCCACCCTTGTAAAAAATTTATTTTAATTTATTTTTATTTTTTGACTGCACCAAGTCGGCAGGTGGGATCTTAGTTCCCTGACCAGGGATGGAGCCTAAGCCCCCTGCAGTAGAAGTGCAGAGTCTTAATCACTGGACCATCAAGGAAGCCTCTGATTCCACTTCTTCTTCTTCTTTTTTTTTTAAATAAGGTTGGCTTTATTTATTTTTAATTTATTTCATTATTTTTGGCTGTGCTGGGTCTTCGTTGCTGCATGCTGGCTTTCTCCGGTTTGGCAAGCGGGAGCTGTTCTCTAGTTGTGGTACACAGGCTTCTCATTGTAGTGGCTTCTCTTGTTGCAAAGCACCAGCTCTAGGCGCTTGGGCTTCAGCAGTTGTGATGCGTGGGCTCTAGAGTGTGGGCTCAGTAGTTGTGAACATGGGCTTAGTTGCCCCATGGCATGTAGAATCTTCCAGGACCAGGGATTTCACCTGTGTCCCCTGCATTGGCAGGCAGATTCTTAACCACCAGGGAAGTCCCCTGACTCCACCTCTTGATAGAGGAGTGACAAGATTCTAGATGAGCATTTGGCCCTAGGAGACATTTTTGCGGCCACCTTTGAAAAACACTAACTAACATAGTAGGGAAATACCTCATTTATGAAATTCTTTTCTTTGTGCTAAACAAGCCAAAAAAACCCACTCATGCCCAATAATTATTTAATGCATTTCCTCATTTCATCTTTCTTGAGACTTCCTCTGGAAACTTAGGTATCAAAATCAGTGGGATACTGCAGATCGAGTGTACTGGCTCATGAAAGCTGATCGTAACATTTTCAGGAATTCTGCATGCTGGTAGTTAAACACAGCAATTATTTTAAATTACATTATATAATCTCACACTTGAATAGATTAGATGAAAAACAGGTAGTAAATATACAGTACTCATCATTTCCTAATCATTTTACACATTTTGCTTTATCTATGCTCATTTGGTCTATGGTACCTGTGTGGTAGAACTGCTGTGTAATGCTGTTTTGCTGCGCCTCTTCCCAAGTCCTCATTCAGTGGCTTTGCAGTGGTAGCATGAGTTAGGCCATGGTGGGAATATTTACACCATGGAAACTGGCAGTTGCTACAACGTAGGGCTTTGTGTGGTTGATTATCTCTCCCTAATAAAGAGATGAACAAAGTGTTAATGCAGATTAAACTTTAAAGTGTGTTGGGTTGTACCCATTTCTTTGTGAATAACCCTAAATATTGGGAGAAATAGTCTCCCAGCGTTCAGGAACTATTATTCAGTTGAGCAAAGAGGTTGCTCACATTGTTCACAGGCGAATGAAGTTCTAACTTATATCTTCATTGTTTCACATTCACCTTACTCATGAATGTAAATGAGAAATCAAGCAGCCTTCACCTCAGAACTACACTCATGGTTGAGGTGCAACTTCGTTTGTCAAATTGTGATGGACCAGCAGTCTCAGATGGCTGATGGATATAGTTTGGCAAAAATCAATGAAATTTTCCTATTTATTATTTATTACAGAATTTAGTATTTATTATAAATATTAGTAGATTTTTTCTGTACTTTTTTGTATTAGTAAAAATTCATGATAAAAGAGCTTAGGTATAGGATTTCCCTGGTGGTCTAGTGGTTAAGACTCTCCACTTCCAGGGCAGGGGACATGGGTTCGATCCCTGGTTTGGGAAGTTCGGCATGCTGCTCAGTGTGACCAGAAAATCCCAAAACAAGCAAATATAAAAACCTTATGTACACAGATACGTTCTATGTAAAGGAGAGCTGGTTCTTACTAGCTCACCACTGATTGTAAGAATGATTTTTCATATACTGAAAAGTCACTGAGTGTCAGCAAATAATAATAGTTTACATCCATTGAGTACTAGCTCTGCGCAGGTGCTGTTCTTTTACTTGTCTTATTTAATCCTGACAACAACCTTGTGAAGTGGGTACTATTATCATTACCATTTTCAAGATGGACCAGCTAAGACACAGAGAGGTAGAGTGACTTGCCCAAGGTCACACAGCTGACAAATGATACAGACAGGATTTAAAACCACAGAGACTGGATTCAGAGCCTGTGTTCTTAGCTCCTATTGTTTGCTGCTTTTCCAAGGGCAGTCTGCTAAGTGTCCTGGAGAGTCATAAAACAGTCATAATGATTCCAGTGACAGTAACCCCAGTACTTTGTACCATGCTCTGTGGTAAGTGATTTCCGTATCTTGTCACCTAACTCCCAAACATCCAGTTTCTGCGATTATTTCTGTTTTATAGAAGAGGAAATTGAAGCACAGAGATTCAGATACCTTGGCCAGGAATTCATGGGCTGGGACTGGTCTGTCTGAATGTAGGGCCTCAGCTCTCTCCCACACATTGTAAGCCCGGAATTAGTCTGTTCATGGATGGTATGTCCCCAAATAGAAAGCTGGAGAGAATGTGCCCTTAGCTAGAGCTCAGAACCCCATCTTTGAACTTGACCCTGTTCTTCTGTTCTTCTCTTTGAAACCTCTGCCTTTTGGGCAGAGACCAAAGCTGAAACCAGCTTTGGCATGAAGACTTCACAAAACTGAGATTCAGTGAGACAGAGCCTTCATTTCAAGGGCTGAACAAATCCAGCCGGCACCTCCAGTCCAGTCTCCCACTTCAGCTGGCTCCACAAGAGGAGCAACTGCAGAGGCCAGAGAACAGTGTGGGGCTGGGCTGCAGGGAGGAAAGACAGCATCTTGGTGGAGATGGGGAGGGCGGGAAGCAGTGAGGTGGAGAGAAGCTCGGGGCTTTATTAATTAATTAAGGGAAAGATGTAAAGTGGGGCAGAATCCACAGAGGATGCCTGTGCTCTATCTCGAGTTTATGGGTCATTTTTCTGTTGGCTGTTTGGTTGCCCCAAAGCGGATAGTACCTCAGTCTATTGCCTCCTGACAAGCAAAAGTGGTCCCTAAGGCAAAGTGGGATGTGCCCTCTCCTGGCTTACTATCAAAAGAACTCCCTCCCTGGATTCTGGCGACTGGCTCTGGCCATGTGGAGTGGTCACGGTGGGCTGTTCTGGAGTCAGACTGCTGGTTTGAATCTTGACTCTGTCAAATCTTGACTCTGCCATGTACCATGAGCTGGGTGATCTCAAGCCAATGAATTGATCTTTCTGTGCCTCAGGTGCCTCCCCTGTGAAATGGTAATAATTATACCTTCCTCATGGTGTTGGAATAAGGGACGATTAAGTGCTTGAAGTGATGTCAGACACAGAATAAGCATTCAACAACTGACAGATATAATGTACTAATACAGGATGGGATTTTTGTTGCTTCTAAGGAAAAGAAAGATGCCTCAGTTTACCCTGTTGCCACACTTGATCTGAATGCCAGTTGGTCACATATAAGAGAAATAATTGTGGAAGGGAAAGTTATAGTAGACATTGTGGTTACCCACTGACAGTTTTCCCCTCTTTTCTTCCTTGCTCAGGACAACTTCTTGGGGATTCTGAGACAGTTTTTTCCCTAAAAAGAGGAAAGCATGTTATAGGGGAATTTCTCCATCCTGAACTCTCAATTATTTCCTCCTCTAATGCAGTTGTGTGAGGATGTGATGATTGGAGTTGTGGCAGCCATACTGTGACCTGAGGGTAAGACTGAGAGAATAACAGAGACACTAACCCAGTGCCCTGAGTATTTCTCAGTCACCAAACCAATCCTGAAAACTTCCTCTTCCAGATTTCTTGTTACATGAGAAAAATCACCTCTTGTTCTTTTAGCCAAGGTTTGGCAAATGTTGTCTGTAAAGGACCACAGAATATTTTAATTTGCAGGCCATATGGTCTCTGTTGATGATCATTCAACTCTATTGAATTACGAAATCAGCCATAGACAGTATGTTAACAAATGGATGTGACTCTGTTCCAATAAAACTTAATTTTCAAAAACTCACTGGGGCCACAAATTTGCCCTGTGGGGTATAGTTTTCCAACTCTTAATTTTTGGCTTCCTTTGCTAAATTTACTGTTACTTGAACCCAAGACATTCCTAACAGAGTATGTTTGGGCTGCCTTGGAGGGTAGTCTCTCACTTCAAACACAGCTGTGCTTAAAGCCCTCATTGCCCCTTGTACTTATAAGTTTGTAATAAAATTACCAATATTAATTTATTCATTCAACAAACATCTATTGAACATCTGCTATGTGTCAAGAACTATTGAAATGCGGGACTACAATAGGGAATGTTGGATCCTGCCCTCAGGGAGCTCTGATTATATAACAATGGGAATCCAGGGGGGCTTCCTGGAGGGAAGGATTGAGTTAGTGCCAAAGAATGAGTAGGAGTTGGGAGGACTGGGAAAGAAAACATGTGAGGATGGATATGTAGGAGAGTATTCCAAGGAAAAGTCCTAGGGTAGGAGGGGGCTTTGCACATATGTGGCTGAAATGGGGAGAGTGAGGGAAAGAGTGGAGGAAAGAGGCTGCAGAGGTCACATGGGACCAGATCACATGAGGCCTGGTAGGCTGTTGGCCTTTATGTTGAGTGAGAAGGAGCTCCTGGAGGGTTTTGAATAGGGGGTAGCATCAACTTATTCATGACATTTAGACCAGGGTGGTAGCAGGGGAGATGGAAAGGAGATGGCCTTGAGAGATTTCAAGGAAAATATTAATGAGTAGAGTAGAAGTGAAGTCGCTCAGTTGTGTCCAACTCTTTGCCACCCCATGGACTATACAATCCATGGAATTTTCTAGGCCAGAATACTGGAGTGGGTAGGCTTTCTCTTCTCCAGGGCATCTTCCCAACCCGGGGATTGAACCTAGGTCTTCCTCATTGCAAGTGGATTCATTACTAATGGAGCTACAGGGAAGCCCAAAATATTAATAGGTAGGGCTTGAGGATAGAGTAGGCAAGGGAGTTGTCAAAGATGATTCTTGACTATTTGGTTTCACCTCTATTTAATGAAATAGAGATAGAGCAGAGGAAAATTCAAAAAAGTATTCTTGAGACCTTCATGCAGTAGCTTGATCAGAAAGAAGGGAGTAAGCAATAGGAAGGAACTCAAGCTTCCACCCTGTTACCAAGCTTTGGCTTGTATTTGTTCTGGAAAGTTAACTGAATTAATTGGGCCTCAGCACAATTATCTTAATTTACAGCATTAGGTAAAAATCTATAAATGTCAAGATGCAAAGTGCAAAAGTGCAATGGGAATTATCAAAGAGCCTACTGTGTCTTCACTATTCTCCCCTAACTGCCAAAGAGGTGTTTGAAGACTCGGAGGACTTGGCCCAGGAGTTATGGGACTAGAAGGGGAACTGGGCCTTGACCAAAAATGATGGAGACCATTTGTGTGCCAAGAAATCCCTGCACCTTTCCTGGTTACAAATAGGTAACCAGTTCTAAACATTCCGGTTACCTATTTTTCATTTTAATGTTTATCAAAATATTGCTGATACATTGATGAAAAAAATCAAACAGTCCTTTTATCTGTTCAGATTACACATGATAGCAAGTAACAGACGACCCAAACACTGGTAACATAAAATACAATTTTAAAATTATTGTTTATAGCCAGAGGTCTAGAGGTAAGAAGTTAGTTAAGTGACTCAAGAGCATTAGGTCAGATTTCCCCCCGCCGCCCCCATTCCCTCATGACTGCAAAGTGGCTGCTGTAGCTCTTCAAGTCATCAATCACATCTGTGTTTCAGGAAGAGGGTAGGTGGCAAAGCCTTTCACAGAAATCCCCAGCAGATTTCTGATGATGCCATCAGCCAGAATTGTATCTTGTGACCACTGTCAACTGTAGAGGCATCTGGGAAGGTGCAAGATTTTCTTTTTTAGTTTTTCAGCCTCTACATAGTAGAAAGGCAACAAAAAGGAGTTTAGGGTATGTGTTGAGTGGAACAATCCTTAGAATTTACCATGGTCTCTGTCCTACCCTTCTTCACCCTGATCTCGTAACTCTTGAAGAACTGACTTTCAGCACTTTTAATGGCCTCTCCTTCCACTTTTCCCCAGCTTCCTTTGTGGGCTGGAGTCAGGAAATCAACAGGGCATTAGATTTTCTTAGGACAGGGAAGTCTTTGGTTCTGTATCTCCCCTTTAGACTGATGAATAAGCAACAGTAATTATGGCTACCATTTATTTCTCTTTTAATTGAAGTACAGATAATTAGGCAATGCCAAAGAATGTTCAAACTACCACACAATTGCACTCATCTCACATGCTACCAAAGTAATGCTCAAAATTCTCCAAGCCAGGCTTCAATAGTACATGAACCGTGAACTTCTAGATGTTCAAGCTGGATTTAGAAAAGGCAGAGTAACCAGAGATCAAATTGCCAACATCTGCTGGACCATCGAAAAAGCAAGAGAGTTCCAGAAAAACATCTACTTCTGATTTATTGACTACACCAAAGCCTTTGACTGTGTAGATCACGACAAACTGTGGAAAATTCTGAAAGAGATGGGAATACCAGAACACCTTACCTGTCTCCTGAGAAATCTGTATGCAGATCAGGAAGCAACAGTTAGAACCAGACATGGAACAACAGACTGGTTCCAAATTGG
Source organism: Oryx dammah (assembly GCF_014754425.2). Classification (NCBI taxonomy): domain Eukaryota; kingdom Metazoa; phylum Chordata; class Mammalia; order Artiodactyla; family Bovidae; genus Oryx; species Oryx dammah. Next base: position 54,114,612 of record NW_024070196.1, read on the forward strand.
GAAAGGAGTACATCAAGGCTGTATATTGTCCCCTGCTTGTTTAACTTATGTGCAGAATATATCATGTGAAATGCCGGGCTAGATGAAGCACAAGCTGGAATCAAGATTGCCAGGAGAAATATCAATAACGTCAGATATGCAGATGACACCAGTTTTATGGCAGAAAGTGAAGAACAACTAAAGAGCCTCTTGATGAAAGTGAAAGAGGAGAGTGAAAAGCTGCCTTAAAACTCAACATTCAGAAAACTAAGATCATGGCATCCAATTCCATTACTTCATGGAAAATATATGGGAAAGCAATAACAGTGACAGACTTTCTTTTCTTGGGCTCCAAAATCACTGCAGATGGTGACTGCAGCCATGAAATTAAAAGACACTTGCTCCTTGGAAGAAAAGCTATGACCAACCTAGACAGGACATTAAGTAAAGCAGAGACATTACTTTGCCCAAAAAGGTCCATCTAGTCAAAGCTATGGTTTTCCCAGTAGTCATGTATGGATGTGAGAGTTGGACCATAAAGAAAGGTGAGCACTGAAGAACTGATGCTTTTGAATTGTGTTGGAGAAGACTCTTGAGAGTACTTTGGACTTTGAGGAGAGCAAAGCAGTCCATCCTAAAGGAAATCAGTCCTGAATATTCATTGGAAGGACTGGTGCTGAAGCTGAAACTCCCAATATTTTGGCCACCTGATGCAAAGAGCTGACTTCATTTGAAAAGGCCCTGATGCTGGGAAAGATTGAAGGCAGGAGGAGAAGGGGACAACAGAGGATGAGATGGTTGGATGGTATCACCGACGTGATGGACTTGAGTTTGAGCAAGCTCCGGGAATTGCTGATGGACAGGGAAGCGTGGCATGCTGCAGTCCATGGGGTGGCAGAGTTGGACATGACTGAGCAACTGAACTGAACTGAACTGAACAGATGATTCACAATGTTATGTTAGTTTATGGTGTACAGCAAAGGAACTTAGCTATATATATGGCAACACAAGTCTGTTCTCTATGTTTCTGGTTCATAGAGAAGTTTGTGTCATTTTAAATTCCACGTAGAAGTGATATCATATGATATTTGTCTTTCTCTGTCTGACTTACTTTGCTTAGTATAACCATCTCTAGGTCCACGCATGTATTAGGTTGGTGCAAAAGTAATTGAGGTTTTGCATTATTGAACTTTGCCAGTTGATGTTGGAATACATTCTTAAATAAATGTGGTTATGTTATACATCATTTTAATGCACATTTCTCACTTTATGTTTTTTTTTCTTTTTTTACTAATGACATTACTTGCTATTTATTTTATATTTATTTTGTACTAGGAAAATGATGTTAGATGAAAAGCAAATTCAAGCTATTTTCTTATTTGAGTTCAAAATGGGTCATAAAGCAGCAGAGACAAGTCACAACATCAACAGCACATTTGGCCCAGAAACTGCTAACAAACGTACAGTACAGTGGTGGTTCAAGACGTTTTGCAAAGGATATGAGAGCCTTGCAGATGAAGAGTGCTGTGGCCGGCCATTGGAAGTTGACAACAAATAATTGAGAGGATCATTGAAGCTGATCAGCTTATAACTACACAAGAAGTTGCTGAAGAACTCAACTTTGACCATTCTATGACTGTTCAGCATTTAAAGCAAATTGGAAAGGTGAAAAAGCTTGAAAAGTGGGTGCCTCATAGGCTGACCACGAATCAAAAATATCATCATTTTGAAGGGTCATCTTCTCTTGTTGTACAAAAACAACAGAGAACCATTTCTCAATCAGATTGGGATGTGCGACGAAAAGCAGATTTTATACAACAGCTGGCAATGACCAGCTCAGTGGTTGGACTGAGAAGAAGCTCCAAAGCACTTCCCAGAGCCAAACTTGCACCAAGAAAAGGTCATGATCACTGCTTGATGGTCTGCTGCTGCTCTGATCCACTACAGCTTTCTGAATCCTGGAGAAACCATGCAATCTGAGAAATATGCTCAGCAAACCGATGAGATGCCCTGAAAACTGCAACGCCTGCAGCTGACACTGGTCAACAGAAGGGGCGCAGTTCTCCTGCACGACAACACCCTAGCGCACGTCGCACAGGCAGCGCTTCAAACGTTGAATGACTTGGGTTACGAAGTTTCGCCTCATCTGCCGTGTTCACCTGACCTCTCACCAACCACCTACCACTTCTTCAAGCATCTCGACAACTTTTTGCAGGGGAAGCACTTCCGCAACCAGCAAGAGGCAGAAAATGCTTTCCAAGAGTTTGTCAAATCCCAGAGCATGGATTTTTATGCTATCAGTTCAGTTCAGTTCAGTTCAGTCACTCAGTTGTGTCCGACTCTTTGCGACCCCATGAATCGCAGCACGCCAGGCCTCCCTGTCCATCACCATCTCCCGGAGTTCACTCAGACTCACGTCCATCGAGTCTGTGATGCCATCCAGCCATCTCATCCTCTGTCATCCCCTTCTCCTCCTGCCCCCAATCCCTCCCAGCATCAGAGTCTTTTGCAATAAGTCAACTCTTCACATGAGGTGGCCAAAGTACTGGACTTTCAGCTTCAGCATCATTCCTTCCAAAGAAATCCCAGGGCTGATCTCCTTCAGAATGGACTGGTTGGATCTCCTTGCAGTCCAAGGAACTCTCAAGAGTCTTCTCCAACACCACAGTTCAAAAGCATCAATTCTTTGGCGCTCAGCTTTCTTCACAGTCCAACTCTCACATCCATACATGACCACAGGAAAAACCATAGCCTTGACTAGACAGACCTTAGTCAGCAAAGTAATGTCTCTGCTTTTGAATATGCTATCTAGGTTGGTCATAACTTTTCTTCCAAGGAGTAAGCTATAGGGACAGACAAACTTATTTCTCATTGGCAAAAATGTGTTGTTGGTTGTAATGGTTTCTATTTTGATTAATAAAGATGTATAGCCAAGTTATAATAATTTAAAATTCACAGTCTGAAACCGCAATTACATTTGCACCAACCCAAAGGCTACAAATGACATATCTCATTCTTTTTTTATGGCTGAGTAATATGGAGATCCAACCAGTCCATTCTGAAGGAGATCAGCCCTGGGATTTCTTTGGAAGGAATGATGCTAAAGCTGAAACTCCAGTACTTTGACCACCTCATGTGAAGAGTTGACTCATTGGAAAAGACTTTGATGCTGGGAGGGATTGAGGGCAGGAGGAGAAGAGGACGACAGAGGATGAGATGGCTGGATGGCATCACTGACTCGATGGACGTGAGTCTGAGTGAACTCCGGGAGTTGGTGATGGACAGGGAGGCCTGGCGTGCTGCGATTCATGGGGTCGCAAAGAGTTGGACACGACTGAGCGACTGAACTGAACTGAATATTCCATTGTGTGTTGTTGTTATCGTTTTAGTCTCTATGTTGTGTCTGACTCTGCTTCTCTGTGGACTGCCAGGCTCCTCTGTCCATGGGATTTCCCAGGCAAAAATACTGGCTGCTGCTGCTGCTGCTGCTGCTGCTGCTAAGTCGCTTCAGTCGTGTCCGACTCTGTGCGACCCCATGGACTGTAGCCCACCAGGGTCCTCCATCCATGGGATTTTTCAAGCAAGAGTACTGGAGTGGGTTGCTATTTCCTTCTCCAGGGGATCTTCCTGAGCCAGGGATTGAACCCAAGTCTCCTGCATTGAAAAGCGGATTCTTTACCACTGAGCCACCAGGGAACCCCAGTGTGTGTGTATACATATATAAAACATCTTTTTATCCATTGATCTGTCCATGGACATTTCTTACCCCTTACCCATATCTTGAGTATTATAAATATCACTGCTATGAACATAGGGGTGCATGTATCTTTTTCAATTATATTTTTGTCTGAGTATATGCCCAGGACTGAGATTGCTGGACCATATGGCAACTCTGTTTTCAACTTTTTGAGGAACCTCTTTACTGTTTTCCACAGTGGCTCCACAGATTTACATTCCCACCAACAGAGTAGGAGGGTTCTCTTTCCTCCACACCCTCTCCAGCATTTATTATTTGTATATTTTTTTAATGATGACCATTCTGACCAGTGTGAGGTAGCATCTCATGGATAGCTACCATTTCTTGAGCACCATTGGGGTACCAGGCCCGGTGCCAAACATTTACATACAGGATCTCATGTGATCTGAAGCAACTCAGTGACTTTGTCTGATGAGAAACCACTCCCAGGGATCATTGTTTCACATCTGACAGCTTTATTCATTTACTTTCCCTGTCTGCCCTCCTAAAAACCATCTTAAGTTTGGGACCCCTTTAACCTCCCCCTCTAGGGGAGACTCTGTCTCCAAGTTCCAGCAGGAAGATGACCTGACTTGAGTCAGTCCCTGTGACCTCCTGCAGCAGCTAAAAGCACTCATCTTGCAGGACTCTGCCCAGGGCTTCCTCTTCCTCCTACACACTGGGTGTGATGACAGCTGTCAAGAGGGGTCAGGCATTGAGGTGGGAAACTTTCCAGACCCAGAGAGGGGATTAGAATTCACTGCTGCAAGTGCCAGGGCTTTCCCTAGGGCTGACTCCTCGCAGAATCATTTCCTTTGAGATTCATACTTTCTTTGAAGAACCACTTTGAATTATCTACTGTATAGCTGGCACCTTATCAGGCATCAGAGCATCTACCCCACAGAGTCGTATTCTTCTGGTATCTTCTGTCTCGTTGCACCTTCCATCTAGTCAAGGCCTGGCCGCCTGCAGTCAGGGTCAGATGCTATCTCATCTCAATCTATGCACTTTTAGTGAATACCAACTATGTGTCAGGCATCAGACATTATCTCAGTTGTTCCTCAAACTGGTCATTTCCCTACGAGGGCTTCCCTGGTGGCTCAGATGGTAAAGAATCTGCCTGCAGTGTGGGCAACCTTGGTTTGATCCCTGGGTTGGGGAGAGCCCCTGGAGGAGGTCATGGCAACCCACTCCAGTATTTTGCCTGGAGAATCCCATGGAGAGAGGAGTCTGGAGGGCTACCGTCCACGGGGTCACAAAGAGTCAGGCGTGACTGAGCGACTAAGCCCAGCACACACACAGCACACATATTTTGACAGTGTCGCTTGTACTACTTTGTGACCTAATGTTTCCCTTCAGATTAGTCCTCCATTTCTTCCAATAAACTTATTTAAAGAGTAACTTTAGATCACTGCCATTAATGGAGAACCAGTATCACTTGCCAAAAGCAAATAGTAATCTTAACAATAAAAAGAAAAACTATTAAAATAAAAACTGTTCATCTCTTTCCAACTTATAAGCACCTCCAGTGCCCCCTCAAAGATGTGTGTAGCCAAGGTGATGGTACTGTGTTTCTCTTATACCTCACCATGCCCCCACAAGGTGGGTTCCCTCATCACCCCATTCTACAAGTGTGGGGGCTGAGCCTTAGAGGGGTGAAGGGCTTGCCCAGGAAAGAGGTCTGCAAGTGGTGGGACTGAAATTCAAATCTAGGTGTATGTCAACCAAAAGGCTTGGGGCCTTTGAGCCTGGTCCTGATTCCTGAGATGCCTACAAAAGTCTTTCTCTGTTTTCTCAGCTGTTGCTGTCATAGGAACAGAGATTCCCTCAGGGCCATGAGAACCTGTTTTTACATCCTCAGGGCATTTATCCACACATGTAAGAGGCAAAGGTTACTGAAACAGCTTCCTGATGATGTGGGAGAGCCCTCAAGATTCAGTCTCACATCATATTGACTCAGCCTGGTTCTCCGTCCAGCCCTCCAACCACTGTCTTCACTAGTCTCTCCAGGGAACCCTCTATCCTCTGGTTATTCCCAAAGCCTCCCCTTTCTTTAGCTTCAGGGAAATAGTGCTGGTTCAGGATGTATAGGGTGTTGCATTATTCATGACTCCATTGTTCACAAGTGACAGAACTGTAATACTCAATGGCTTACATAAATAAAAGGATTTATTGACTTATGTAAAGGAGAAGTGCCACTGGAAAGGACTTCAGGCAGAGCTGGATCCAGACTTTACACTGTGTCATCCGAGCTTTACCCATCTCTCCTCTCCTGCTGTCATTCACTCCTCTTTCCTCCTGCTTCCCATCTCTTCTCCCTCCTTTCTTCTGTACTGACTTTCTCCTCTCCAAAGTGGCAAACGTGGCCACAGCATCTCCAAGCCTACAGCTTACCAGCTCTGTGACTCCTGTAGAAAGACAGTATTTCTTTCCTAATAGTCTCAGCAGAAGTCTCAGGCCAACTCTCATTGGTCCAGACTAGACTAAAGGTTCCTTCCTAAAACTATTACTGTAATTCTAATGGGCTGAGCCTGGGTCAAGACGAGATCTTCAGTCCAGTGAAGTCACATGCACTGACTGGATGAAGGGTGGTCTCCCAAAGGAAAAAATCAGAGTGCTGTTACCAGAAGAGCGAAAAAAAAAAAAAGTCAGGGAGGCCAGACAAAGGCATCCCCTGTGGATATAAAGTTGGTATTTGCAAAACTGCACAAGACTCACGTTTTTGTTACTAGAACAGCAAAGAGGTGGATCACCTTCTCAATTCCTTGGACTCCCATGGTGTTTCTAAAGAAAGGTTACCCAGGCCCAGTAAAGGTGACTTCTCTTCAGAACTCCCTTCAGAGTGCCCTGAAAGTGTTAACCACTATACTTTCCATCCTTTGCTCTCCCAGCTTAGAGGCAAAGAGATCCTGTCCAGATACACCACTTTTTTTGGCTGATTGACCCAGAGTTCCTTCTCTCTCGCCACAAATGTTCAACCAAGAAACAGCTCTTGTGCAAGGAAAATCTAGACTCAGGGACAAGAGGGTAGCTCAGGACAGAAGGAAAATAACAACAAGGGCCTGGCGAAGAGATTAGCATATTCATTCATTCATTCATTCATTCATTCATTCTCCCTCCTTCCCCATCCCTAGCCCAGATTCTCTCTCTCCTCACGCACATGGCTCAACAAGGTTTATCCACTGCACCAAATTTCCTCTTTTCAAGTTCCCACTACAGCCCTGAAGCCCAGTTTCTAAATGAGAGCATCTGATTGGCCCAGCCATTAGGAGCCCCAGCCTGAGCCAATCAGCTCAGCTAGCGTGGGGTCACGTGAATTCAGGCTGGCCACGGGGAAGGAGCCCAGGTCTCATAAAGAAGGCCGTGGGGACCGTGACTCTATCCCCAAGGAATGCGTTAGAATCAACCAGCGCGAAACTTAAATCTAGTGACTTCTTACATTTTATTTTAAAATCAGGCGTCTTTTAGGGCATTTTTGAGGTGGAGAGTCGGAAGTTTGCCTTCGTAGTGATAAAAAAGAGATTTAGTATGTATTTAATATTTTGTTAAAATTTCAAAAAACTGTATAAGCAACCGCCCTTCTGAGAAGACAAGGCGGTGAGAGCCACCACGCTTCTCGGCTCAGCACTCCTGGGCCTGGTACCATTTATTTGGGCGCTTGCATCACACATGGGCCACATGACGGATTGCTGGACGTTGACAGCATGGCTCCAGTACTAAAAACATATGACTCCATATGGAACGTCGTGGTGTGGGGTGGAAATCCTGGACGGCTCGAGGCTGCAGATGGCCATGTATAATTCACGGGATTTGTAAGACTCTGCATCTGCTCCGTTGCTCATTCTTCAGTTGTCAGACAGACATAATCCCGAGCCTCTTATTTTATAACACAGATCTGCCAAAGGGAGAGGGGAGGGGAGGCGGGGGAGGCAGAGCTGCTGCCAGGAGAACTCAGAAATAATTTTGGGGAGAACATTCGGTGTGTCAGCGAGGACAGAAGCACGCACCGCAGGAAGCCCAGGCGAAGTTGAAAACTGGCTGCTGGTTCCCTGGTCCCTCACAGGGAGGCTGGGATCCTGAGGAGGTTGCTGGAAAGGAGTATGTTTTGATCTTGCCTTGAATCGAAGCCTCACCATTGGATTTTGGTCCAACCTGGGTAGGCCTTGTGATGAGCCAGCAGGTCAAATGTCAAGCTATTTAGGCATCTTATAGCATTGTCAGCCTGTCTTAACTGTCTCATATTGTCAGATGGCACCATTAAGTGGCAAAAAAAAGAGATTAGGTGCCTGTGACAGTCATTGCCAGTGTGCATACCTCCACCCACACCGGGGTCATCTGCACACAGATTTGGTACAAGTGTTTCTTCCAAATGCCTGCCTGAGGGACTTTTTCCCATGCACGGGACAGGCCAGAGGCTGGGGAGCTGATGCTGCTCTCAACTAACAAGGGAAAAGCGGTGGTAAATAAATACTCCAGCTTCTCATCCGAGTGAGACAACTCTGAGCTGTGATCTGCTTTGGGGGGCCACCAAATTAAGACAGAGACTCTCTTTCAGGCTTTCTCAGACCTCTAGATTTTCTTTATACCATTGTTCATATTTATTTGCCATTGTTTGCTTCAATGTTTGTTCTCCCTGTTACTCTAGGGGCAGAGACTGCGTTTATCTAGCTTATTCTCCATTGTATCCACAGTGCCTGTCCCTCATACTTAATCAACATTTGTGACGATAACATTGTAAGATTCTCCTGGCTTCCCTTCCCGCCAGCTATGAGATCCTTAGCAAAGCACTAACACGTCTCAACTTCATCCATCCATTTATAGCAGGTGGACAATAATATGTCTTGTCTACTTCATGGAGTTGCGTGTGTGTGCTCAGTTGCTCAGTTGTGTCCCACTTTTTGCAACCCCATGGACTGTAGCCCACCAGGCTCCTCTGTCCATGGGATTTTCCAGGCAAGAATACTGGAGTGGGTTGCCATCTCCTCCTCTAGGGGATCTTCCTGACCCAGGGATCGAACCCGTGTCTCCTGTGTCTCCCTCATTGGCAGGCAGATGCTTTACAACTGGGAAGCCCTCATGGAGTTGCAGTGGAGATTAGACAGAAGAATCATGGAGAGAGACTTCTTTGGTGGTCCAGTGGTTTAGAATCTGCCTTCCAATGCACGGGACACAGGTTTGATCCCTGGTTGAGGAAATAAAATCCCACATGTCGCAGGGCAACTAACCCCCACCCCGCAACAAAGACCCCAAACAGCCAAAATGTGAAAAAAGAAAAGAATCATGGAGGAAAATCGTAATAAATTCTGAAATGCTAAATAAAATAATGACCCTACTAGGTCAGAATTTCTAAAAGTATCACCTTCCTCTTTTTTATATGTTAATTTCACATGATACCCCAAAGCAATTTTATTTGAAAAAATGTGTATTTACTTGAATTAAAGTAGGGGGGAAAAAGCAGCCCATCAAACTCAAATGTATTAATTGGGGTATTTGGCTTCAAATTGGAGAAGGCAGTGGCACCCACTCCAGTACTCTTGCCTGGAAAATCCCATGGACGGAGGAGCCTGGTAGGCTGCAGTCCATGGGGTCACTAAGAGTCGAACACGACTGAGCGACTTCACTTTCACTTTTCACTTTCATGCATTGGAGAAGGAAATGGCAACCCACTCCAGTGTTCTTGCCTGGAGAATCTCAGGGAAGGGGGAGCCTAGTGGGCTGCCGTCTATAGGGTCGCACAGAGTTGGACACGACTGAAGCGACTTAGCAATAGCAATGGCTTCAAATAACTGAAAACTCAACCAACAGTGACTTAAATTTAAGTAAGGGGTTAATTTTTTAAAATCACCAAGATTTTTGGGTAGCTGCAGCCCAAGGCTAGTGAAGCTATCCAAGGCTATTGTGAAAGATCCAGGCTCCTTCTAACTTCCTGCTTTCTTCGTTGGCATGGAGGCTTTTATGCTCATGGCCTCAAAATGGTTGCTGTACTCTAGGCATTGCACCCTGATTCCAGGCAGGAAGAAGGGAAAGGTGAGAGAGAAAAGGCTGTACCAGTTGAGTCTGTCTAACACCACTACCATAATACCACCACTACCACCATCAGTTTTTCAATTAGGAAAGCAAAAAGCTTTCTGGGAACTCTACTGAACAGACCTACATTTCATTGGCCTGAATTAAGTTCCCTGACCACTCTTCACTACATGAGAATCAAAGGAAGAATTTTTAGCTGGACATGTTACTTGCCTGACAAAATCAACAAGGGCACTGTGACTTCAGAAATAGCTTAGTCAAATAAAATGGATCAGCCTAAAGAAAAATATCAAACAATAATACTACTGGAACCAAATATGAGAAACGTCTACTCCTTTTGCTCCATCCCTCTCTTCTTTATTGCTCAGAATTAAACTTTGGACTCTTTTCCTTCTGGCTATGATACCTGGGAACTTCTTGAGAACAGGACTGCTTGATTCAACCTTATGCTTGTATCCCAGGCACCCAGCATGTTGCCTAGCACCAAGCAGTGTGGAACACATACTACTATTCATTGTTTCATTTGTTTGTTCTTGGACCAATTCTTATAGCTTTCTTAAAATAAAAATCCATCAAAATATTATATTGAGTGAAAGAAGCCTTACACGAGAGTACATGTCATATGATTCTGTATATCCAAGGTTCCAGAATAGGTTAAACTAACCTATGTTAAGAAAAATCAGGACAGCGGTATCTTCTTAGGAAAGCAAATGTGGGAATTGACTAGGAGGTGACATGAGAGAGCTTTGTGGGTTTGGTGATGATCTTTACCTTGATAGAGGTTTAGGTTACATGCTTTAGACATTTGCCACAACTCATGAAATACACACAAAAGATCTGTGCATTTCACTATATTTCAATTTCATCTAAAAAAGAGAAAACATATATTGAACTCTAGTTCATGATACAAGTTTGAAGTGTTTACGGATGGAATGTATGGTGACTGCAACTTACTTTGAAAAAAAAAAAAGGATGGATACATAGACGGATAGAAAGATGGAGAGATTGACAGCAATATAATTAAATAAGCATAATGTAATTGTAGAATGTGGGAGGTGAGTACATGAGTGTTTTTTGTATAGGTGGTGTCTTTCATAATAAAATATTGGAAAAGAAAGACCAAAAAACCTCTGACAACAGCAAAATGAGATCGAAGAAGTATTCGTTTGTTAGGGCTGCCATAACAAAGTACCGCCAACTGGATGACTTCTTACATGGTAGTTCAAGGCTCCAAGCATGAGGGCTCCAGTGAATAAGGTGAAAGCCAATGGCCTTTTATGACCCAGCCTCAGAAAATCAGAGAGCATCACTTCCTGCAGACTTCATGGGGCCAAGCAGTCACCAACCCATGCAGATTTAAGTGGAGAGGACAGAAAGCCTATATCTCAAAGTGAAAACCTTCTAAGAATTTGCAGTCATGTTTTAAAACTACCATACCCATCTAGAGAGACAACAGCTGCCACCTAGCCTGTCCCTCTCATCGAGGAGAAGGAGAAAGAAGTTTCTGATCTCTCCATTGACAAAAAGAAAAATAAAACTGGGTCCTTATTCAGAGAACACACTGCTCTGTTTTTGTCCCAGGCAGTGAGGTTTTCCTCTGGCACACTCCAGAGCTGGGAGAGCCAGTGGATCCCGGGTGGTCCCCACACTGGACACCGCTGCAGCTGATTCTCCCCCTCGGCTGCATCCATGTCCCTGACCTCTTGACTTTGGGTGTCCTATCCACCCATCTGCACGGTCCTTCCCATTGCTGCTCAGCCCAACCTCCGCCCGCAGTCTCAGGACTGAACAAACACTCTCACTTGGGGACAGTGGAGGCCTTTGTCATCTTTCCCTTCTTTGAGTGGGCCACTGTCTGTATGAGAATCCAGATTACCCTTGATGGTGGTGCTGGTGATTACCTCTGAGAAACTGTTCGTACCGGCCTCTTCTGGCAGGCTGGGGGTGAGTTGGGGGCTGCACAAAGCCAAGAATGTTATCACGGTGAACCAGGACAGGCCCGGCTTGGCTCTGTTGCAGAAAACACACTTCACTCATGCAGAACACGCCAAATTGAAAAGATTGTCGGTTAATCAAATCCTTTTCTTCTCTGTTTTTATCAAACTCAAGAGGGGCTGGCCTATTAATTAGAAACGCTTTTTCATGTAAAACATGGGTGCTTTGGCGATAAGGAGGGAAGACCCTTGATTCTGCAGTCACAATGATGTTTCAGTTATTTCATTACAAGGCACCACATTCACCGCCAGCCCCATGGACACAGCGCAGACCTCCCATCACTCTCGTGGAAAAACTCCCTGAGACTCAGAAAGTTTCCCTGCCAGCAGACAAGGGCGGGAGACTTTCTTTTTCTGAAGTCATGAGGCATGGAAGACCTCACATTTCTATATGCTGCTACCAGAAAAATTTATCAGGCTTTGCTTCTGTGTTATCTAACTACAGTAGCCACTAATCTCATGAGGTAATTTAAATTAATTGAAATTAAAAATTCAGTTTTCCAGTCCCACTAGCCACATTTCAAGTGCTCAACACAGTGGCCAATGTCTTCTGTATTGGACGGCGTCACTACGGAAGGTTCGATTGCACTGCACGGCTTCTTTCAACAAGCTCCCAAAGCGTCCTGTTTGTCACTTGGGAAAAAAAAGAATGGTCACGTCTTCTACTAGAAAAAAACCCAGAACCTTACTATATGTCTGTAGTGACACTTGTCAGTGCTTCCTGGCCAGCACTATCCCCCTTCTTTCGGCAGAAGCACCTTGCTTTTCCTTGGGGAGTCACTGCTCTCCTACTACCCCATCTCGTGTGGTTCTGGCTGGGTTGACTCCACTGCCCAGCCTGAGGGGTGGGACTTATGCCTGACCAATATTTCTTTTTCTTGTCCTTGGTGATCAATTCAGTCGTGTTGGCCAATAGGAGTAAACTCTGAGACTTTGGCTGGGATCTGTCTGAAGTTGTTCCTTCTTCCTGTTGGGGATATGTGCCAGGAACTGCAGGCAGCCATCATATCTTATCCTGGGGAGAGTTGGCCTGAAAATAACTTCATTCTGGAAGAAAGCAGAGAAGGCAAGGGAGAGTCTTGGTGACATAGTAGAGCTCTTGGATACAGGTCTTTTTGATGGCAAATCTAGCCCTGAGCTTCCCAGTAACATGAAGCTGTTGCTATTAACACCTTGGTGCTGATGAGTCCTCCAAAGCCTCTTCCACATCTTCATGTTTAGTCCTGTGAACTGGGTTTCTGTTGCTTACAACCAAAATAATTCTGATTAACATATGGTCCGAGAATGGCAATTTGTTCACAAAGGAAAATGAAACTGTGTTTACTCTGCTGATACTTTTCTATTCTTACTGTTATTAAAAACCACTTCATGGGATAGGAGGGGTTCGTTTCCCAGTGAGCCTCTCCCTGTTACTACCTGACTCCAGGTAGGCTTTTCCTGGATCATGAAGCTCCCTGACCCAGGAGAGCCAGTTCCATAGGCCAAGACTGCCACAACCAGATTCCCTCTTTCTTGAGAATTTGGATGAAGTTGAAACAAGGACTGATTGAGTTGATGGTGTGGTCCTCTTAGTGGGAGCACTAGACTGAAAGGCCATGCACTTTGCCTGCTGAGAACTCTCACGTTGTTCTGCTCTCACCGTGTTCTTTTAATAAACCACCCTTAACCTGAGCTAGTTCAAGTTGGTCTCTATTTCTGACAACCAAACATGCCTGATTAAGAGTATCAAAAGCCTGCAAGGGGTTTTATTTGGACCAAGCCACTCTACTTCTAAGAATGTACTTCCAGAAAGTTATCTCTCTCTCTCTATATATATATATATCAATATAGCAGTATATATACATATATCGATATATATATAGATATACACACAAGGGTTTAGCCATGAGGATATTAAGAGCAGTGTTCTGTTAGAAATTGGGATGAACCCAGATACAGTAATAGAGGCTCAGTCAAATACATTCAGAAACACAATTTTTAGGCAAATATTTACTGAGGGAATGAATGACAAACTAGATGACCATAAATTTACATTGGATAAATATACCTTGGGCTTCCCTGGTGGCTCAGATGCTAAAGAATCTGCCCGCAATGCAGAAGACATGGGTTCAATCCCTGGGTCTGATCCTTGGGTCAGGAACATCCCCTGGAAAAGGAAATGGCAACCCATTCCAGTATTCTTGCCTGGAGAATTCTATTAACAAGGAATGTATTGGGACTTCCCTGATGGTCCAGTAGCTGGGACTCCATGCTCCTAATGCAGGGGGCCTGGGTTCAATCCCTGGTCAGGGAACATAACTAAAAGTTTGCATGCTGCCACTAAGACCCAGCACAGCCAAATAAATGAATAAATATTTTTTAAAAACAAAGAATAGAGTTGTGATATATTAAATGAGAAAACATGTTAAGAAATTACGTACCCTGTATGAGCTCATTAAAAAGAAAATCATCATACATGTGTATACACATAAAGAAGGGTTTGGAAGAGTCAGTAGCTTCAAGGTGTTAATAGTAATATTTTCTTGGTAGGTGCAACTGTAGTTTTGGGGGGGTGTTTTTAATGTTTTCTTCTTTTTGCTTATTTGCTTCATTTTCATTTTGATTTTTGGTAATGAACATTGCTGTCCTTGCAAGATAGCCCAAAACTAGGTCTGGTTAACATCTTTTCTTTAGATGTAAGCATGCCATGGAAAGTCATTGAAAGAGCTAACACTGGGAAATGACATGTTACAATATTTTTAAAAAGACGTTTGTTCAGAGTTAACAAAATGAGATATTATTAGCCAGAGTGGCTAGGGAAATTGCTTTAAAAAACCCACAGGCACAATTTTTGACTTGACAGTGTTTTGCAGACATTCTGGAGCCTTTTTTTGAAAAAATTCATTATGCTGACACTAGCTATCAAACCCCATTCCCTTTAAGCTCAGCTGTGTTGTAGCTGAAAACTTGCTCAGTATGTTTACTCTACACAGAACCCAATTTTCCAAATCTCTGCAAATTTGCCCTTAACAGTAAAATACTGGGTACAGAGCATCTACCCACTCCACCCAAATTATCCCCCTTGGCATGTGCTAACAGTCTGATGCTGTGATTATTGTTATGATGGAAAAGACTGGCGCCATGTCTTATTTGTAAGCTTTTCTGGAGGAACCCTGGGAGTATTCTATTTTCAACTTGTTGATGTCACAGATTGGGGTCACTGGGCAATTCATTCACCCTCTGCAACAGTCAGGATGAGACTGGATTATGTTGCAGTAACAAACATCTCCTAAATCTCCATGGCTTACAACAACGTAAGTTTATTTCTCACTTATATTACATGCAATCATGGGCAGGCTGTGCCTCTGTTCCATATTATCATCTTGTTGAGATTCAGGTAGGCAGAGTGGCCTCTGTCTGGAACGTCACTGGTCGCATGGCAGGAGGAATGGAGAACATGGTGAATCATGTGTTTCCTCTTAGCTTCTGCTGAAAAGAAAACTAAAGTCATTATCTTCCCATCCCTTTCAGTTCAGTTCAGTTCACGCACTCAGTCATGTCTGACTCTGTGACCCCATGGACTGCAATATACCAGGTCTCTCTTGATCTCTAGGAAAAGGGGGACTCTCTGTGTTATCAGTTCAGTTCAGTTGCTCAGTCATGTCCTACTCTTTGCAACCCCATGAACCACAGCAGGCCAGGCCTCCCTGTCCATCACCAACTCCCGGAGTCCACCCAAACCCATGTCCATGGAGTCGGTGATGCCATCCAACCATCTCATCCTCTGTCATCCCCTTCTTCCTCCCGCCTTCAATCTTTCCCAGCATCAGGATCTTTTCTAGTGAGTCAGTTCTTCATATCAGGTGGCCAAAGTATTGGAGTTTCAGCTTTAGCATCCGTCCTTCCAATGAATATTCAGGGCTGATTTCCTTTAGGACTGATTTCCTTTATTCTCCCTCTATTGACTGTCTTTTAGGCATTCTTAATTCAATGGCTCAGCAGGTAAAGAATCCGCCTGCAATGCAGGAGTCCCAAGAGACACAGGTTCCATCCCTGGGTTAGGAAGATTCCCCTGGAGAAGGAATTGGCAACCCACTCCAGTATTCTTGCTTGGAAAACCCCATGGACAGAGGAGCCTGGCTGGCTACAGTCCAAAGTGTCCCAGAATCAGACCCGGCACACACAAACAGTATTAACTTGAATAATGATAATGAAAATAATTATACTAAATCTCATTGATTGGGACCTCCCTGGTGGTCCAGTGGCTAAGAAGGCTAAGACTTTGCACTCCCAATGCAGGGGGCCTGGGTGCAATCCCTGGTCAGATGTGGATCTAGATCCCACACGCCGCAACTAAGAGTTTGCATGCTGCAACTGCAAAGGAAGATCAAAGATCTCGCATGCTGCAACTGAGACCTGACACAGCTAAATAAATAAAAATAAATCCCATTGATTGACGACCTGCTGAATTACACGTTATGATGGCACCTTATGGGCCTAACCTCATTTAATTCTACACAGTTCAGTGTTGCTCAGTCATGTCCAACTCTTTGCAACCCCATGGACTGCAGCACGCCAGGCTTCCCTGTCCATCACCAACTCCCAGAGCATGTTCAAACTCATGTCCATAGAGTCGATGATGTCATCCAACCATCTCATTCTCTGTTGTCCACCTTTCCTTCTGCCTTCAATCTTTCTCAGCATCAGGGTCTTCTCCAATAAGTCAGTTCTTTGCATCAGGTGGCCAAACTATTGGAGTTTCAGCTTTAGCATCAGTCCTTCTAGTAAAGATTCAGGAATGATTTCCTTTAGGATGGACTGGTTGGACCTCCTTGCAGTCCAAGGGACTCCAGCACCACAGTTCAAAAGCATCAGTTCTTCGACACTCAGCTTCCTTTACAGTCCAACTCTCATGTCCATACATGACTACTGGGAAAACCATAGCTCTGACTAGATGGACCTTTGTCAGCAAAGTAATGTCTCTGCTTTTTAACATGCTGTCTAGGTTGGTCATAGCTTTTCTTCCAAGGAGCAGCAATTTCATGGCTGCAGTCACCATCTGTAGTGATTTTGGAGCCCAAAAAATAAAGTCTGTTACTGTTTCCATTGTTTCCCCATCTATTTGCCATGAAGTGATGGGACCAGATGCCATGATCTTAGTTTCTTGAATGTTGAGTTTTAAACCAGCTTTTCACTTTCTTCTTTAACCCTCATCAAGAGGTTCTTCAGTTCCTCTTCACTTCCTGCCATAAGGATAGTGTCATCTGCATATCTGACGTTATTGATATTTCTTCCGACAATCTTGATTCCAGCTTGTGCTTCACCCAGCCTGGCATTTTGCATGATGTACTCTGCATATAAGTTAAATAAGCAGGGTGACAACATATAGCCTTGATGTACTCCTTTCTCGATTTGGAACCAGTCTGTTATTGAATGTCTGGTTCTAACTGTTGCTTCCTGACTTGCATACAGATTTCTCAGGAGGCAGGTAAGGTGGTCTGGTATTCCCATCTCTTGAAGAATTTTCCAGTTTGTTGTGATCCACACAGTCAAAGGCTTTGGTGTAATCAATAAAGCAGAAGTAGATGTTTTTCTGGAATTCTCTTGCTTTTTCTATGATCCAATGGATGCTGGCAATTTGATCTCTAAACCAGAGATCAAATCCTACACAACAGGTGTTTTATTGTCACCAATTCAAATACAGGAGTTCGTGGTGGACATGGGAGCCTGGAGTGCTGCGGTCCATGGGGTCGCAGAGTTGGACACAACTGAGTGACTGAACTGAACTGAATTCAAATACAAGAAGCTGGAAACTTTGTGAGATTAAGAGACTTGCTTAAAATGAACAGCTAGTATGTAGGGGAAGCTGGGATTCAAGTTCAGGTGATCTCACTCCAGACCCCATGTTCCCAATTATCAAGCTTTTGTGCTCTTCTTTTTTATCAACTCCTCTCTCTTCCTTGACTTCTGTACCCAATGATCATATTATTTATGACACTTATCATCTAGTTCTCTTACTGTCTCAAGCCCCATTATTCTCTGCTAGGACTATTGCAGTATCCTCTTAACTGGTTTCACAGCCTTTAGGCTCTGCTTTGTCTTGGGCTTCCCTGGTGGCTCAGAGGTTAAAGCGTCTGCCTCCAGTGCGGGAGACCCAGGTTCAATCCCTGGGTCAGGAAGATCCCCTGGAGAAGGAAATGGTAACCCACTCCAGTATTCTTGCTTGGAGAATCCCAAAGATGGAGAAGCCTAGTAGGCTACAGTCCATGGGGTGGCAAAGAGTTGGACACAACTGAGCGACTTCACCTTCACCTTCACCTTGTCTTGGTCACACTACCATATTTCTCTTTGGAAAGCATGAGTTTGATCATGTTCCTCTTCAGCTCAGAAAACCCTAGCAGTTCTCCCACTGCCTACTACTACAAACTGTAGCTTGGCATCTAAGCCTTCCATGTCTGACTCCAGCTTAATGGAATCCCAGTTTGTTCTTCCTATGTTCCAACTAGATGGGACTAATTGTACTAAGAACATTCTTTACCTTATGTTCATTCTTAGGGGTTCTCACCCCCTTCCCCCCAATTCCCACTGCAACTCTTCTTTACTGTTACTTGAGTATGAGTCTTAGCTTTCCTTCTGGATGATGAGCACTAATGGGGGAGTAATATCATGATGGGGGAGGGCAGTCTATAAAAGAAACCTAACTGTGTTCCTTAAAAACAAGTTGGCAGGAGCAAAGAACAATACTTCTCTTCCAATAAAGAAAAGCCAGTAGTACAAAAGACAGCAGAAAATAGATTTTAGCACTAACTCACATAGGAAAGAGACTAACTGTCATGTGTTTGTTAAAATTCAGGTGTAATGCATGTAAAGAGCACATATCTTAAGTGTCCAGTTCAGTGCATGTTGGCTGAGGCATATGCCTGCGTAATGACCCACTGATCTCAAGATTCTGAACACACCCATCATCCCAGAAGGTTCCCTCATGTTACCCATATATACTCACCCCCCACCTCATCAGAGAGAATCATTATTTTAACCTTGATTCATTTTGCCTGTTCTTACCCTTCGCATAAGTGAATTCATAGAGTAGCTGGCTTCTTTCTTTCAACATAATGTCTGTCTCGCATGGTTTTGATTACTGCATAAAGCATAAAATAATTTGCACATACTTAAAAGAAAGACAGTTATTAAAATTATGTTTTTCCCCAAGAAAGGACACAGAGGACTCAAACCAACCTAAAGACACTTAATCCTGCCCTCCACGGCATGATGATGCAGGGACGGAAGGAACCAGAAATTTGGGCTTAATTTAACCCCAGGGCAAATAGCACGTTACAGCTTTGCCAGAGAAGGTTAAGGGTGGGAACTGGGTGGAGGAAAGAGAGGAAACAGAGGAAAGAAGATGTATCAATCAGGGTCCTCTAGAGAAACAGAAATGGTCGATGTATACAAGGAGATTTATCGTGATGAATCGGTTCACACCATTATGGAGGCTGAGAAGTCCCACAGTCTGCTGTCTGCAAGCTGGAAACCCAGGCATGTCAGGGGTCTAATTCAGTCTGAATCTGAGCGCCTGAGAACCTGGGGAGCCAATGGTTTAAATCCTAGTTGGAAGACAGGAAAAGATGGAAAGAGTTGTCCTAACCTAGCAGTCAGGCACGAAGCAAAAAAGGGAATAAATTCTTCCTTCCTCCACCTTTTGTTCTGTTTAGACCCTCAAAGGGTTGGACGATGCCCACCCACATTTGAGGAGGGCTATCAATTTATTGGGGCTTCCCAGGTGGTTTAGTGGGTAAAGAATCTGCCTGCAGTGTAGGAGATGCAGGCAGACGTGGGTTCAATTACTGGGTTGGGAAGATCCTCTAGAGGAGGGCGTGGCAACCCACTCCGTGGAAAATCCCATGGATAGAGGAGCCCAGTGGGCTACAGTCCATAGGGTCACAAATAGTTGGACACGACTAAAGCAACTGAGCACACACGTGCCCGCACATCAGTTTATTGAGTCCACTGATTCAGATCCTAATCTCATCCTGAAACACCCTCACAGACGCACTCAGAGATAATGCTTAATCAGACAAGTTGACACATAAAATTAATCATCACAGACAGGTTTGTAGTTTGGTGTGTAAGGTTTAAATGCAAGTGTGGTCCAAAGTCTTAGAAGGAAGCATTTTCTTCGTCTGAGCCACAAACGCTTGCAGGTTCAATAAAGGAGGGAAACCCTGGCTGTAAATAGAACCATTAGGATCAAGGATGAACTCCAGAGGAAAAGAGGAACAGGACTTACAAAACGGACGCCCCCGACCCTGCCTTGTCTGAGCCTGCTTAGTTATTGCAAGCCTGGCAAAAGGCCATGTCTCCCATCCTGCTCACTAGCTCTTTCTTAAGTATAAATGATGGTATTTCAGAGTCAAAATTACCGGGGAGGGACAAAGTGCAAAGCCCGGGTTAGTTTTCCAGCTAATTTCGAGTGATTGTGTCTGGAGGGTAATTATCATTAGCTTTGCAGAAACTCATTGTCTTTCTTTACTGTAAAGCCAGATTTCTGCAGATCTGGAAGCTTCAGTGGGAAACACAACCCAGCATTCAGATGGTCGAATGATGCCATACTCAGGGCCCAGTCTGGTGATGTGCACAGAGTAGGTCCTCACTAAGAGCTTCTGGAGTGGAGAGAGAGAAAGGGACAAAGAGAGACAGAGAAATAGATGGTGGAGGGAAGGACGGTGTTGGGAGGATGGAGAAGGAAGGGGGAGAAAATGCAAGGACAGACGTGAGGAGAAATGAGCTAGAAGGCAGAGGGTCACGAGCCCAGAGGCAGAGCCAGGAGCGCCGGGCCAGTGGCTGCTCCCACCTCCACCCTTCAGAAGCGCAGACCTCCCCTGCCTCTTCGTAGGGCTGGCAATGCTCTCACTTTCCCCTGAAGAAGTTCCCAGAATGAAGAAGCCGTCCTGGTCCAAATCACTTTGAGACCTGGAACAGGTCACTCCCTTCTCTGAGCCTTTGTTTTCTCATCTGTAAACTGGACATCAGGGGGCCCAGCTCTCCATTCTCCTCAATTTCCTTTTATCCTTGGCCCACCTTTGTTGTTGTTCAGTTGCTCAGTTGTGTCTGACTCTTTGCGACCCCATGAATGGCAGCGCAGCAGGCTTCCCTGTCCTTCACTATCTCCCGGAGTTCGCTCAAGCTCATGTCCATTGAGTCGGTGATGCCATCCAACCATCTCATCCTCTGTCGCCCCTTCTCCTGCTGCTCTCAGTCTTTCCCAACATCAGAGTCTTTTCTGGTGAGTTGGCTCTTCACATCAGGTGGCCAAAGTATTGGAGTTTCAGCTTCAGCATCAGTCCTTCCAATGAACATTCAGAGTTGATTTCCTTTAGGACTGACTGGTTTGATCTTCTTGAAGTCCAAGGGACTCTCAAGAGTCTTCTCCAGCACCACAGTTTGAAAGCATCAATTCTTCGGCGTTCAGCCTTCTTTATGGTCCAACTCTCACATCCGTACGTGACCAGTGGAAAAACAACTTTGATTATACAGATCTTTGTTGGCGAAACTTGCACAGTTCCTGCTGGCCCCCGAAGGTACCTGGGGCTTGGACCTGTGGTCTAGAGTTTTCACGGTGCTTTTTGTTCTCTACTGGATGTGGACATGGGTGTCAAGGTGTTCTTTCTGAGCTCCATAGAGATTGTACACCTGATTTCTGACAATACACACGGTATCTTGGGACATGTGAAAGTAGTCAAGGCTATGGGTGGTGTGTGAATTGTCCTCGGCACCTTTCATCGTCCGCTAAGGCACTGGCCGACCCCCACCCCTTCATCATCGACACCTGGAGAGGAAGACTGGTGCTCTGCATAGCCCTGGAGCGAGTGCCAATCAGGTTTTCATTCCCTTGAGAAGGGATCCTTTTCTGTCCCGTGGCATGGTGAGACCCCAGGCATAAAGAACGGAGGAAGGACGGGATTTCCTGGTGATCCAGTGGTGAGGGCTTCATGTCTTCACTGCCAGTCTGTGGCGTCAGTGTCAGTCCCTGGTCTGGGAACTAAGATCCCACAGGCCTCTTGGTGCAGCCAAACAAAAACAAAACAAATACAAACAAACAAACAAAAACGAAGGGACCACATTAAAAAAAACTACAATCCCCAGCATGCACTCTGTGTCTGTTCCTCCCTTACCTGTAGTACTCCTGGAAGCTGTTCCTCTCAGGATATAAAATGCTTTTGACATGCTTCCCTCCCTTCCATCCCCCACCCCCACCCCCACCCCCACCCCCAACATATTGCCTTCTGGAAACTTCAGTCTCTAAATGGTAGAAGTACAGGCCAGCAAAAAGGAGAGTACTTTGGCTACAGAAGTGCCCCATTCTGAGGAGAAAACCCCCTCCCCTCTCACCACCCCATTTTCTGACTGGCACAGACTGTGGGTCTCAGAGTCCCGGGTTGTAAGTGCGGAGGGGGGGTTGAGTATTTTCCTATCTCCTTTTACCCTGGAGGAGTGCCCTATTTCAGAAGATAAAACTTGAATAGGTTCCCGATTGTTTATCTCAACCCAGCTCCATCTGCCTTGTATTTATGGAAATTCCTCCCAGATTCTGGCAACCGGCGCCTGTCAGTCTTGGGTGTCAGCACTGTGAGCTTTGGATTTTGCTGCCTTCTTAGGTATTTTAGTGGAAAGCTGGGAAAATATGTCTCAGGGGCTGCTACTCTGGTGCCAGAGTAAATCAACCACACCCAGCCTCTTCCTTTTACAGCTTCACCTACTTTTTCACTCATTCACTCATTTAATCAACAAACATTTATGAAGCACCTTAATTGTGGTGGGTACCATGCCAGGCACTGGGAACAAGAGGGTGAATGAAAGCTTCTCCTTGCTCTTGAAAAAGACTATCTTTGGGAGGAAGCAGATTCATAATCATAGCATAAGAGTGGTGGGTGATGCTGAGACCTGTTTAAACAAGAGAGGTTAGGGGACCCACTCGAGGATGCACAGTAAATTGGAGCAAGATCCAGAGGAGAAGCCAGCTCTCCTGGTTCTCCAGTTCCTCCCTGCCTCCTCCTCTCTGTCACCCTGAGTTTCCTTCTCCAGCTACCTCCCCCGCCAGGATAAGCCCAGCCGTTTCTCCTTTCCTTATAGATATTTATACCTTATCCCTAGTTTTCACCCCAGCCCCTGACCTTTTCACCCTAGAGCTCCTTCCAGGTTATGAACATGTCTCACAACTAGAGAAGATGTCCAGAGATTTCTGCTCCCCGCCTCCCCATTTGGTGGCCTGAGGCTTGACCCGTTTGCTTTTCTCCTTTGACCAGGAAGCCCTTAGAGCACACAGTGAAGCCTGTGGCTTCAGTATCCAGAGAATCTGACTCCAACCCCTACTCTGTGACTCTTTGCTGTGTGCCCTTGATCAAGTTGCTTACTGTCTCTGAACGTCTGTCTTCACCTGTCAAATGGGAATAATAACACTGATCTGTCCATCGAGATGTTTAAATAAGCTCTTTTAGATTCCCATTAAGCACTGTGCCTGGCTTATAGTAAGTGCCCAATAAATGATACCTGCTGTCCTTGTTATGGTTATTATTGATAGTATTCCCCCTGTTAGAATGTATTCTCCTTGAGGGCAGGGACTGTGTCTTTACTGGTCTGCCTCCCTAACACCAATAAAGTAAGTCACTGATGAATGTTCATTCAGTGATTTGATTGACACATCCAAGTCTAGCTGATCGGGTTGCACCATTAATTGTAAGAAAGAAAACTTGAATATGAAGTTGTAATCCAATGATTCCCAAAGTGAGATCCCTAAAGCCCTATTTCTATATATTGATATGGAGAAAAAAGGGTCACATCAGTTTAGGGAAACCTGAATCCTGTATCCCTTTCTGGGAAAGTTAAATGAACCTTAGGATATTAAAGGCTCTGACAATTCCTGCATAAAAGAAACCTTTGATTCTGTTGCCCAAACTTAACTGACCCATGAACTCTTTTTTCATGATATGTCTATTGTCAACCCACCGACTTTGTGTACTGGAGGACACTTTCTAAGAGCCCCAGAGCACACCATTCAGGAATCTGCCACCCTGCCACTCTTCCACAGCTGCTACCCTGAAGGAATACACCAATCTGGTTTCCAGATTTTCTGAAGGGGCTAAGTACACATTCTGTATACCCTCCATGGGACACTGCTATGAAATGCTCTGCCAGCCTCCCTAAACAACAGGATAGTCATCAATGTGTATGTTTTTAAAACTCTCCATTTATTGTACAAACAATAATGCATAATTGGCTTTCTATAATGACAGAAGGGAGAGAGTTCATATACACTCGCCAAAGATTGCTTGGAACAATGGGACATTTGCAACTGACCCAAACCTTACAATCATCACAGTCTCCTTAAAAACATGAGACACATTTGAGTTCCTGGAAGAATGGCATTTTCCTTGTCTGGTAAGAAACATGACATGGAATCTATGTATTTATTCTTTGTGATAAATGTTACAGTCAGATGAGATCTGCGGACGCCCAGGATTCCCTTTTAGCATGTAAAATGGAATCTAGAGCGAGGCTCGTCTCACCTTCCTCTCCTTCAGCCTACAGGCATCTCCAGCCCAGCCAAGCACCGTGCTGTCCACAGCCTGTTCCCATCTCCATCTAAATCTCTGCGTTTGCCACCGCTGTTCCCCTTGCCTTGAACCCCTTTCCCCTCACCAATAATAATAACAACATCAACCACCATCTGCTGATCACTTACCATGGGCCAGGTTCTGCTAAGAGCTTTATGACTGTTACCTGATTTAATCATTCTGGCAACCCGATGAGGTGGAAGTTTATTACCTCCAATTGACTGAGGAGGAAACTGAGGTGCCATGAGGTTATGTAATCAGCTTCTCTTCACACGGCAAGGCAGGGATGGGCTAGGATTTGATCCCCGGAAGTTGAGGTCCAGATTCCGTGCATTTGCCCTTAAGTGCCCAGAGTTGAATTTTTGTTTTTATTGACATGAAATTCACGTAACGCAAGATTACCATTAGAAAATGTATGATTCAGGGACTCCTGTGATGGTCCAGTGGATAAGACTTCAAGCTCCCAATGCAGGGGGCCTGGGTTTGATCCCTGGTTGGGGAACTGGATCCCACACGCTGCAACAAAGAGTTCACATGTCGCAAAGAAGAACAAACGTAGCCAAATAAATAAACGTAAAAACACAACAAACAAGCAAAGTGTATGACTCTGTGGCATGAACACGTTCATGATGTTGTGCAGCTGTTGTCTCTAATTCTAAAATATTTTCATCACCCCAAAAGGAACACCTGTATCCATTAAGCACTCATTCCCCATTCTCCCCCCCACCCCAGCTCCTGGCAACCTCCAGCCTGCATTCTCCTTGCTATTTTGCCTGCCTTTTCCAGCACCCAGGTATGTTTCTGCAACAACACGCTGCTTTTTCCTCACACACGAAACAGCCTGGAATCGAGCTCCTGGAGGGGAGCAACTGGGTCTTCCTCACTAATCCACTGCCAGCCATCAGCTCTGAGTCTGGTACATATTTGTGGAAGCTCCGCCTCATTTTCTATTGTTTGTTGTTTTTTACCATCTATTGGATTTCTTGAGGCCCTACTATGTACCACTATGCAAATCCCCAGAATAATTCTGTGAGGGGGTGGGAACTATTATGCCGATCATAGGGAACAGAGGCTGAGAAAGTTTAAACCATCTTCTCTCCTTCCTCTGTGCCTTTGTAATTGCTCTTCCCCTGTCTTGAAAACCCTTCCACCAGAGTTTTCCATTCTCAATGTCCTCGCCATCCCTCTCCTGTCCGTTTGGCTTTGCTCCTGTGTTAGAAAAGCGAAAATCCAACACACAAAGGGAATTCACACATTTGTCTTCCATAAGGCCACCTGGGCTCGCTCAGACACCCACCTTTCTCTGGTCTTGGCTGGGATTCTTTCAGCTCCAGGAGCCTCCTGCTAATCAAAAGCCCTGGTCTACAGTTTGTGCATCTTTGATGAATAAAAAATGGGGAAATGAATTAATTATTACTTAATAAATTCAGTTTGGTTGACAAAAATCTTTCAAAACATAAGGTCCCCACGTTGGAAACTGCCCAGATGTCCATCAACGGGTAGCTGGTGAAATAGTTGATGCCTTCTCACAGGGGCATGCCAGGTGGGGAGACCCACAGGCACTAACATGGAAGAATGGACAAGATGTAGTATTAGAAGGGAAAAGAAAATAGCAGAAGAATTTTGGATGGCACAAACTCATTCTTGAGTATAGAGAAGAAGCGCACAGGTGGGTGAATATAAATATAGATTTATTCATGGAGAAAATTCTGAAAGAAAACCAGGATTTTTTTTTGTTATGATAAAATATACATAAGATAAAGTGTACCGTCTCAGCCATTTTGAAGTGTACAGTTCTTTAAGAAATTTTACTTATTTATTTTCTTTATTTTTGGTTGTGCTGGGTCTTTGTTGCTGTGCAGGCTTTCTCTAGTTGCGGAGAGTAGGGGCTACTCCCTTGTTGCGGGTTTCAGTAGTTGTGGCACGTGGGGCTAGTTGTTTCACGGCATGTGGGATCTTCCCAGATCAGGGGCGGAATCCGTGTCTCCTGCACTGGCAGGCAGGTTCTTTATCCCTGAGCCACAAGGGAAGCCCAAGTGTACAGTTCTGGTATCCAATACATTCCCAATGTTGCTACTATAACCACTATCCATCTCTGGTACTCTTTTCATCTGTAAATTGAAACTCTGGACCCCTTAAACATTAACTTCCTACTACCTGCTTCCTCCCAGCCCCTGGCAACCCACCGATTTATTTTGTGTCTCTGTGAGTTTGACTGTTTGAAGTACCTCTTATAAGTGAAATTATACAGTATTTGTCTTTTTGTAACTGGCTCATTTCATTGAGTATTGTGTCCTCAAAGTTCATTCATGTCTGTGTCAGGATTTCCTCCTTTTGAAGGCATCAGGATTTCCTCCTCTTTAAGGCAGTAATATTCCGTTGTGTGGATAGACCACATATTGCTTGTCCATTCATCCATTGGTGGACACCTGGATTGCTTTAGCTACTGTGAATGATGCTGCAAGGGACAGGATTAAAAAAAAAAAAAACACCAGCATATTTTTAGCAAAACTAATCTCTGGGCAAGAGGGTGGAATTGTGAGGAAATTTTACTTCCTTTCCCTCACTACACACAATTTAATTTTAAAATGTATTAAAGTGTATAAAATCTAGAGAAAGCCCTGACCCCCATATACATCTTAGAGAAGTATAACCACAGTCTGGGGTATGTTCTCCCCCAGGTTTTTCTTTGCACAGGTGAACATATAATATGCACATAAATCCCCTTAGAAAGTGAAAACTGAATTGTAGAATTACACAGTTTGCTCTGTCTATGGAATGCTATATCATGGGCATCCTTTTAAGTCAGTTCGCACGGGTCTATTTCATTCTTTTTAACTGCTTCCTACTCTTCTGTTGCCTATATGCTCCAAGTGTATTTAACCAATCCTCTATTGTGGACACTGAACACTAAATTTAGGTTGCTTTTAGCTTTTTCCTGTTATATCTATGGTGGTAAATATCCTTGAATGAATAACTTTGCACAGGTGAGCATAACTGCTTGCAAGATAAATTCCCCAAAGCAGAATTGCTTCTCCAAAGAGTATATATTAAAAAAAAATTTTGGCCATACTGCCCATGGCATGTGGGTTCTTACTTCCCCAACCAGGGACTGAACTGGTGCCCCCTGCAGTGGAAGTATGGAGTCTTTTAACACTGGAGCTTCAGGGAAGTCCCTCCAAAGGGTGTACACTTTTGAAATGCGGGTGGGTATTGCCAAGTTGTCTTCCAAAATAGTTGAAAGAATCACCCCATCACCAGTGGAGACAGGAATATTTTCCACACATCCTCAACCAAAACCAGATAACCACCCTTGTTTTAATTTTTTAAAGACGAAGCTTATTACAGCCACCTTCAGTTACAAGGGCAGTTGGATTATTTCCAAGTTTACTGGTCAGTTACTTTTCTTCTGTATTTATATGTTTTGCCCACTTCTTAAGTGGGAGCCTTTTCTGTTTCCTTAAGGCTTTCGCTTTCACTACACTGTGTCATCTTTTTTTTTTTTTTTTCATTACAACCAGCAAGTTCAAGGGTACAATCCTTTATCTGAGACCCTTGGGGAAGATGTGTTTCTGAATTCAGAATCCGTTTGGCTCTGGGAAAGGAATCAGGGTCCATGAACCTTATCTAACACTGTCAGCAAGGTCTGGGGCAGCCTCCCTATAATCAAACACATTAATAATTCTGTTGTGAAAGTATAAATGTTCCCACAAAGTAGGATGGATAAGGAGTATAAATAGATTTGAAATCTCTGGTCAAATCTGGTTTTGCTACTAAATGTGTTAGCAATAAAAACTCACAGTTTTCAGAGCTTTTTGGACTTTAAAATTTTGTTTAACGGATTGTGGACCTGTATCACTTTTGTGTACAGGGAGAAAAAAAAAGATAACTTTAAAAGTAAATAAATAAGGCTCACACAGGGAAGTTAACGTCAAGTGACAAGGTCTGAATTCTTTCTTCCATCTCTAGGCTTTGAGAGGATTTGGGCAGGTGGGACAAGATAGGGATGTTTACACTTAGCCCGAGCTCTTAGAGACAGGGTTACATCCACTTCTGTTGCTGTAAGCTTTAGCTAGCTAGCTTCAGCCCTCTCCCTTGCACACACTTATTACTTTTCTGACAGGAAAGGGCCCTAACCCTTCCATGCATCCCCAATTGCTGATATGGACCCAGCCAGGACCGCCTTCCCAGCAGCCCCTTCTCGTCTGACTGCTTCACACAGCTTCCTTTGCTCCACGCCTGAATGCAGGTGAAATTAACTCAGTCGCACGGAGCATCCCAGCATAGAGTCTTCTCATCTCCCCACCCCTAAGTCAGTGATTTCCACGAGGAGGCCCTGATGCTAATTCTTCTCCCAATATATAAAAACCAGGTGCTTCCAGGAACTGTAAATATGAATCTACTTTAGGCTTTTAGAGCGACTGTGGAATTGAATAATCATAAAGGATACTTCTTCCGTGGAAATTTATGCCCTCCATGTACCCCCACGCCTGGTGCGCAACCGATAAAAAAACCGTATTTTACCAAAATATATCTCCCATCAGCAGTCCTGGAACACCTCACTAACCGACTATATTTATTGGGAAATGATTCACATTAATTTCAGGCATCATCCTAATATTATATTTATGACAGACTGTGTGAGCACCAGCAAGGGCCCTCGCCTCGTTCCTGGCATACATTCTGTTTCTGCAAATACATATTGTAAACACTGCCTGGAGAGATAGAATCATAAAACCAAAATAGGTTATCTTTGGAAAATCTGTTAATCCTAATCAAATAAGACAACCGCTTGCCTGATTTGAGAGGCTGAGAGGCTTCATCCAAGGTTTGTGAGTTTTTTTTTTTTTCCTCTTAGAACTTTCTTATTCCAATTCTCCCCCTGCCTCTAAGATGTGATGCAACTTTTTAATGCTGGAGGCAGGGGGACCCTCATAGTGATGAAGGAGGCTGGACTTAGAAATCCTGCCAAGTGAATAGTTGCTTGTTGTGCAAAAGGAGAAACTAAAGGCAGAGAGGAGACTAGGGGCAAGAGAAGGTGGAAGAAAGTTTGTTCAGAATTTATTTTATGTGACCTGACACAGCAAGACATGAGTATGGACCCAGAGAGAGAAAATGCAACGTGCCTGCCTGTAGAGATACTCTTACTTTGGACAAGCCAGAGGAAGAGGAGCAAGGCCATTCTCCGAGGCTCCTGGGAGGGAAAGCCTGGAGGGCCTTTAAGAATTGAGAGGTTTAATATTTAACCTTCAGTTGTGTCCACAGTGTGACGTAGCCACACATACACCATTGAAGCTGTCATGTCCAGTAAAAGCCACCATACGGGACAATCTTGAGTGGGACGTGTTCTAGGGGAAAGGAACAAAGGGCTTTGTTCCACTTTGGGACTGCTGTTGCTTGAAGTAGCTGTTTGCACCTGCCCTCATCCATTCCTACACCTGGGAACAGAAACCCCTCCCCTCCTTCACCAAAGCCTAAGCACTTGGGTGAAGTCTACTTCCACCCTTGGCTCTAGGGATGGGCACATGACTTAGCACTGACCAATCGGAGCATTTTTATCTCCCTAGATCAGAGGATTCGTTCCTGATAACCATGTGACTCAGGCCCACCAATCAGAGCATTTTATTCTCTTGAACACAATGACTGGTGTCAGACCTGACCAATCAGAGCATGCTATCCTTCTGACTACAGTGATTGCTTCCCAGATTGACACGTGACCTACCATTAGCTAATATGAACAGCCCATCTCCCTGGTTTCAGATACTGTTACAGTAAAGGACAAAGCTCAAAGCTGGGTTGAAGAAAGTGACTCCAGTATTTCTGCTGGAATTCTGGGGAAGGAAAAGACCAGTGCTCTTTAGACCAGGACTTTTGAGGGATGGGATGTAACCTTGAGTGCCTGGCAGCCATTTTGTCACTGTGAAGGAGAACCTGTCTGAGAATAAAGACCATAGAGGAAAGCAGAGTGGAGTGATAAGGAAAGCTAGATTCCTAATGATAAAGATGATGACAATAATTTTAATGCTAATGATGAACAACTCATGCTGTGCTTACCATGTCAAGCTCTAGAAACTATACCAAGAGTGGGCATTTATTCCTCTTAACAAGTCTATGTTCTGGATGCTTTTAGTACTTCCATTTAACAGATGAGAAAATGAAGGCAGAGTGGCCACCCAGTCAGAAGTACAGCCAGAATTTGAACCCAAGTAATTTGACTCCAGAGACATCATTTTACTGACAAAGTTTCATGTCGTCAAAGCTATGGTTTTTCCAGTAGTCATATACAGACGAGAGGGTTGGCCCATCAAGAAGACTGTGCTGAAGGATTGGTGCTTTCAAACTGTGGTGCTGTAGAAGATTCTTGAGAGTCCCTTGGACTACAAGGAGATCAAACCAGTCAATCCTAAAGAAAATCATCCCTGAATATTCACTGAAAGGACTGATGCTGAAGCTGAAGCTCCAATACTTTGGCCCCATGATGATAAGAGCTGACTCATTGGAAAAGACCCTGATGCTGGAAAAGATTAAAGGCAAAAGGAGAAGAGGACTGCAGAGGTTAAGATGGTTGGATAACATCACTGACTTAGTGAACACAAATCTGAGCAAACTCCAGGAGATAGTGGAGGACAGAGGAGACTGGCGTGCTGTAGTCCATGGGGTCACAAAAACACAGTTTAGCGATTGAACAACAGCAATTTGGCTCCAGAGTCCCTGTTCATAACTACTGTGTATCACTCAGCAAACATTTATTGAGCCCCTACTGTATGCCAGGCTGTGTGAGGATGTGGTGATGCACGAGCCCTGATCCCTAATCTCTAGGAGCTCCGAGTCAGGGAGGGATGTCAGGAAAGCAGGCAAGCCCATCCACTGGGTGTAACCAAGCTGTGACTGAGGTACTAGCTGCCCTCAGCCTGTGACTGCTACACCACATGCGTCGATTTGTAAGAAACTCACAACCTTAAGGCGAGCGGCTCCAGCCCTAACAGGCCTTCAAAATGTCAAGGGTATTTTTAGCCTGGAGAGTTGGTGCATCCGATGACAGATTGGAGAAACGAGCCTGTGCTCTGGGGAGATGTAATGTGAAGCCACAAGAAACTCCATTTCAGGAAAGGAGTTGGGCTCAGGGAGGCCTGGGGGCTTCAGGGAGACATGGAGAGGAGAGCCAGGTTGCTGGGTATCTGGAACTGGGGTGGAGGAGTCATACTTGGAGAGCTTGGGCCTGGAACTTTCCCTTGTCCATTCCCAGGAAGGTATGAAGATCTTTCAGAAAGTGCTAGCTTAGCAGGTATACATGGGGGAGTAGCACTCACAGTGAGATGGCGAGGTGGGCACAGAACTTGGGGAGGGCCCTTTAATCATTCAACGAAGCCACAAGCTAATTCCCCAGAGCCTGACATACTGTCAGTGCTCAAAACATTTTGTCGAACAAATGAGCACCCAGTCTATGAGCAAACATCCACGCTGGTTCGGGGCTGTACCAGGAGCCAGGGATACAAAGGAGAAGGCACAACCTCTGCCCTGTGTTAGATGGGAGGAGAAAGTTGTAGAAATGTGTGGTCAGATCTATAGCAGTTTGGTAACCCCATGGACTGTGGAAACTCCACAGAAGGCACTTAGCAAGGTCATGGAAGCCTTCCTAGAGGAGGTCACCCTTGAATTGGAGGCTTGAAACACTAATCTGAACTGAGCCAGGTAGAGAAAGCAGTGAAGTACAAAGGCATAGAGATGTATCAAGCCAAAAAATAAAATAATAAAAGAACAGCTCCCTTTTACTGACCCCTCCATGAGGGCCAGTCACTGTGCTATGCTTGTAAAGGTTGGGTTTTATTTAATCTTCCCAAAAACCATAGGAGGAAAGGAAATTTTCCAGTTTGCAGAGAGGAAACCTGGTCCCCAAATGTTGACAGCATGGACTTTGGGGCCATGAAAAAGTGAATCCTCAACTTTTTCACTAACCAGCCGTGTCACTGAGGCAGTGACTTTCTCTCGCTGGTCCTCAACTCCCCCCCCGTAAAATGGAGATAATAACAACACCCACCTTGTTTAAGGTTGTTGTAGGAATCCCGTGAATTGCTACAAGCCAAGTACTTGAAAGATTGCTTGGCATAAGCTCATTGTTCAGTAAGTGTTGCATGAATAAATGGGAAATGAATGAGTGGAAATTAGGGCTAACCTTCTACGGCCCCATAGAAAGTAACATCAGAATTTGGACCCAGGTCTGACTCTGGATTCTAAGCCTCTGTTCTTTGTTGCCTACTCGGGGCTTAGTAAAATCAGGGAGGAAAGTCATAATCCCTGAGACTCTCATGGATGAACGGAGTGAATATCATGTGCCAAGAACTGGCCTGAGCACTTTACATGCGGCAGCACCTCACTTAGCCCTCGTGACAACCCCACTGGGTACATCCTAATACTTTTCTCATTTTACAGATGAAGATATTGAGGGTTGGAGTGGCTATGAGACTTGCCTGAGCTGCACAGCTAGCAAGTGGCTACCCCGGGATTTGAACCCAGCTTTTTATGCCAATTCGTGATCCATTTACACACAAGCTGTAAAGAAATTGATAAATGATTGTACTCGAGGTGACTCACTTGCATTTCTAGTTTAGTTCTCACTCCAGCCTTATGAAGAAAGTGGTGGATTGTCAGTCTCGTGTTAAAGAGGAGGAAGCTAAGGATCAGAGAGGCTGATTAACTTGCCTAAGTCCACACAGCTGGTTGGCAACCATGCCTTCACTGAGGAGCAGAAGGGTTGTTGCAGTTTATCAGACCAGCAGCCTCCCTACCTGAACAATCCACAGGCCCCAACCCTCCATTTCTATTAATACAAACCGCTTCACTGGATCCAGCTACACCCAGAGGCTCCCTACCCCATTCCTCCTCTCACCGCTGCGGCTGACCCCACCAGCCATGCGTGCTCTGCATTCTCAGTCCTCAAATGCAGGTGCTTGCAGCCACCACAAGTCGTCTCTTTGCTGGTGCCCACGTCCTCGGTCTTTTGCAAAACCAGTGTCAGTTAATTTGAGGCTGATTCCCAGGTACATGGCCCACACTGGATACAGTTCCATGCCAGCCAGAGAGCCGCTGTGGCTGTCGACAGAGCTCTGGGGCTTATGTCACTTTGAGGGTCCCACATCTGGTGGCCACAGCTGGCAGGCCCGAGGGAAGAAATCCCCTTTGCCTTGCCTTTCTCCTCTTCCAAAACATTCCCCTGCTATCCATCTTGCTGACACTGTCACAATCCAGGCCAGCGTGGTCCTTTACCTGGATGGCTGCTGCAGCCACCTCCCTGGGCTCCTGCTGGGATGCCCCCTACACACACACACACACACACACACACTCAAAGACAATTCACCACCCACACATGAGCCCTGCTTAAAACCCACCAGTGCCACAGAGACCCAGAGAGTTGAAAAACAGATACTCAAACAAATACATGAGTACACATGTTCATAGGAGCACTATGCGCAATAGCCAAAGGTGGGAACAATCCACAGGTCCATCAATAGATGAATGGATAAGCCAGTTATAGCCTATCTGTACAGTGAAATATTATTCAGCTGTAAGAAAGAGTTACAGATGCAGCACCGTAAATAAACCTCGCAAACATTATGTGGAGTGATTGATAGAAACCAGATACAACAGGCCACATGTCTGATTCTATGTATGTGAACTGTCCAGAAAAGGTAAATTCATAGAGACAGAGAGCTGACTGGCAGTTGCCAGGGGCTGGTGGGGAGAAGGGAATGGGGGGTGATTGTTAACAGGTGTGGAGTTTCCACTTGAAGTAACGAAAATGTTCTGGAACTAGATAGAGGTGGTTGTATAACATTGCGAATGTATTAAATAACACTAACATTCACTTTTACGTGGCCAAGTGTGTGTGTATGTAAAACTCTTACCTTTAAAAAAGTTTTTGACTATTGATTAAAAAATTTACTGTTTTAAACCATTTTCATGCTCAAACATGCTCAGTCCTGTCCGACTCTTTGTGACCCCATGGACTGTAGCCCACCAGGCTCCTCTGTTCATGGGATTTTTTTCAGGTAAGACTACTGGAGGGGGTTGCCATTTCCTCCTCTAGGGGATCTTCCCGACTGAGGGATTGAGCCTGCGTCTCCTGCACTGGCAGGTGGATTTTAACCACTGAGCCAGCTGGGAAGCCCTGAACCATTTTCATCACCCACAAAAGAAACATATTTGTTTGAATATCTGTTTTCCAGTTCTTTAGGATGGGTACTTAGGTGTGGAGTTGCCAGGTTGTATGGTAACTTTATGTTTAAAGTTTTGAGAAACTGCCAGACCATTTTCCACAGTGGCTGCACAATTTTGCATTCCCACCAGCAGTGTATAAGGGCAGAGAGAGGTTTTGAGGCTTGAATGCAATAATATATGTATAGGGTTTCACTAGGGCTTGAAACAATAAATGCTCCAAAAATGTGAGCAATTATGATTATTCTTATTAACCGTCATTACTATGTACCTCCTCTAGGCCAGGCCCTGGTGTAGGTACTGGTGGTACAGAGATGAATACAAAGTGATTCCTACTTTCAAGGAGCCCCTGTTCACGTGAATGACTTTTCATCAGGCTGTTCCGAGTAACTAGTTTGATTAACAACAATAATAATAGCTACAAATGCAATGACTGCTTATAACATGCCTGGCATTAGGCCAAGTTCTTTATTCACTTCTTTCCTGTGGTCCTCACAACAACAAGGGAGTAAGCAATATTAAGACAATATTACTACCCCCTTCTACAGATGAGAAGACTCAGAGTGGGGTGGGTGTTCCCAAGCACCATGACCAGCATCCAGAAGTGATTAAATGCGAAGCCTGTGTCCTTACCCACTGCCCTTCCTGGACTCAAATGTGAATCTCTTTCCTCTCCATTCTGCCCAAATCCTGAAATTAACCCAGGTTTTTCTTGCACTGACCCACCTGGATTCTAGCTGTGGATGCCAGCGTGGCAGGGGCATCTGGTGGGCAACTTCTGGGCACAAGTTTCAAGCGTTGGTCAGGGCCTGAAAGGACAATCTTTCTTGCAGTTCAAGGGGCCACTTTTGAGGGCTAAGCCAGGCAGCGTCTGGGCCTCTGGTACCCCAAGAACAAGTACCAAGTTGCATTTGCTTTTTCCTCCCAGGCTGCAGGTCTTTCCTTCAAAATCTGGCCGCTGCTTGGTGGCCCTGCTGCCTCAAGTATTCATGGTCCCTTGCGAGACCACACCAGCAGTTTGTGTCCAGAAGAGCAACACCTGGTCTGGCTTCCATCTTGTCCACAGCTCTGATTCTGCAAGGGACTGGAAGGGCCTCTTTCTGCAGGATGCTAGTCTGTATGGATTGTTGAGTGGGTTTCCATGAACCAGTGGGTTTTCTGTGAGTCCCCAGGGTCTCCCAGAGCAGCTGCTGGCTCCCCTGGCAGTGCCAGGTACGGGGGACTGAAGTGCTCGTCCTCAAGTCCACCTGCCCAGGCCTTCAAGGCCAGACAGAAACTGGAGGCAGGGACTACAGGCCCCGGGGGAGGAGGACGCACTGGACAGCAGAGAAGTCACTCTGGGTCTCTGAAGACCCCAGGAATTCCCTCTCCTCTCTCCTGTATTTCCTTAAAAT
Organism: Oryx dammah; assembly: GCF_014754425.2. Taxonomy (NCBI): domain Eukaryota; kingdom Metazoa; phylum Chordata; class Mammalia; order Artiodactyla; family Bovidae; genus Oryx; species Oryx dammah. Next base: position 54,150,544 of record NW_024070196.1, read on the forward strand.
GACTGTCCCCATACTTGGCAGGTTAAACATTTACTATCCTGTGTCCCTAAAATGGGCTTCCCTGGTGGTTCAGAGGGTAAAGAATCAGCCTGCAATGCAGGAGACCTGTGTTCGATCCCTGGGTCAGGAGGATCCCCTGGAGAAGAGAATGGCTACCCACTCCAGTGTTCTTGCCCGGCGTGTTCCAGGGACTGAAGAGACTGGCGGCTATAGTCCATGGGGTCGCAAAGAGCTGGACATGACTGATTCACTAAAACAGCCATTTGAGTACCCCATGTCACAGTATTTTGCCATATCCACAAACCACCATTATTGTCACTTATTTTATACTTTTCTTCAAATTAACTCACTTTATTTTTCACTTTAAATACATGTTTTGAAGAAAGAAATTTTATTTTGCCACTGTAAATGAAACACTAAAATTTTCCTTTGCAGAAACAGAATGGAACATAAAAGTAAATATGTACCTCCTACCTAGACTTCTTACTAATTACAAAGGGAAAAAATTAGAGTGGAGAAACCTGACAGATACCACCCCATCCAAGAAGTCAGAGTTTACAACACCAGAAACGGGACAAACAGCCATCAGGGGCCTCCTGATACGATGCGCTGAGAAGGAAGCAGCATTGCTTCAGTGGTGTTCTTGCCAAAGGTATGTAACTTGAATCTTTGTTATCTATTTGTTTTTGGCTGTGCTGGGTCTTCACTGCTGCGCGTGCACTCTTAGTTGCGGCGAGGGGGGGCTACTCTCTAGTTGTACACACTTCTCATTGCAGTGGCTTCTCTTGTTGGGGGGCACGGGCTCCGGAGGCATGGGCTCAGTAGTTGTGGTGCACGGACTTAGTTGCCCTGTGCTATCTTCCCAGACCAGGGATAAAACCCACGTCCCCTGTATTGACAGGCAGATTCTTAACCACTGGAACACCAGGGAAGTCTCCATAGCTTGACTCTAATCCCAAGGAAACACGAGACAAACCCAAACTGAGAGATGGTCTCCAAAATGGACTCTTCAAAAATACTAGCCTTGAGAAAGACAAAAGAAGGCTGAAGCACAGGTCCAGGTTAAAGGAGGCTAAAAGAAGGCACAGTTAATTTAAATGTGTGATCCTGGATAAGATCCCAAATGGAAAAATCATGATTATAAAATACGGTTCAATTTTATGTCACTATTTCACTTGGTGAAATTTCAACACGGAATCTTAAAACTCGGATTCTAGAACCGTTTCACTGCTAAGTTTTCTGCATGTGACAGTTGTACGATAGTTACGAATGAGAATGACCTTGTTCTTAGGAGACAAACACTGATCTCTTGTGTGTAAAGGACTGTGCTGGTGATTGCATTAACTCTCAAATGGTTCAGGGGGAAACATATATATAGAAAGATATATATACACATACAGACGGAGAGAAAAATAAAGCAAATGTGGCAAAATGTCAACATTTGGCAAATCTGGAGAAGTTCAGAGAGTTCACGGTACTCTTCTTATAACTCTTCTGTTGTAATTTTTTTCCAAATAAAAAGTTTTGAAAAATGTCCATCTGCAGAGAGCAACGGCAACTCACATATCACTGAGGGAGGGGTCCCACCCTTTGGGAAATGGAACTCCGGGCAGTTTCTCCTTCTCTAAGTCTCTCCGTATTGTAGTTCTTTCCTTCTTCAGCCTCCTCCTGGGTAGGTTCAGTTCAGGTCAGTCACTCAGTCGTGTCCAACTTTTTGCGAGTGACCTGGTGGGTAGGTTTATCTGCCTACTTATTGCCCTCTTTAGGGATTCAGGACTCACATTAGCACGTTAAAGGCTCTGGAAAGTGGTGAGTGCTTTTTGTTGGTGAGGGTCTGCCCTCTGTTGTGCTCCTGCCACGTCTGTGGGCTGTAGGAGATAGATGCTGTCATTATACCTATTTAACAGATGAAGGAACTGAGGCCTAAAGAGACAAAGTCACTTATCCAGAGTTTCCTCAGCAGCCAGAGAACAGGGATTAGATACCTCCCTGAATTACCCCAGTGTACCCCAAGCCATTCCTGGTGGCTCAGAGGGTAACAAATCTGCCTTCAACACAGAAGACCTGGGTTCGATCCCTGGGTTGAGAAGATCTCCTGGAGAAGGAAATGGCAACCTGCTCCATTATTCTTGCCTGGAGAATCCCATGGACAGAGAAGCCTGGCAGGCTGCAGTCCATGGGGTCACAAAGAGTCAGACGTGACTGAGCGACCACACACGGCACACTTTACATAGAATTACTGGAGGTAGTCTGGTGGCTGAGATCTAGAGGGATTTGGGGTTCAAATCCCAGCTCTACCACTCTGCTAGCTGTGTGTTCTGGAACAAGACACTTGTAAGCTGTGGTGATGATTAAATAAATCAGTATATGGAAAGTACTTAGTGTTTGACATAATACCTGGGAGTAACAGAGACTCAGAGAGGCTAAGTGACTTGATGAAGGACACACAGAAAGGGGCAGGTTCAAGGTGTGAACTCTGGGAGACCCCAGAGCCCAGCTGTGATCCTGTGTCCTGCTGACCCTGAGCTCTGGGCTTGGCTCACCTGCTTCCGGTCCTACTTGCCCCCCATAACGTAGCTCCCTTCCAGCTTCTCCTGCCGCAGTCAAAGTCTACATTTTCCTGGTCTGGGTACGGCTCCAGCCAGTCCTCATGAGGCCTTCTGGGCCCTTTGCTTGGATCTCCAGCTCATATCCCACACCCAGCCTTGGTAGGGAAGGTGAACACACCTTACCTGCCACCAAGGGAGTCTTAACTGCTGCAGAAGTCAACAATCCACAAGCCAGTGGGTTACCAGAATGTTCCTCAGGCTCACCCACCTGCCTTCCTTCACAGGAAATAGGCTACGCTAAAGCGAGCACAGGAAATATTTATTCAGCCAAAGAGAATAAAACAACAACAACAACAACAAACAGGGTTGGAATCCATTTCAGCCTAACCGATATTTTACACAATTGGATACGTTTGACTAAACTAATACATATGTATGGAAACTGGTGCATTTCCATTCAAAGCAATGTAAATTACCTTTGACCAATATATTTTCCTGGAAATCAATGCATTTTAACACGAGATAATATTTATGAAATTGAATTTTTTATTGAAGCTAATGCAATTCTATTCTATTTTATGCATTTTTATTAAACTAATGCATTTTAAATTAATCCATTGTATATTAAGTACAACAGACATTGGTACTTACAGTAAAATAATATATGCCCACTGAAATCAATACAGTTTCAAAACCTGGTGTTTTCCATTTAACTGAAGGATGTCAAGAATACGCAGCAACGAGTTCAGGGCATATGAATGTAAAAATTGTCTTTTCTTTTTTTCCCCCAAAACCATTATCATGTGAAAAATATTGTGCCTCAGGATATGGCCAGAAGCCCAAGAATTTAGATTTAATTCATGATTATAACAGCCAACTCAATCAAACATCCCACTTGACTGACTTTTTGACCAAGAGGACTGGTGATTCTTAATCATGAAGTGTGACACAGATCACTTGTTACTACTAATAAAATACTGAAGTTTGCAAATAATTTACTTTGGGAAAAAAAAAAAGCTTATGTTTTGAATCAGTCCAGCTCCTGGTAGGAAAAGATAATGCACTCAAACTGGTATTTCAAGTAGTGTCGAATAAACAGACTATTTACTAAGGTGAGGGCAGGTTTAGAAAATCCATGGAGCCACACCCTGAGGCTAGTAACCTTACGGAGCTATTACCCAGTGGGCATTACCAGGCAGCTGGCAGAGAGAGAAGCTGAGGCCATCACTAGAGAAACAGCCTCCCTCAGCAATACCACAGAGAAGGAGCGAGGGGGATAAATACTCAACTTCTCTATCTTCCCTCTTAAGCTCCTATTGATACTATACTTCCTATTGGCCAAATCAACCAAAAGCCAGAGGAGAAGAAAGACTGTTGTTGCAGTTCTGAGGCATCACAGAATAAGCTGGAGACAGGTTAAGAAGGGCGAATATGGTAGGGAAATGGAAGATACTAGCACAGCTCCTGAGTGCTTACTGGACATGAAGTATTTTCTCATTTAATTCTCGCAACACCCTCTGAGGAAGGTACTACTATTATCCCCATTTCCAGGATGGGAAAATTGAGGCTCAGAGAGATAAAGCAGGAGAGCTAAGGTTTGGAGAGAGGTCCATCTAACTTTGTGGAGGAAGGGGACCGTTTCTGGAAAAGACCCTTCTCTTTAATTAAAGAATACAAGATTCTCTTTAGCATAGTCTTATCCCTTTCCTTCCTGCTTGAGACTGTGACATGAGGACCTGATATCTGGAGCTGTGGCAGCTCTCTTGTGGCCATGATGGGAGACATTACCTACACACTGAGTAGAGCAAGGCAGAAAGAGCAGAGGGTCTGAGTTCTTATTGATAGCAAGTCCTTAAACCAAGTCCTGGGGCTTCCCAGGTGGCGCTGGTGGTAAAGAACCTGCCTGCCAATGAAGCAAACATAAGAGACACGGCTTCAATCGCTGAGTCAGGAAGATCCCCTGGAGGAGGGCATGGTAACCCATTCCACTATTCTTGCCTGGAGAATCCCCATGGACAGAGGACCCTGGCAGGCTACAGTCCATAGAGTCCCAAAGAGTCAGACATGACTGAGCGACTGAGAACACACAAACCAAGTCCAGAATCTCCTACCTTAGGCTTCCTGGTAATTAACAGTAAATACTCATCTTTTAGGCTTCATATGCAGCTCAGTGGGAAAGAATCTGCCTGGCAGTGCAGGAGACACAGGTTTGACTCCTGGATTAGGAAGATACCCTGGAGTAGGAAATGGCAACCCATTCCAATATTCTTGTCTGGAAAATTCCATGGACAGACGAGCCTGGTGGGTTACAGTCCATAGGGTCACAAAGAGTCAGATATGACTGAGCATGCATGCATGTTTACTCAGCTTTTAAACCATTGTTTTTTAAGTTTACTGTTACTTGTAGCTAGAAGCATTCCTTATATACCATTACATGTACATTGCTTGAAGTTTTAACAATGAGTATTATCTTTCTGAAAAACATAAAATCAAATAATAAATAACCTTTTAACCACTCCCATCATCCAACTCCACCAAACTGGTCATGGGATTTTCTTTTCTCCTTCAGGACAAGACCCAGATGCACATGATTTTTTAAGGCTGAATTCACAGACCTATTTTATTACATTTTTATACATTTTTTTTTCATTATGCACATTTAGGTGGCAGAACAGCTCAAGCGTATTCATACCCATATTCCCTGTTGCTGAGGATGCTGTTTGCTGCTCTCACGGGGCACAACACTGCTATTGTTGCATTTCCTGTGAGAGTCCCTTATAAGCCTGCTCTCTCCCCACTCCATCAGCTCTAAGTCTGTTCAAGGAGACTTTCAGAGTTCCCAGATCCAACCACAGAACCCCAGGGACCTGGGGGTGGGGGTGGGGGTGGGGGTGGGGGTGTGTCTCAAGGCATTTCCCTAGAACTTGCAGTTGACAACCAGCATCTTCCTTCTATGAGAGGAGAATTTTGTTCTAAATTTCCATCTTGCTCCTTTCTCTTTCAATATAGACTCAGGAGATTCTAGAACCTCAAGGGTTTGGGACATTTATTCCTCTTGCAAAGATTTAGAGTGATGAGATGTCCTAATTTCACTCATTCACCCATTGCTTTGGCTCAACTGAGCCTCCACTTTCTCATCTTGAAAATGGGAATGATGCTAGGACTTACCTCAAAGGATTGTGAGGGGAAGAGTTAAAACATGTGGACTGACTGGCACAGAGTAGAGACTATCTTATGAGTAACAAAAGTAACATTGGTTTCTCTTTGAGAGTCCATAAAAGTTCTTAGCGCATTCATCCACATTACAGCCACCTTCCTTAGTGGTGGCTATCCTTATCATAGAGAAATCTAGGTCATTCCAATGTCTCAACTTTGGATGAGTGTCTATTTTATGAATTCCTCCATAGCACTGATTAGCCAAGGAAGCTGATGGGAATTAAGACCTTAGGCCTTAAAATCAGAAAGACTTGATTCAAAGGGTTCAAACCTCACCCTCACTTCACAGCTGTGTGATCTTGGGTAAGTCACTTTGCCTCTCTGGGCCTCTCAGCTTCCTCATTTGGATAATGAAACTAATAATGTCTGTCTTACAGACTGGTCTGAAGATTAAATGAGGTTAGATATGAAAAGCTCTGAACAGAGGGCACTGAGGAGCATCTGCCATATCTCTTTATAGCTGTCATCTTTTTTTTTCTCTTGGCATGCATGGAAATAACTATGGAGAGATAGATGTAAAGTTCTGTGGTCTACGTGCTAGTCTGTTTCCAGAGACAGATGGATAGAGGAAGAAAGTGCAAAGAGGTTATTGATTGAGTTAGAATTTTCTTTTCTTAAATAAAAGTGATCTCAAATTTACAGAAAAGATAGAAGGGATTCATCATTAATATTTTAATACTGTTTCTAGATTCCAAACTCTCTGTGGGCTGAGACCTAGCTAACGAACTTCAATATTCTACACAGGGCCTGTCACTCAGCAGGTAACCAGTCAACAATGATTGCTTTAAATTCACGGCTGTATTAGTCAGTTCAGGCTACTATAACAAAATATCGTAGCCTAGGGGGATTAAACAACTATTTTCTCATAGTTTAGACACTGGACGTCTAAGATCAGAGTGCTATCATGTTTAGGATCTGGCAAAGGCTCTCGACCCGGTTTACAGATGGCCGTCTTTTTGCTGTGTCCTAGTGTGGCAGAGAGAGGGGGAGGAGAGAGAGGGAGAAGGCAGAGGGGCGTGTGCTCTGATGTCTCTTCTTATAAAGGTATCAGTACCATCATGCAGGCCCTAGCTCATCACCTAATCTAAACCTAATTACCTCCCAAAGTCACCATTCCAAATACCCTCACACTAGGAGTGATGTCTCAAGGGTCCAGATCTGACCTGGAGCAAGGAGAGTTCTCCCCAGGATTTCTGATGGAACCTTTGGAAAGAGGCTCTCTCTTTGCCCTGGGGATGTTACCCTGGGAGGACAGACACCTGGGCTGCCAGAAGCCATCTTAGCCACCTTGCAGAGAAGCCTGTCTGAGAACAAAGCCGACAGAGAAGGAGAATGATAATGTCTAAAATTCAACCTCAAAGGCTCTTGATCCAGCTGTACCCAAAGCTCATCATACCATGAAATAAACTAATAAACTATTTTTGGCTTAAGTCAAAATGAGAGAACTTCCTGTGAAGTCTGTCATGCAGCGTCTCTGCCGCCATCTTGCTTTGCCCTGTGGGGAAAACCCAGAGGCCAGCAGAGTGGAGCCGTGGAAACTGCCTGCCTCCGGACTTGAACTGAGAATTAGAAGAATTACCTGTTTTGAGATGTTCTTCATCTCAGAACTCCCTGGTATGTGAGAAAATAATTGTCTCTCTCAAACAATTTTGAGTCAAGACTTCTGTAACCCTCAAAACCATTTGAATAGTACACTCTGATTTTATAGATGAAAGAAAAAATTTCAGAGAGAGGAAGTCACTTTCTCTGAAATATTGTCAACATTATTGTGGTTGCAGGTGACTGAAATTTAACTGGAATAGCTTAAGAAAAGAAAAAGGGATTTATAGACTCAAGTAAATTCAGAGTACACAAGTGGATAAATGTCCCTCAACTGGTGAATGAGATAGACTGGTGAATGGATACATACAATGTGTTTACTCCTCAGCAATAGAAAGGAACAATTACTGATGTGCCAACAACATGGACAGCATATTAAAAAGCAGAGACATTACTTTGTCAACAAAGTCAAGGCTATGGTTTTTCCAATAGTCATGTATGGATGTGAGAGTTGGACTGTAAAGAAAGCTGAGCGCCGAAGAACTGATGCTTTTGAACTGTGGTGTTGGAGAAGACTCTTGAGAGGCCCTTGGACTGCAAGGAGATCCAACCAGTCCATCCTAAAGGAGATCAGTCCTGGGTGTTCATTGGAAGAACTGATGTTGAAGCTGAAACTCCAGTACTTTGGCCACCTGATGCAAAGAGCTGACTCATCTGAAAAGACTCTGATGCTGGGAAAGATTGGGGGCAGGAGGAGAAGGGGACGACAGAGGATGGTTGGATGACATCACCACCTCAATGGACATGAGTTTGGGTAAACTCCAGGAGTTGGTGATGGACAGGGAGGCCTGGTGTGCGGCAGTCCGTGGAGTCGCAGAGTCAGACACGACTGAGCTACTGAACTGAACTGAACTGAACTGAACAACATGGATGAACCTTAAATGCATTATGCTAAGCAAGAGAAGTCAGACTAACCCTGGTGGACTACAGTCTGTAAGGCTGCAAAGAATGGGACACGATCGAAGTGACTTAGTGCGCGCCCGTGCGTGCGTGCACACACACACACACTTTAAAAAAGAAAGTGTTAGTCGTTCAGTCTTGTCCCATTCTTTGCGACGCCATGGACTATAGCCCCCCAGGTTCCTCTGTCCATGGAATTCTCCAGGCAAAAATACTGAAGTGCATAGCCACTCCCTTCTCCAGGTGATCTTCTTGACTCAGAGATTGAACCCAAGTCTCCTGCATTGCGGACAGATTTTTTTACCATCTGAGCCACCAGGGAAGCCCATATTTTAAATTAGGAATCTTATTATGGGATGGGAAGTTACTGCTTAATAGGTACAGAGTTTTTGTTGGGGGGCTGAAGATTTTGGAAAAAGATAGTGATGATGGTTGCACAGCATTGTGATTGCAATTAATGTCACTGAACTGTATATTTAGAAATGGCTAAAATGACATTTTATGTTAAATATATATGTATTTTGTAATATTTATTTGTTTTAGACTGTGTTGGGTCTTCCTTGGGGCTTGTGGACTCTTCCCTGTAGTGCGTGAGTTTCTCAGTCATTGCAGGCTTAGTAGTTGTACCATGTGGGCAACTACTAGCTATGGCCCAGGCTTAGTCATTACGGCACACAGCTTGGTTGCTCCATAGCATGTGGGATCTTAGTTCCCTGACTAGGGATTGAACCCACATCCCCTGCATTGGAAGGCAGATTCTTAATCCCTGGGCCACCAGGGAAGTCCCTTAAATAGCGTTTACCACAATTTTTTTTGTAAGTGCAACCAAAGAAGTCTGATCTTAGATTTCAGGCATGTCGGGGTCCAGGATTCTGTTAATCTCTCAGGCTTTTTTCCTCTATCTTGGCTTTATTTCCATCAGGCTTTCCCCAGGTGGTGACAAAAATGGCCTTAGGCAGACCCAGGTATACCCCCTCTCAGCTCAGCAACAAGAGCAAGAGGGAAGTGATTCTTTCCCAATAGTTCCGAAGAGTCTCACAGTTGAGTTTCACTGACTTGCCTTAGGACATGAGCTAAGGACATAACCAATCACTGGGGCAAAAGGGTTGCTGCTACTGCTGCTAAGTCGCTTCAATTGTGTCCGACTCTATGCGACCCCATAGACAGCAGCCCATCAGGCTCCCCCGTCCCTGGGATTCTCCAGGCAAGAACACTGGAGTGGGTTGCCATTTCCTTCTCCAAAGGGCTGGAGTAACCTAATTGGCCAGTCTGGGTCACATGCCCATTCCCAGAGCTGGGGGAGTAGCCCCATCCAAACCCTTTGGAGGGAGAGTTGGAAGGGATGAAAAGAAAGAAAACCAAGGAGCTTTGCCAGCAGCCCCCACACCCAAGTTAAATGTTGAATGGCCCAGCCCCAATTCTCTGCCCGACATTTAGGCAGGCTGTGCCATTCTGTCCTTACTTCTCTCCAGCAAAGCCCACGTAGGTACAACATACACTCATCATTCCATCCCTGGGTTTGCATAAAAACCCACGTCCATGAAGTAGCAACTGCAATGTTTTTCAATCACACAGCAAAGATATTTAAAAATATCACCCATATGTGTTTTAAATACAGGCAAATAGCTGGCAAGGCAGCCGGCTTCACACCCGCGTGCCATTCTGAGTTATAATCTTCGCGCTTCCAACTCTCAAAATCACACGTTGAAGGCCAGACAAGCCCGGAACACTGCTGAGGCTTTTCATCTACCTAGAATCTTCCCGACTGCTCAGCCTAGATTTCTTTCCTGGTAGAGGGAACATCTATGATCCTGGGAAAGAATTTAAGGGACACCAGACTTGAGCTTAATTATTTGCCCTCCACTTAGAATACAAAAACGGAACTGTGAAGTTTAGGAAGTTTCCCAAACTCTTTCATGAACCCATCCTCACAGTCCAGCCCACACCAGCTCTCCCACTGGCCCCCTCCACCTTCCCATAATGTCATCTATCTGATATTGAAACCATTTACCTCAGTTTGGGACTTGAACCCATGTGCTGGGACTCGAACGCAGCCAACACCCAGTTTGGGACTCAAACCCACATGGTTGGGATTTGAACCCAGCCAAAACCCTGCTTGGGACTTGAACCCACGTAGCTGGGACTTGAAACCAGCCAAAACCCATTTTGAGACTTGAACACACATGGCTGGGATTCAAACCCAGCCAAAACCCATGGTACCTGGTTTCAGGACCTAATGAGGCTCAGGTTCTTGATGTCTCATTGCAGAAAGAAGTCAGTGAGAGACAAAGTGATAGGTAATAAGTGGGTTTATTCAGATTTAGAGAGATGCATACTCTACAGACAAAGTGTAGGTCATTGTAGAGGACAAGTGCAGCCTTGAAATGTGGTGTGGTTATTTTTTATAGGCTGGGTAATTTCATATGCTAATGAGTTGGAGGATTATTCCCACTATTTTTGAGAAAGGGTGGAGATTTCCAGGATTTGGGCCACTGCCCACTCGTTGGTCTTTTAACAGCTTCAGAACTGTCATGGCACCTCTGGGTGTGTCATTTCACTTGCTAATTGAGGATCAAGGTCTAGTCTTGACTGCCATCTTGGTCCCATTTGATTCTAATCAGTTTATATTGTGTCCTCGGGCTATGTCATTCTTTCAAAAGTTCTGTCCTGTTACAATAAAATGAAAAGTGAAGTCACTCAGTTGTGTCCGACTCTTTGCGACCCCGTGGACTGTAGCCTACCAGACTCCTCCGTCCATGGGATTTTCCAGGCAAGAGTGCTAGAGTGGATTGCCATTTCCTTCTCCAGGGGATCTTCCCGTCCCAGGAATCGAACCCAGGTCTCCCGCATTGCAGGCAGATGCTTTACTGTCTGAGCCACCAGGGAAGCCCTTAAAATCCAACCTTGCTTGTAGGCCTTCTTATAACTTGCAACTCCTCACATTTTCTCACCTTCCAGATTTATACTTTCCTTTAATATCCAAACTAATGCCCTTCTGCAATACATAAAATTTCAACTCAAAGTGGCTAAAATTATAATAGGTTTTCTTTATCTTTTATAGGAAGTGCAGAGGTAGGCAAGTCCAAGTTTGGTGTGATCAGCGGCTATGTGAGATCAATTCTCTACCCTGGCTTTCTTTGTGTGGCTTTTACCTGCTGCCTACCTCCCATTACAACCCTAAAATGGCTGCCCCTGCACCAGGTATCACATCTAGGCACAGAGACATCTACAGAAGCATTTCAGCAGGTCTCCCCTCACATCTCATTGGCTATAACTTAGCCACATGTCCACTCCTAGGCTGATCACCAGCAAGGGCAATGGGAGGAAGAAGACCAAGAAGAATAGGAAGAAGAGGGAGGAGGAAGAGGAGGAGGAGGAGGAAGTGGAGGAGGAGGAGGAAGGGAAAGGACAGGTCATGGGAGGAGGAGACTTCTGAGAAATCTTGGGAAGCTTTTATAATCTCTTTATAATTTCTCTTGGGATTGGTGCACATTTCATTCCTGCTGTCTCTAAACCCTCCCTCCCCTGCTCTGGTGGCTCCTTGCTTTGTCATAGCACTGCATAGGCTTGGCTAAGGTGCTTTTAGTCTCACTAGTCTTGTTCCAAGCCTCTGGAATATGAAAGTTTTTATTTTCATGTTTGTAGCAAACTCATTAGGCTGAAAAATCTGCCCAGGATTGGTGCAATGTGTAGACTTAAAACAACCACAACAAACACAAAATTCAATGCTTGATGTGAATGGTCATCCATTTTCTGTAGAAGTGTCAATGTGCCAGGTCATATGGTGCTACCTAAGTTCTGCAGGTAATATAAGGTGTGTGGTACTCTATGACCAACCTACACAGCATATTCAAAGGCAGAGACATTACTTTGCCAACTAAGGTCCGTCTAGTCAAGGCTATGGGTTTTCCTGCGGTCATGTATGGATGTGAGAGTTGGACTGTGAAGAAGGCTGAGCGCCGAAGAATTGATGCTTTTGAACTGTGGTGTTGGAGAAGACTGTTGAGGGTCCCTTGGACTGCAAGGAGATCCAACCAGTCCATTCTGAAGGAGATCAGCCCTGGGATTTCTTTGGAAGGAATGATGCTAAAGCTGAAGCTCCAGTACTTTGGCCACCTCATGTGAAGAGTTGACTCATTGGAAAAGACTGTGATGCTGGGAGGGATTGGGGGCAGGAGAAGAAGGGGACGACTGAGGATGAGATGGCTGGATGGCATCACGAACTCGATGGACGTGAGTCTGAGTGAACTCCGGGAGATGGTGATGGACAGGGAGGCCTGGCGTGCTGCGATTCATGGGGTCTCAGAGAGTCGGACACAACTGAGCAACTGAACTGAACTGAACTGAAACATTTGAGAATTTCTGAATTCCTAAATACACCTGGCCCTAAGGGGGTTGGATAAAATGAGTTATGAAGTTTGATGATTATTATTACCATCTTCATTTTATAGATAAGGAAAATGAAACTCAGTTTCAGTGGCTTGCCCAGATTTACATAGTGAATGTGACCTGAATTTAAATCCTGAGTGTCTAATGTCAAAGCCAGGGCCATCACCCAATATAATGCTTAAGTCCATCCCATCCTTAGACACAATTTTTCCTGTCTCCATGCACCATCTATTATTATTTACTTAATGTTTTTCTCTAGCCTGGCTCACTTTTTACTAAATGTTTTTGTAAAAGGAAACTTTCTATCACTACTCTAAGTGGAAAACTAGCATCTCTTGCCATAAATAGAAAATAACTACATATAAGTAAATACGTTTAGAGTAAAGTAATGAATTAAATTCTTGCCTGCCAGAGGAACTGAGCCTGAGAGATTTTTTTCAGGGACAGAAGCATTATAGACATTATAACAACTAAGTGGAGCAATCTTGTCTTTGGAGCAATCAGAAAGCTTGAGGCACACTTAAAAGAGGGTGGGCTTCCTTCCCATGGAATTTGAAGTTTGAAGAATGTTCCATGTATGCTCTAGAAACATCTGGAAGCTCACGTACCACACTTTGGAAGGTACAGAGGTGTGCATACCTGGGCAGCTGCCCGGCTTACAGCGTCCTGCTGGTGTCCCTGCATGTGCTATCTGCCTGCTCCCCATGGTTGACAGACCCCACCCTCTGTGATCTAGGCTTGGCCAGTGAGCCTTTTCCCTTGACCTCATAAAGAAGATATGCTTCCAGAACTACTGGGGCCATGGTTTCAGACTTGTAGACAGAGTAAAAGGAGCAAAACTAAGTCAACATCCAGATAGAAGCAGATGGAAGGCCGCAAAAGAGAGTCTAGGCTGTGCTGAGGGCCTAGCCTGGGGTGTTTCCAACCAAACTCCTGCCCTTTTGGGATATGGGAGCCAACAAATCCATTCTTTTGATTAAGTTCATCCAATTGAAAAAGCCATGACTGGTTCACATTGACAGTATGGTCTGGTCAACAAGCACCCAACTTGAGGATGCCACAGGGATTTACCAAGGAGCTATGTGATGACTGGTTTGATGTGTCAAATTATTGACTAGATGATAGTGCCAATTATTCAGACATTGATCTGGGTGATGTGAAGACAGTTTATAAATGTGATTGAAGTCTATAATCAGTTGACTTTGAGTCGTCTATATAATCTGAGTGGGCCTGATTCAGTCAGTTTAAATGGTCTTAAGAGCAAAACTGAGACTTCCTTGAAGACATGGAAAAATAGAACTAGTTTTTGGTGGATGTGACCATCCCAGTCCCTTGAGGAAGAAGGGAGGAGGGGAGTTTGTAGAGGAGATCAAGGTGGGGATAACTGGGTGGGGGAAAAGACAATGCCTTGGAAAAGTGGGGTTCCTTCCTCTCCATTCTACCCCACCTTGGAGAAGGAAGGTTGTCACATGGAGTTCTAGAAAAGGATCTCTTTAGGCAGGGCCACTCTTCGATATTTAAGCTTTTGTATTTCAGAAACACCAACTTGCCAAACAGGTTGACATTCAAGACTCTAACAGAGCCTGTGGGCCTGGGAATTCTTCGTTTTCCTGAACCTCCTTTCCTTGCAGGGCCACCGTTAGGGTCTGAGGTCATAGCAAACGCACCTGGTGCCGAGTGGGTACTCAAGGATTGGTGAACATGACTACTGATCATTTGGATAAGTGCCAATCTCCATGCGTGATGTTTGGTTTTTTCTTTTCTTCTTGAAGACAAATTTTATTTGGCAAGAGCGTATGTCAGTTTTCTTAAAGCAAGATGCCCCCTGAGGTCCCCTAAAATGTGTGTTGGGGGCAAGGGAGAAGCAGCTACTTTCCCAGTGATTGCTCATCTCTGCAGTCAGTACCCACGCATATGGGGGTACCAGTGCTGTTGCAGTCCCTGCCCACCATCAGACCGTAGACAAAGCCTCTGCCGATGCAAGGAGTGGGCTCTGAATGCAGGAGCCCTTGCCTGGGATCCCCATGGCTTAGACACAACATGAACTGCTCCACCTCTGGGGTCTAGCAGTGGTTTGAGGAAACAGGGTTCGGATCCACTCTGTCCTCAGTACCCACAGACCCTTCTTCTACCTTCCCCCCATTGCTCTAGAGCATCTTTTCCTACTCCAAGGTCTGATTTCAGGGAGCTCACAGTCTGAGGTCCAGAAAGCCACAGCCAGGTGAGGGCACAAAGCCCCATGGTGTGCAGGTTGGGTGACTGTGGGGGAAAATCAAGGTTGGTGAAACACAGGGCTGGCTCAGGAAGGGGTGCAGGGACTGGCCTGCCAGTGAGGTAGTATGGGATGCACTTGCTGCAGCAAATAGACCCCAGTGTACAGTGGCTCAGCGTGAGAGGTGTGTTTCACAGCCACGGCACAATCCTTGGCAGGTGTTCCTAGATGGTGGAGGCTGTCCCCCATGTGTGATCCAGGAAGCCAGGCTCCTCCCTACCCTTGAGTCTTACATCCTCCTCTTAGGACCAGTTGGCCAGGCATGTTTCTTCCCTGGCAAAGGCAACAGGGCAAGGGACATATCTTGAGAAGGGGGCTCAGAACTGGCACGCCAACACTTCCGGCTCATCCTTTTGGCCAAAGCAGGTCATGTGGCCAGATCCGAGCTCTAGCATGAGGGGCATATGCCCTGCCCACATTGAGGTGCACTCTGCTAAGTCAAGTGGCACTGTTCACGGATAGAGGGAAAGGTGGAGAGTTGGGATCAGTGACACCATCAGCCATAGGTAGATTATTATCCCTCCTGCTTTCAAGAGGAGGATGCTGATGTTGGGAGAGGTTAAGCAACTGAATTTAAGCCACACAGCCAGGCAGCCAGGAATTCAGGATTAAAACCCCACAGCGGTTAACCCCCTGAGTCCTGGCTCCTGCCAACACCATGCCACATTAGAGCTTAACTCCGCTACCGGTAGCATCACTGGGCAGCCATTTCCCAGTGACTGACTTTTAAATAAAATATGGAGTACACAATTTCCTATGTCTAATCTGTCTTTTATATTCGTCTCTTGTCTGGGCCACCATCTGTCCCTCCACTCCGCGGTGATGCGTCAGCAGTAGGATGAGGCCTTGCCAGCCAGGTTCTCTCCACCTTCATGCCACTTAGCAACCCCAGCAGATGCAAGTTTTCTGACACAAGATCCCATGATTAGCGGATGCTCTTTAATTAGCTTTATTTCCATTGTGTTTATTGCCTCCCTGAGATTATCTTAAACCTATAGCCCTCCAGAATACACAGGATGTATATGTGGCCATTTGCCTCCCTGGGGGTTGGGAGGAATGGGACTGTCAGTGGCTCTCATAGGGGTGGACTTGGCCTCTAGAGCCAGACTTCATCTTGTAGAGAAGTTTCCAGACTAAAGAGAGGCCAGAAGGTCTGATAGGACAGCTCAGTAGGAGTAGGGAGTGGAGAAATTCAGAGCACTCTGCCTGGCTTTATAATCAACTCTCTGGTTCTTTAATCCTAGGCTGCTGCTAAGTCACTTCAGTCGTGTCCGACTCTGTGCGACCCCATAGACGGCAGCCCACCAGGCTCCCCTGTCCCTGGGATTCTCCAGGCAAGAACACTGGAGTGGGTTGCCATTTCCTTCTCCTAGGCAAGTTACATCATCTCTGAGCCTCAGTGTCCTCATCTGTGTTGTTGTTCATTGTTCAGTCGCTGTCATGTCTGACTCTTTGCAACCCCATGGACTGCAGCACTCCAGGGCTTCCCTGTCTTTAACTATCTCCTGGAGTTTGCTCACACTCATGCCCATTGACTCAATGATGCCATCCAACCATTTCTTCCTCTGTTGCACCCTTCTCCTTGTGACCTCAATCTTTCCCAGAATCAGGGTCTTTTCTAATGAGTCAGTTCTTCACATCAGGTGGCCAACATATTAGAACTTCAGCTTCAGCATCAGTCCTTCCAATGAACATTCGGTGTTGACTTCCTTTAGGATTGACTGGTTTGATCTCTTTTGCAGTCCATGGGGCTCAAGAGACTTCTCCAGCACCACAGCTTGAAAGCATCAATTCTTTGGTGCTCAGCCTTCTTTATGGTTCAACTCTCAAATCCATATATGACTGACTACTGGAAAAACCATAGTTTTGACTACACGGACCTTTGTCGGCAAAGTGATATCTCTGCTTTTTAACACATTGTCTAGGTTTGTCATAGCTTTTCTTACAAAAAGCAAGTGCCTTTTAACTTCATGGCTGCAGTCACCATTTGCAATGACTTTGGAGCCCAAGAAAATAAAGTCTGCCACTCTTTCCTTTCTTCCTCCATCTATTTGCCATGAAGCGATGGGACTGGATGCTATGATCTTAGTTTTTTGAACGTTGAGTTTTAAGCAAGCTTTTTCACTCTCCTCTTTCACCTTCAGTTCAATTCAGTACAGTCACTCAGTCGTGTACGATTCTTTGTGACCCCATGGACTGTAGCACACCAGGCCTCCCTGTCCATCACCAACTCCTGGAGTTTACTCAAACTCATGTCCATTGAGTTGGTGATGCCATCCAACCATCTCATCCTCTGTCATTCCCTTCTTCTCCTGCCCCCAATCCCTCCCAGCATCAGGATCTTTTCCAATGAGTCACCTCTTCACATCAGGTGGCCAAAGGACTGGCGTTTCAGCTTCAACATCAGTCCTTCCAATGAGTATTCAGGACTGCTTTCCTTTAGGATGGACTGGTTGGATCTCCTTGCAGTCCAAGGGACCCTCAAGAGTCTTCTCCAACACCACAGTTCAAAAGCATCAATTCTTCAGCACTCAGCTTTCTTCACAGTCCAACTCTCACATCCATACAGGACCACTGGAAAAACCATAGCCTTGACTAGACACACCTTTGTTGGCAAAGTAATGTCTCTGCTTTTTAATATGCCTTCTAGGTTGGTCATAACTTTTCTTCCAAGGAGTAAGAGTCTTTTAATTTCATGGCTGCAATCACCATCTGCAGTGATTTTGGAGCCCCAAATAATAAAGTCTCTCACTGTTTCCACTGTTTCCCCATATATTTGCCATGAAGTGATGGGACCAGGTGCCATGATCTTAGTTTTCTGAATGTTGAGCTTTAAGCCAACTTTTTCACTCTCCTCTTTCACTTTTATCAAGAGGGCCTTTAGTTCTTCTTCACTTTCTGCCATAAATGTGGTGTCATCTGCATATCTGAGGTTATTGATATTTCTCCCAGCACTCTTGATTCCAGCTTGTGCTTCATCCAGCCCAGCATTTCTCATGATGTACTCTGCATATAAGTTAAATAAGCAGGGTGACAATGTACAGCCTTGACATACTCCTTTCCCGATTTGGAACCAGTCTGTTGTTCCATGTCCAGTTCTAACTGTTGCTTCCTGACCTGCATACAGATTTCTCAAGAGACAGGTCAGGTGGTCTGGTATTCCCATCTCTTGAAGAATTTTCCACAGTTTGTTGTGATTCACACAGTCAAAGGCTTGGCATAATCAATAAGGCAGAAGTAGATGTTTTTCTCAAACTCTTACTTTTTCGATGATCCAACGGATGTTGGCTATTTGATCTCTGGCTCCTCTGCCTTTTCTAAAGCCAGCTTGAACATCTGGAAGTTCATGGTTCATGTACTGTTGAAGCCTGGCTTGGAGAATTTTGAGCATTACTTTCCTAGCGTGTGAGATGAGTGCAATTTTGCTGTAGTTTGAGCATTCTTTGGCATTGCCTTTCTTTGGGATTGGAATGAAACCTGACCTTTTCCAGTCCTGTGGCCACTGCTGGGTTTTCAAAATTTGCTGGCATGTTGAATGTAGCACTTTAACAGCGTCATCTTTTGGGATTTGAAATAGCTCAACTGGAATTCCATCATCTCCACTAGCTTTATTGGTAGTGATGCTTCCTAAGGCCCACTTGACTTCGCATTCCAGGATGTGTGGCTCTAGGTGAGTGATCACACCATCGTGATTATCTGGGTTGTGAAGATCTTTTTTGTATAGTTCTTCTGTGTGTTCTTGCCACCTCTTCTTAATATCTTCTGCTTCTGTTAGGTCCCTACCATTTCAGTCCTTTCATCTTCATCAGTCCTCCTCTGTAAAATGGAAATAATAATAGTGCCTACTTCATGGAGTTGTTATGATGTTAAATGAGTTAATTCTTAGTCCTTAGAACAGTGCCTGGCCCACAGGGATTAAGTTGTAATTAATTATAATTGTATAGCTATTATACTGGGCTTCTGAGGAACATCTGTTGCCCACCCCTCCAAGTATCACTTGTTTTTCCCAAACATAAACACTGATGAGAGCAATCTACATTTATGAAGTGCTTACTAATGACAGATGGTGCTAGTGGTAAAGAACCCACCTGTCAATGCAGGAGACATAAGAGACACAGGTTTGATCCCTGGGTCGGGAAAATCCCTTAAAGGAGGGCATGACAACCAACTCCAGTATTCTTGTCTGGGAAATCTCATGGACAGGAGCCTGGCAGACTACAGTCCAGATGGCAAAGAGTCAGACATGACTGAAGTGACTTAGCATAGCACACAGCATACTGATGCCAGTTTTGTTCCATGCATTGTCTCATTTAATTCTCACTACAACACCAAAAGGTCCCCATTGTACAGATGGAGAAACTGACGTTCAGAGAGGTGGAGTGCCTTGCCCCACATCTAAAAAGTGGTGGAGCCAGGATTTGAATCAGAATTTGAACTGGAGTCCCTCTGACTCCTGCCCTGCTTCTTGTTGTGCCTAAACTGTACCTGTATTTGGTCTGAGAAAAATGGAGAGAATAACTGACTTTGCTTCCTTGATGTCATTGCTGCTTCCAGCCACTATGATGGGGCCTTTGCCCCACTTTGGAGTTGGTGAAGCAGGTTTGGGAGGTGGAAGTGACTTGCCCAACACACGTGTGTAAGAAGGGGACAGCCAGGAGTTGCTGCTCCATTTGAACTCATGTCTGACTTCAGACTCAATTTAGGTGTCTGACCCTGAGATAGCAGTTGATTCTGTGTCTACAAGTGGCAGAGCAGTGATTCAGACCTCTGCCTCTGGACCCAGTGCTCTTTCCTCTGCCTTTGGCCAAAGAAATTGCTGCCCAGAGAGGGAGAGAGCAGGAAAGAAGAGAGATGTGAGGAACAGGAGGTGTCCCCAGAGTCTAGCTTTGGGCTCACTCACTTACTGCAATCAGCATGGGTGCTGCCCAGAGCCGTATTCTGGTCCCAGGGGCGCTCAGGCTTGGAACTGGGGTTGGTGTATACACAAAGTGTCCACCAGGTGGGGCTTTAGCTAAAGGCCATACTCCATGAGGCCCCAGGAGAAACCTTGCTGCCCTACTCTGGGAAGTACGACTGGGCACACGCACCGTGTATCTGTATGGTACACTCGTCCACGTGCACACGCAGGCTGTGCAAACCTGTGTGTGAGTATACAAGTGTGTTCCAGAAAATCTGTTTTTGACTTGTGTGAATAGATATGTGCACTGGCATGTAGACATGTGTGTGTGTGCATGCCTATGTCCAAACAGTGTGAGTGCAGGCGTGTACACACATGTGCAATTATGTACATGTGTGTGTGTGCAAGAGGGTGTGGTCGGTTAGACCCTGGCCAGAGGTCCTCAGGATCATTTTAAAGTCTTTCTCAGACTGGAGGCAGGGGGTTGAAACAGATGACTTCTCAGGGTCCTTGATGCCTGGCACATTTGCCAAAGATCCTGATGGACACCAAGGATTTGCAGCAAGAAAGGTCACGGTAGGAGGGCCAGATTTATTTCCTGGGTCAGGGAGTGTTTGAATCAGAGGGGCTTTGCTCCCCCTAGATGCTGAGTTCTTTAGTCCACAAAGGTTTCTGAGACTGGAGGGATGGGGACCCAGCCTTCAAAAGAGAGCTTGTAGAACCTTCATTCTGGACTCCCAGAGCTCTAGACAGAGTGGCTAGAGACTGTGGGTACAAGGAGAGTTGACTCTTGGATCCAACCCTGACTCAGCTCCTCATCAGTGGAGAAGTGAATTCAAAGCCCGTCAGAGGAATTAGAGGCAGCTGAGAAAGGGAAGAGGGTGGCATTCAGGGTTGAGAACCTAAGTCCCAGCATCAAACAGAACAGGATTTGACCCCTAGCTGCGTTGCTTACAGGCTGGATGACCTTGGGCTAGTCACTTGCCCTCTCTGAGCCCCCATTTCCTCAGCTATTAGAGGAAGGAAATGGCCATACTTACCTCCAAGTGCTGTTACAAGGAGGAAATTAGATAATGGGCAGAGTGAGCCTGGCTTGTGGAAAACAGGCCATAAACGGCAACATTATCATTATTTTTTTGATCCTATCGGGCCAAGTGGATAATTTTTTTGGTTCCTGGGAGCCAAGAGCTAGGAAATCAGAAGCTCCAAGGAGGCTGAGGGAGTGGCATTGGAGGGCCTGGCTGCCAAGGCGGTAAACGCAGACCCTGCTGGTTCTGATTTGTCTGAATGGCATCTTCTAGAAGCACCTCCATTCACTTCCCTCCTGCCCTGAACTGAAACAGCAGGGAAAACTAGAGCTAGGGTTAAAGGTTTTTCAGCAAAGCTACCAAAAGGTACAGGTTTTCCCACCCAGCCTCCAAACCATGCTCAGCCATTTTCCTGTTGAGTGAACATGGGTGAGCTAGTCTGTCTCTTTGAGGCTCAGTTTGCTCATCTGTAAAATGGACGTAGACATGATAGATTGTGAAATTTGCCTAGAATGTTGGTGAAGCCCCCAGTGTATAGTAGGCACCATTATGACAATGATGATGACAATGTGATGATTGGACAGGGTGAAAAGAGAAGTGTAAGCATTCACATCTCCCCATCTTATCAAAGGAGAAAAAGAACTCTTTTGTCTCATTGTTTGGCTACTGGATGGTATTTTGCTGAATAGATGAAATATGAGGACCTCAGATTTTAAAAAGAGAGAGAAACTAGAGCAGGAGAGGGGATGGAAATGGAGGAGAGAGAGAAAGAACTGGGGAAGATAGGAGCTGAGGGTGCGTGATAAGTGAGAGAATATGGATGAGCCAAATAAGATGAGAGACATTAAAAATAGAAATTGGAGTGGTTGCTTTAATGAAGGGAACTTTGGGAAAGAAAGAAGCAAAAAGGATTTTAAGGCATTAAGCTCTTCATGCCCCACCCCTTAAGAAAGCCTGCTTTTCAGTGAAGCTGTAAGGGTCCAGTCTGTGGAGTTTTATTTGGGTGGATGGATGGTGCTGGAGGTCTTTGATGCTCTTTTTTGGGCACAGGGAAGATCCATGGCTGTCCTTGACAGTTTATAGACCTGGAAGCCAGTGGAGGAATTGGTGCCCTCATGGGCATGAAGCCAAGTAGGGCCACTTGAGCTAGATATGTGGGATCTAGGAGAGATGGAGAACCAAATGGGTGCCCTCAATTCTGTGGTGGTTATCTCAGGTGACTTAGATCACGTCCACTTTGCACACTTTGCTGCTGAAATAGGGGTGCAGAATTAGAAGGCAGATTTCTGCCCTGGAGCCAGCTTCTTAGGGGCTTAGGGAAGCTGTGTACCTGAAGAAGAACCTGTGCCATTGGGGAGCAGAGTTCTTGAAACTCTAATTAGCTAATGTTTCTAAGTCTCTTGGAAGCTGCCAGGTGCTAAGTGGTTTTTCATTCTGGAGATAAGAATGTGCAGTCCTGGTTCTGGCCAGGACTGAAAGGTTCCCTGGGTTATTACGTGATCAGAGCTATTGGGATGCTTACAAAACAACAACAGCAAACAGACATAGCATAATAAAGTCAGCTCAATAAGGATATAATTTTCATTTCAGATGTTCTGTGCTTTTGGAAAAAGGGGAATGGGTTGAGTTTCTTTAAATTCATTAGAGTGCAGACCCCTCCATCTGGAGCTGTCCTTTGTGTGTAGTGTGAGGTAGGGATCAAATTCTTTTTTCCATCTGCATAGCCAGTTGGCCCAGCACCATATTGAAAATGAAGTCTGTCCTTTCCCTACTAGTTTATAATGCCAGTTTTGTCATCTGTTTTGGGAGTTCATTCTATATCGGTGAGCATTTGTGTCAAAACTTTTAATTTTGTCACCTGAGTCTATTTGTCTGTCCTTCTGCTCCCTGTCTTTATTATAACAGCTTTATGATAAGTCTTAATATATGATAAGAAAAGTTCCCTCATCTTACTATCCTTCACATTTACCCCAGCTATTCTTGGCCCTTGCATCTTTGTAAGAATTTTAAGATGGGCTTGTCAAGTTCTATGAGAAACCTTATTGGAATTTTGATTTGAATGGTCTTAAATTTATGGATTAATTTGGAGAGAAATGACATCTTTACCATATTACATCTTCCAGCCCGTGAACTTAGGCTGTCTTTCTGTTTAATCAGATCTTCTTTCATAGATATCTCAAGTGAATGTGGTATTGTGGTACGTGTATCAGAGGCCCAGGAAAAAACAGATCCCCTCCACCCCAACTGAATTAAGATTCCTGATGAAAAAAATAATTTGTACTCATAAAGGAAATTATGATGATGATATGGAAATTATGAGACCTCTAAAACCATTTTTCAGAGCTAATGTCTGTTAACCAATTGATATCTAATTTTCCTTAACTTTTTTCTTTGTCATATTTTAAGCAAATATTTGTTAATACTGTTGGCATAATCTGTTTATGTTCATTTTACCATATATCCTAAACATCTCTGCATTCAACACATATACACACAACTCTTATCTTTCTGTCTCCCCCTTTTTTTTCTATTTTATTTTAAAATTACTTTAGACTATTTATTATTTATTTCTTTTTGGCTGGGCTAGCTCTTCGTTGCTATGCACAAGCTTCCTCTAGTTGCGGCAAGTGGGGGCTACTCTGGTTGCGGTGTGCCGGCTTCTCGTTGCAGTGACTTCTCTTGTTGTGGAGCACAGGCTCTAGGGCATGAGGGATCAGTAGCTGTGGCACATGGGCTTAATTGCCTTGCAGCATGTGGAAGCTTCCTGGACCAGGGATCAAATTTGTGTCCCCTGCATTGGCAGGCAGATTTTTAGCCACTGGACCTCCAGGGAAGTCCCCTCATCTTTCTTAATAATTGACTAATATTCTCTGGTAGATGTACTGGTCAGTGTGTGCTTGTGTGCTATAAGTTGCTTCAGTCATGTCCCACTCTTTGCCACCCTATAGCCTGTAGCCCGCAAGGCTCCTCTGTGCATGAAATTTTACAGGCAAGAATACTGGGGTGGGTTGCCATTTCCTTCAGGGGATCTTCCAGTGATTTGATTTCCAGTAATTTGATCTTTCCAGTGATTTGATTTGAAATCTGGGGATCAAGCCAGTGTCTCCTGCATTGGCAGGTGGATTGATCAGGGTCCCAGACCCCCCAAAAAATTCACCTGAAAATTTTCATTTACAGAAGTGTGTGTTAGGGAATGTTAAGGCACCCAGATGCTGGCAAGAGAGAGCCATGTATACCTCAGATCTGAAGAGATGTGAGGAGAGAGAAGTTACTGGGGCCCTGTGGCAGCAAGGGAGGGACAGCCTGACAGGGGTGGTGACTGTGGAAAGCCCCAGCCACTGCCCAGGCTGCAGTGAAATAGGGAGGGAGTAAATATCCCAGCCTTTCCCTGGGCCTTCTTTTCTCTTACCAGGGCCTCCCACTGTCCACACCCAGCTAGAAGCCAGGGAGCATGGAAGCCTGGGAGGTGTAGTCTGTTGGGGTCAGAGTCCTGAGACACTGGGCAGGGCAAGAGGAGAGTGAGTGGGGAAGGGGAACAGAAGGAGAATAATTAGCACAGCAAGAAACTATCATTTGTTTCGTCTCTACCATGTGAGGGGAATTGGGCCCAGGGAGCCTGTCCCTCTTGTGTTGTTCCTCTCCAGTTTAATTGGTAACTGAGAGTTGGCACATAGTTAAGGCTACAGCCCTTGTTTTCTGGGCGTCTGCTTTTCCTCTCCATAAGAGGCAGGGTGGGCTCAGAGGCAATGAGCCCCCAGGCTAATGTGAGTGAGCTCCGGGGTCAGTGCTGGTTCTGCCACCTTCACAACCATGTGACTGTGAGCCAGCCCCTGCCTCTCTCAGGGCTTCATTCTTTCCATCTGCAATGTGGGAATGCAGATCTCTGTCCTGTTCATTGTGAGGCCAATAATAATGAAAGCTACTAAATGCAACATGTTTACGTAGTTTTACATAGACTAACTCACTTAATCTTTATCACTTTGTACGGTTATTAGCACTATCGTACACATGAGGAAAATGAGGCACAGAGAGGTAAACTAACTGGCTTAAGGTCACAGAGCTTGTAAGTGGCCTGCCGGAATTCACATCTAGACAGTCTGGCTCCAGAGTCACTCTCCTAACCACAGTGTTATTTTAAATGATTTATTTATAAAGCGTCCAACAGCCTGTGCTGTGTGTGCTTAGTCGCTCAATCGTGTCTGCTTCTTTGCAACCCCATGGACTGCAGCCTGTCAGGCTCCTCTGTCCATGGGGATTCTCCAGGCGAGAATACTGGAGTGGGTTGCCATGCCCTCCAGGGGATCATTCCAATCCAGGGATTGAACCCAGGTCCCCCGCATTGCAGGCAGATTCTTTACCCTCTGAGCCACCAGGGACGCCCAAGAATGCTGACGTGGATAGCCTATCCCTTCTCCAGGGGATCTTCCCACCCCAAGAATCAAACTGGGGTCTGTTCTTTGCAGGTGGATTCTTTACTAGCTGTGCTATCATTGAAGTCTGTCCAACAGCCATTAGTAGGTGCTTAATAGTGGTGATGGTTGACAGCACTGTGTCCAGTGTTATGCACCTAAGGGACTGCTGGCTTGGTTCTACAGCCAGTCATTTTAGCCTCTGTATCTGAGACCTAACCATGGGCCAGCCTCCAGGGACACACCCTTGCTGGTGTCGGCCGGACACTCCGATATCCCTTACTCCTCTCCCAGGGCTGTTGAAAACTTCCAGATGAATTTGGAGTCTCTACTTTAGTCTTTCTTCCTGCCCGACAACTGTTGTGGGCAATGTGGAGCTACTGAAGGACATTTTCTTTTGTTTCAGCTTTGATGCTGGGGATTTCGCATATCATTATGTTCATGGCTAAGGACCTGCCATTATCTTCCCTGGGATTCTTGCACAGTTTATGAATTTCCTAAAGGATCTGGCTCTCTCTCTGCTTGTGCTTTCAGGATAGGCTGCTCCAAGCCATCCTCTGCTTCTTCTGGGATGGGGAAATGATGTCTTCTTTGCCATTGTAGTACTCATCCTGATGTGTGGGTCTTTGCGAATCAGGAATCAACCAGCAACCTGCTTAAGTTGTTGTATATCTGTGTATATGTGTGTTTGTGGCAGGGAGAGTGTGCTAAGAACAAAAAAAAAAAACAGCTTTTCACAAAAATATTTAATATTTTATTACTTTAGTTCCCAAATCCAAGGCTGATTGTTTGCTGAAAAAGTCTGAGTTTGCTGGTCTTTCATTAAGGACCATCCATAATAATATCATTTCCTTGGCTAACTCCATTCAGGGGGTAAACACTTAACTGCTTAATTCATTATTGCTGAGCCTGAGACGGTAACAGATGCCTTAGGAACATCAGCCCCCACATCTAATAAGGCACAGGCTCATGACGCACTTGGAATATGGTGGGGAGAGACGGCTGAAATTTATTTTGTGAATAAAGCAATAAGCCACTAAGCAAAGCTAATATGTTTCAGCCCAGACAGAAAGACACGATCATTCAGTATTTATGTAGCAACCCTTTCCTCAGTGGGACTGCAAGCTTCTACCATTAAAATTGTCGGAATTCTTCAGAGACCCACTGCATTAAGTCATTTAAAAATATCACAGACTTAAAACAATCTGAATTATTGGATTTTCTCGCTGCTCCTCAGTAAGCATGTTTGCTGTGGCAATTTTCTGCTCGGTCAAAGGTGCAGCCTACGTCAGTCAGGAAAGTAGAAAAGTTCCATGCAGAATTTTCATTTGGAAGTCCAATAGTCCCTAACAGTTGAGACAAAGTCAGACATAAATTTAATTTATTGTTTTTTTTTTAACTTTGTCTTTTGACATAATTTCAGATTCCCAGAAAGGTTGCAAAGAAAGTGCCAAGAATTTCTGTGTACACTTCCTCTGGAGTCCTCAAATGTTAACATTTTGCAACGTTTGCTATATCATTCTTTCTATACAGATAGATTTTGATAAACAGATGCATATTGCTTTTGTCTGTACTGTTTGAGAGCTAGTTGCAGGCATGATGGCTTTTCCTTTACTCCTGAATACTTTAATATTCTCTCTGAGGGATATGTTGTTATATAGCCACAGTGCAATGATTAAAATCAGGAAATTAACATTGATACAATACTATTATCTAATCTGTTGGTTTATTCTCACTTTGCTATTGGCTCCAGTTAATGCACTTTCTAGTAAAAGAAAACCCAGGATCATATATTTTAATCGCTTGTCAAATCTTTTTTGCTTTCTTTAATCTAGAATAGTTCCCCAGTCTGTGTGTGTTTCATGTGACATTGACATTTTTAAAGAGACTAGATGTTTATTTTCTAGAATTACCCCTCCATTTGGGTTTATCTGATATTTCTTCACAATTAGATTCGGATTATGCACAAATACCACAGAAGTTGTGGTGTATCCTTCTCCGTACATCATATCAGGAGGCATATGATGTCAGTTCCGTGACTGCAAAGTCAGATATAAATTTACACTTGATCTTAGCCAAAAGGCCGAAAAGCAATCAGATGCAAATTTAAAATAATCTTTCATCAAAACCTTGACTTGTTAAAAATTGCTTTGAAAGGTTTCACACTCACTCCAGATTTTCTACTACAGGTCTTTAAAAAACAGACTCAAAGACAAGGAAGCTGCAAGCTTTACAGATGCTCAGGAGAAAATGTAGCCATTAAAAAAAATTGCCATGCGATAGTTATGAAATTTCCCTAAATTCATTTTGCAGAATGAGAGCTGTAATTTAAACGTGAAGTTATCGAGAGCTGAGATAAACCACACATCACGTGCAATTTAATCTGGCAAGGAAACAGGCCACTCGGAATTGCTAACTAGGCCTAATTCATTACATCTTGGTGAACGCTGTACTTCTGGTCTTATGAGTCTTTCAACTTGCGCATTAATATATTTACCCAGGCCTTATGGAAAATGTATGGGGATGGTAACAGAAATACTGTATCCTTGTTTAAATCACATTACATTTTTTAAACAGCTCAAGTGATCGCTTAGAAAGATCACACCTTCTTCTGAAGCATTTATGAAACAATTATTTACATTACATTAAAAACTTTAATTGCCTTGAAGCACGTGTTCCAAGACACAAATATTGGAAAATCATCAAAAATATCCATCACGATTCTTTCTTCTTTACAACTCTTCTAAACTTTATCTTTTTTATAACCCTCTGTATTGATCTATTGTCCCAGACCAAGAGTGATGTCAGAAGTCCAAGCTGGGTCATAAAAAGAGAATATAATTTCCATTTGCTGTCTATAAAAGCAAATCTTTTGCCCAGAGAAAAAGGGGGTGGGGAATGTCTCCTTTTTTGGGGGGTGGGCTGGGGCAGAGGCTAGGGTAGGATTGGTAGGGGGACATGTCAGAAAGGGTGACTGCTGGGTCAGGAGAAATGTTAGTTATGAAGGGGGTTGGGAGGTCTGAGTTCCTCCTGGGTGGTGGGTGTAGGACCTTAGAGGCAAGATAATGGAAAAAAATGTAAAAGAAATCTAGCCACCCCTTCTGTCCAGCGTCTGAAAAATTGCAGAAGACCAGAATTTCCCTCCAGCTGAGCTAAACACTCTCTCCCCAAAGACAATCATAATAAAGGAGGCCCATACTGGGAAGAAGCCTGGGGTCCCCAGCTAGGCTAAGGACCCCAGAATAATGAATGTAACAGTGGCAGAGACATCTGTAGCTTTTAATGATCCAGAGCTAGGCTAGGCCCTCCTCAACATATAACGATAAAAGCGAACCCACTGTGGGGGGAGAAACCATTCCAGAGGTTTGGCTAAGAACCCTCCCCAGTAATGGTAACAGTAAAACGACCTCCCATTCTAAAGTTGTGAGGAGCCCATGTAACTGTACTAAAGGCTCCTGAAAAGAGTAACAAGAATCTCTATTGCAGAGTACCCCCGGAAAGAACCCAGTGCTATGACCAAGACAAGACATCGCCTCCTAATAATATAACTCTATAATGGCGTGGACCCTGCGCACGGCAGTGGTGACATTTCCGACAACTCAGTGGCGCCCCCGGGCGGCTGCCACCCGCCCACTGGCCGGCTCCCAACAACCCGCCGGCAGGGTAGTCTACGCAGCTCTAGCTGGCGGCTGCTACCCTCGGATGCGAAGCTTAGCTGGCTGGCGAAGGAGCGGCGGCAGCCCGAGGCACGTGTTGTGTGCTCCGATTGCAAAAGAAAAAAAAATGCATTGCAAACTATTAACTTTTTTTTTTTTTAAGTATGCATTGCTGGGGATGGGGGATAGACAGGTGCGAGGCGAGGGTAGGCGCCCCACGCACCCGCCGCCTCCTGCCCCCGCAAACTTCCCTTTGCATTGATCAGCACGTTACGTCAGTATTGATAAGTTTGCAAAAAGCCAAAGTCAAGTGCAATCGCGCGGCACACCGACCCCGGACTTGGTGTGGGGGGGAGATGCAGCGAGCGCTCCGCGGGCCCGGGAGCCGGCTGCAGGCAGGGCAGCGGCGGCGCCAGCGCCTCTCGGAGACGCTGCCTCCCCCCTACTCCTCTCCTCCCACCCCATCCCCGGCCGCCTCCCCCGGGCGGGCGCCGAGCTCCCCGCCCCGCGCCCTCCTCCCGCGCCCTCCGGGGGTCGGGGGGGCGCACGGCTCCCGGGCCCGGCGGCGGCGGCGCGGCGGCGCCGAGGGGCAGCGGGTGGCAGGAGGCCGGGGGGCGCCCG